>NC_082645.1:116204206-116514858 GCF_028023285.1 Balaenoptera ricei
GTTTGTAGTAGAGCTTTAGCCCCCTAGGCATTCCCCAAGTTCCAAAGTACAGATTTAATCAGAGAAGTGAGAAAATGCAAAAACAAAGGAAAACAGTCAAGCAAGACCCAAGAATAATAGTTTAGCCATAAAACAAAGTGAAGGACATTTAGTCCCTCCTCAAGGGCTATAGATAATACTCTGAGCCATATTTTTTTAAAATTAATTAATTAATTTATTTTTGGCTGTGTTGGGTCTTCGTTTCTGTGCGAGGGCTTTCTCTAGCTGCGGCGAGCAGGGGCCACTCTTCATCGCAGTGCGCGAGCCTCTCACTATCGCGGCCTCTCTTGTTGCAGAGCACAGGCTCCAGACGCGCAGGCTCAGTAGTTGTGGCTCACGGGCCTAGTTGCTCCACGGCATGTGGGATCTTCCCAGACCAGGGCTCGAACCCATGTCCCCTGCATTGGCAGGCAGATTCTCAACCACTGCGCCACCAGGGAAGCCCTGAGCCATATTCTTGAGATGTCTTGCAGATGCTAAAACCCTCACTAGGTGGAAGAAGTTAACTGCATGCTGACCACCAGCACGTAGACCCCAGACTGGTTGGAACCAGAAGGGTGATGATTGAAATTCCCAAAACATCACCCTGTTATCTCTCTACCAACCAATCAGAAGAATGTCCATGAGCTGATCACACACCTACAACCCTCACCCCTAATGTTGCTTTTTAAAACCCTTCCCTGAAAGCTATTGGGGAGTTCCGGTCTTTTGAGCCTGAGCTGCCCATTCTCCTTGCTTGGCACCTGCAATAAACACTGTACTTGCCTTCACCACAACCCGGTGTCAATAGATTGGCTTTGCTGCTCATTCGATGAGAGGACCCAAGTTTTGTTCAGTAACACTATAAGTCTCCCTAAAGGCCTCCTGAACCTTCTAAACTTAGAACTAATGATGCCCAGTAGAGTTGTACAATTGATTTATTTTTATACCTAGAATGAAAATTATTTCACAATTTGAGATAAAGTTTCCACTACAACTTTCTTAAGAAGCAGTAATAGGTCACTGTAAATTTCCCCTCATGCTTAAGTGTATTTACTGGTTCTTAGATTCCCCAGAGAAGAATCCCAAAAGCTTCATGCTTTCAAATTGAGGGACTCTAAGTGTCTTGAGGTTTAAGTCATTTCACAACAAGATCTCCATCAGGGGTGTCCTAGAGCCGCCACCAACCAGCTGCCACTTACAAGAGCAGACTGGGAAATGCTCCAGGATTTGGTGAGCTCCATTACCATGATTACAAATTCAATGATGCAAATTTACAACTAAGTAAATTATATTAAGAGAAAAAGTAACAAATGTTCAAAACTCATCCCTTCCTAAATATTTTACTAAAGGTTAATTATCTCCACTTTGAGGTTATTCATGTCTTTTGGATCATTAAGATGGAAATATACAACAGTGTGCTACTGCACCTCTCTTCCCAGCTCTGCATTCAATGATAGATTGAAACTGATCTCCTTAGGAGTATTTACACCAGAGTAATCAACAAATGTTACAAATCAAGGCTTTCTCCCCCAACTAAAGATCCAGTTCTTAAACATTTACTAGCACACTGCTGATCTCCAACCAGAGCATAGGGTTATAATTTTAGGAAGGAGAACATGTTCTGAGACCAGATTCCCAGGTACCACACACTGAACTTTCTGCTGGCACAACAGGTGCAGTGCAGAGCTCTTAGTTTCTAGCAGTTGATGGATGAGTGTGCAAACTGAGAGCTTCAAGTCCATCTCATCACAATTGAATGCCCCAGGGTGATGGTCTGAAGGGGCAGAATGGCCAGGAGCGGGACAATCAGTGCCTGAGAGATGGAGCAGTCTGTTTTTGCACCATATTCAAAACCCAGGTTGGCCAATGTTTTTTAGCCTCTGAAACATTTTTTTTAAAATTTTATTTATTTATTTATTTATTTATTTATGGCTGTGTTGGGTCTTCGTTTCTGTGCAAGGGCTTTCTCTAGTTGCGGCAAGTGGGGCCACTCTTCATCACGGTGCGTGGGCCTCTCATTATCGCGGCCTCTCTTGTTGCGGAGCACAGGCTCCAGACGCGCAGGCTCAGTAATTGCGGCTCACGGGCCCAGTTGCTCCGCGGCATGTGGGATCTTCCCAGACCAGGGCTCGAACCCGTGTCCCCTGCATTGGCAGGCAGACTCTCAACCACTGCGCCACCAGGGAAGCCCTGAAACTTTTTTTTAAACAAAGGTTTTTGCAGAGGTGTGATACGTAAATCAGATGCAAGTGAAGCTGCTCAGTGACAAAGTGGGAAGGGGGCCAGAACCCACTGCCCACTGGCTCTGAATCTCCTTTCTAGCTCCCAGAGGGACTGAAAGGGGAACTCCTCGTCTGCAGGGTGCGCAGCTTGGAAACTTCCACCACAAAGAGTGAAAGCTGAGAACAGATGATGTTGATGTTAAAAAACACGCAGCAGCCTTGTTTCCACCCACAAAGGCAGTTTTCCCCAGAAGCTGTTTACAGAGGTGGCTGGTTGCTCCTGATAACCTGAGGTTCTCTGCCATGAGGATCTGTTTCAAATGGAAAGAAGGATTTTGTTTAATGACTTCTAGGCCCCAGTGAAAAGCCTGGTTCCCACACTGACAGCAGGGAAGAGGCTTACCCAGGTCCACTCTGGCCCCAGGCACAGCATCCTCCAGAGCAAGTGGGTGAACGTGCATAGGAAGCCAGGAGAGACCATGGGGATGGTTAAAAGTCTCGGAAATGCCTTGCTCAAATGTGTAGCCGGCACCTTGTGAGAAAAATCCCAGCCTCGCCAACCATCGCAGGGAGATGAGTAAGATCACAGATGAGCCTTTCCTTGGGGCTTCTCGAAAATGATCCAGCACTGTCAGATGAGCCAGAGGGGTCTGTGAATGGAGTGAGATTACCCGCAGATCTGTCCGCAGAGGAGAGAGAACTGCATACACGTGTGGAACACTTCCCAACACTGATGTGTCCTAACTCTTGACAGTCATCATAAAAGCCCCAGGCTTGGTTAATTTGTGGGCTTCATGGTTTTCTTTCAATACTGTAAGAATCTCTAATTCTGTACATTTAAGGTATAAGAAGAGCCATAGTCTACACTGTCTTCATAATTACCCATGCATACATAATTCATGGCTTGTGTTTTCCCCTCAGTTCTAAAGCATCCCGGTATCTAGAATTGACCATGGTTGAATATTTTGCAGATGTGTTTATTTTCTTAGAATCTGCTTAACCTTCTTTTTTTTTTTTTACTTTTTATTGGAGTATAGTTGCTTTACAATGTTGTGTTAGTTTCTACTGTACAGCAAAGTGAATCAGCTATATGTATACATATATCCCCCCTTTTTTAGATTTCCTTCCCATTTAGGTCACCACAGAGCACTGAGTAGAGTTCCCTGTCCTATACCGTAGATTCTCATACTGCTTAGCCTTCTTGCATCAAGGCTGCATGTGTTTCTCAATAAGCAGTTTATACTCTGCTGTTGCTTGAAACTGATCCAGCCTCTTTATCAAGTCACCATCCATAGAGGTTGGATCCCCTCTCCCACCAACAACCCAGTCACCCCCAATTCCTGGGCTCCTGTCCCACTGCCACTGCTGCTGGTGCCAGCTCTTAATGGATAAAGAATGGGATCGGTTGGGTTGAGAAGAGATGGAGGGTTGTCAAGAATAAATCATGTTCTACCCAACTTCCTCACTGTAAATTCCAGAAGAATCACTCTGGTTTTGTACATCAGTCTCTTGTGAGTTGGGATAGTGTGTGTCCTTTTATCCTGTCCGCTCACTTCAGGTAAAATAATCTTTTTTAAGGTAACTGAATTGGGGCCCTCTTTGCAGAGCCAAACGCTGCATTTATTTCGTTCTGTCTTTATAGGTGCAGAGGTCTTGTCCCAAAATTTAGGCTCTCAGGGGGTGTGGAAAGCTCCACTTAAGCCTATAGTACCAGGCTGAACTCTCCGCTCCAGGCCAAACATAGAAGCCTGAATTTGAGCCACTGACCTGGCTACCAACCTGGTCCCTAACAGGATGGACTTTTATATCCAGTAGGCTAATGTCCCTCCTGAGATGGGCCTCCAGGTAGAAGGAGAAGTGTTGGAAATGGAACCCTACACCCCTAGCTCCTTTCAGAGACAAACACATCCAATTCCAATTTAAACAGAAACTGAACTATGAAAAACATTTTACCCCTGAGGATAGGTACATGCAAACAAGGTGAAGCAAAACAAAGAAAACCTGTTCGCCTTGTGTTAAACACCCAGGGCTATTTACCCCTCTCATCATTAATGCCATCTCTGTGTAAATATTTCCCCGGGAGGCCACTGCTGGTGACTCACAAACTTTCCTCCATTAAGGGAGGAGGGATGTTACAGTCTTTCTTCTATCACAGGCTGCCTCTTGATAGTAAGACTGATGCCCAGGAGGTTACCTGTCCCCCACAGGTGAGCTTAGACCTGAGAACCCTGCCCCATTTCCCCTCAAAAATACAAACCAATTTCATGAGAAATTGACAAAACAAGCAGTGCATCAATAAGTCTGGATGACATTTTTATTGTTGCAATCCAAATTTGCAGGATCTAGTTAACAAAAACCTTACTTCTTTTGTATAAATATTCCAGAAGACTTCTGTTCAACTTGCAGCTCATCCCCTGATTGCTGCATAAGGTCTTAGATGAATCCAAGAAAACGTGTTGTTGAACATTAAATTCTCCCAAGATTAGAAACCAATTTAATACATGTTTACCTCTTCTGAACAATAACTCTCATTGGTAGTATAGAAATGCCAGGTTTGATAACATGCTCATTTACAGAGAAAGAGATAGGGTAGGGGTGGGGCTAGGGGTGGAATTATTGACTCTAAAAAAAGAATACAGGCGGAAAATTAAGAATTGGTGATAGGATGGACAGCCTAACATTTGTCACTACAATTCTATATAAACCCTCTCCTTGCTAGGGTTCTAACAGTAAAAGATCCATACTCTATATTTTTCTCTCATCTACCTCCACTGTTTCTACAAAAGCTCATTACCTTTAAGTTCTCATGTATTCAGCTCAACCTAATTTAGAAGAAAAAGTAACACCAGCTATCATTTATTGAGTATGCAGACAACTTAGCCTCTATGATTTCATTAATTCCTCAAACCAGCTCTGCAAGGAGGGATGAGAGGCCTGAGATCATGGCGGTGGGATGACCCAATCACAGCCCTTGGATAATGGAGCCCAACATCCATTATGTTACGGCCAGAGGACTCTTGTGGGTACCAAATGGGCTTGGCTGGACTGCTTCAGTTTGGGGCTTTGAGGAAAAGCACAGGGAGTCTTACCTTCTCCTGGATGTCTTCTCTTTGATGAAGCAAATATGGTAGGTTCTACTGAGGTGAGAAGAAAGGAAGACACAGCATTGATTTTACATGAAGTTCAGCGTGAGTTCATTTACTTCCAATGAAGTAAATGTTCTAGGGTAGGAATTATTGAGGACTGAAAAGAAAACTTTCTTTTTCTCCTAGAAGCTGATCAAAGTTCAGGTGATGGATTAGTCAGAATCAATGTCAACAAAACAGTGTGATTCAGTGGTGGGACGTGTGGCTGAAAATCAGTTTTGTTCATCTGTAAAATGGGAATATTATCATAAACCTGCCTCTCAAACGTGTGGTCAGACTGATACCTTCAGAACTCCTTGGCGACTTTGGATGGAAGCAATGCCTCCTTGGTCTTTTTGTTTTAACATTCTTGGATTTCACTGTATTCATTAAAGACCCACCAGACCTGAGCATCATGGATGTAATGAGTACGCTTGAAAGGCCTCTCAAGAGAGAACCTCAATGAACTAGAAATACGCGATATCATTAATTTAGACAATTTGGGCAATTGTCTCTAGACAACTTACCCACATTACAGCTTATGTTTAAGTGTATTTTTAAATTAGTTAATTCATTTATGTAACGAACAGGTTTTGTGCACCTGCTGTGTGTCAAGCACCATGTTAGGCACTGGGAATGCAGTAGCAAATAAAGTCTACACGGTTCCTGCTTCCGTGGGTCTTACAGGCCCTCACGTCTCATCTATGGTACCTGACTCACATCACCTCTGGGATTAAGCCGCACTCAGCCACAAGCCCAAAGCTAAAAGGGAAGGCTACTGAATTCCAATCGCACCTGAGGAAAAGCTTACCAGAAACAGAACGCTTTTGGAGGCTGATACCGTGAGTCAGCTTAAAAGATGGGCCATCCATCGTGGAAGGAGGAGGAAGTACCTGACTAGCAGACAGGGTGGGGAGCAGGACCACCTTTCAACCGTGGTCTCCTGAGTGGGTGACCACGCGTGTTCGCATGAGCGCAGGACCTGTCTCTGCCAACATGCATGAGACGCCGGCTGAAGTGAGCAGCTTGTCTGACACCGCGAGCGAAGTTGTGGGTTCTGGTCAACCTCTGTTTAATGAGGGCTGGCAACCACGTGTGTGTTTGCACGTGTGTGCACGCTCATGCGAGTATCTGGGCCCGGCTCACCAGAAGGGTCAGCCCAGGTGTGTGTGCGTGTATGGGTTTGTATGTAAGCGTGTGGGAGGGTTCTCTGCAGATGCAGAACTCTGTGACTGGCAATGAAAGATGCACAGCCAGCTTCGTGGGCCTGCCTCCTGTGCAGCACACAGGACCCGGGCTCGGTCTAATTCTCTGTTGTCACCATCTTGAAATTCTTTATAATTTTTTAAATTTATATTTTAATTTTTGTTTTCTAATTGTTTTAAATTGAGGTGTAATTTACAATGTTGTGTTAGTTTCAGGTGTACAGCAAAGTGATTCAGTCATATACATATACGTATATGTATGTATATTTCAGATTCTTTTCCATTATAGGTTATTACAAGATATTGAGTGTAGTTCCCTGTGCTATACAGGGTTCCTTGTTGTTTACCTATTTTATATATAGTAGTGTGTATCTGTTAATCTCAAACTCCTATCTCTCCCCCAGCCCCAGTAGTTTCTAACGAGGGGCCCACACCTGCATTTCGCACAGGTCCCACTAATTATGTAGCCCGTCCTGGGAGCGGGCATCAAGGTGAGAGTGTAAAGGGTGTATGTGGAGGTGTCAGTAGCAGCAAGAGCCGGGTGAGTCCAAGTTGCTGAAGGGAGCCACTGAGCACTGCCAGGCCAGGACGCCCCTCACCTCCTGGGGAAGTACACTGGGACTCCTCGTGAAATCAAATGTGAGCCTCCAGGACCAGAATAGCCACCCAGGGCTCAGTGCTGAGCGGGGCAGTGGGGAATATGAAACCTTGATTAAACATTTACATTGGCAATTAGGACACCGTGGCTACTGGAGTTTGTCCTAAAACATTCTTGTTACTCAAAACAGAATTTCCTGTTCTTCGTGTTTTAAAATGAGCATGAACCAAGTCATGAAAAGAGGGAAATTCATCTTGACCTGGAAAATGGGCTGAATTCCAGTAAGTCACAATGGAAGAGGTGGTTCAGGATGGATCAAAGGTATCATCAAAGGCATAGGAGCCAAGATTTGAAGGCATAATCAAGGACCAGAAAATACACCAACTTGGTTGCCCAGGTGGGAGACAAATGAAAAATATAACACGAGAAAGGTAGGTCGCAACCAGATTGTGGACGTCTTGGCACGTAGAGTTGAGGAGCTTGAATCCTTTCCTTAGAACAGCAAGGCACAGGCTGCTACTTGCCTGTTCAGAAGCCATCTCCCCCTCTTCCTTAGCAGGAGAACACACATTTTATTTGGGGTAGCACCGCGTCTCACCTATACACCCCATTCCCAGCTTCCATGTGACTGAGGTCTGTGGGCCGTGAGCTGGAGTTGGAAGGGGTGGATTGACGGACCCATGAGATGAGTACCCTCCTCCCTTCTGCTTCTCCTCTTTCTGTTGTTTGCATACAAATGTGACGCCTGGATCCTTGCAGGAGATGACCTTGAGAAGAGAAGCCAGGTACCAGGAAGGTTGGACAAAAAAGAGGTGGAAAGTGGCACATGGAAGACTTTTCAAAGGTCTTCTTTGCATAAAGCAGAACCAGTACTCTTAGAGCGCATTGTGGTAAAGGCAATGGGAAGTCCTGGAAGTTTTTGGGCAGAGGCAATTCATGATTCAAGTAATAGGGTTTGCGTTGGGGTTTGAGGGGACTTAGAGGCATGAAGGTCAGGTTGGCAGCGAAGATGAGGAATCGGAATTAAGGTGGGCAGAATCAGAGAGGAGAAGAAATGTTTCCCAAGACAAGGTGAGAAGATGAACAACTGTATTGATGGGTATTGATGCCATGTTGGCCGAATGTGAAGGCAGGAAGAGAACTTTATTGGAAAGAGGGTTTGGGGGAAGCTAAAATAACTCCACATGTAGTGAGTTTAAGTGTCAGTGGGAGAGCCGGCAGAACTCTCTAGTAGATTGCTGGAGATACAGAGCTAGAGGTTGGGAAAATATTAGGTCCGGGTTTGGGATCACTTATTTAGAGAAGATTTTTGACAATCAGCAGAAAAATGTGCTGACCCCCTTACAAAAGGAACGTCGCCATGTTGAGCCATTTTGTCTCTTCGGGTCCAGATCCGCCCTTCTTTGCCCAGCCTTGTGATGCCGGAGCTGGACCCTGTAAACATTTCTCCTTTTCCAGCTGTTGGAATGTTAGGCTTCATCAGAGGATAACACTGAAATGACCCTTGAGGCCATGGTGGCAGGAAGACCTTCCCTTCCGGGTTCCCGTTTGCACCAGTGTCAGCCTGGGCAGAGGAAGTCTCTCCCTGCGCAGAGCTAACCCTCAGGCCACACTCTCCCCCCCAGCGGCCACTTCTGAGCCACGCCAGACTGCCCACACCCTCTGTCCATGTGGGCTGCTTCTAAAGAGCAGCCCTGGCCAGTGCCCTCTGGCAAGTTCCTTGCACGTGGCAGGCCGTGTGTCCCCGGGGTAGCCACGCCCTCTTCGAGGAGGTCTGATGCTCAGCGGGGGGTTGGGGGTGGGTGTCTCCTGGTCTTTCGCTCGTTTACTGCCCACTCTTCTTCATCCTGGAGGTGGGAGCTGCTCCTTTGCACCTGCTTCTTCGGAAACCCTGAGAGTCCTCTTTTACGCCTGCTAGTAACCTCCTTCTACGATACTAACAAACAGTTCAATACATTACGTTTTCCCTGTTCATTAAATCGGGTGGTTTCTGTCTCCAAGACTGGATTCTTACTGATATCTACGTGGAAGAGAGATCAGCCTTTTTCTAATTGTTTATTTATTGTAGCTACAGTATGTAAGGAGAGGGTAAGAATTTAAAAATTGAAGAACTGTCAAAGGTCAGAGCTACAAAGGTTACTATAGACTGAATTGAATTACAGTGATTTTTCTGCCACTGGCCCATCCCCCTTGCAGGAAGGCTGCAGAGGGATTTAAGCATCAACTCAGGTTGGACTGGATGGAGGTGAAGGTCACCCCTAACCAGGAGTCTGTGATTTTACTCCGCATTCTGGATCTTCTTCTCACCCCCTCTAATATTTGGCTCTCAGCGTCCCTGTTAGCCTCTCCAAGGTATGATTATAGTTTGGTGTTATAAAGCCATGGATGCAATACAAGAAAGGTGCCCACACGTGTTGTTGAATTAAAGCGTTTTCCTAGGGATGTTTCAAGTGAGTTAATACTATTACCCAAGTTACTTTCACTTCACAAGCACAGAGATTCGAAATTTCTGAAAATACTCTAACCATCAACAGTTGAAGATTGGGGGAAGCTACTCGGCCATCCTGTGAGATTGTTCTTCAATTGCAAACGAGCCTTCAGTGTCATCCACCCACGTCTGTGCCGGTCCGTGTAGCTCATCTGGGGAGCATGGGTTGGAAAGACAAGCAGAATCTGAATAAGATAGTCATGGTCGAGCTGGGAAAAAGTCCCTTTAATGTCTGCTAGACCTTGATCGACCCTTCCCGTGACGAAAAGGTAATATCAGCTTATTCTCTTCTGCACACATTAGCTTCACCATGTGTTCACGGGACACTGTCATTTTTAAAATTCTATCCAACAGCTGTATAAAAGTCTCCCACTGCCATTTAACTCCTAGTCGCTACTTCTTGATTTTCTAAGAATTTGACCTTTAATTTTTACGTAATATTATTCAGAGAAAAATGATTGCTGTCAGTTTTCTATCACTGTGAACTCTCGCCTTTAGAAATTGACACTGGGGGACTTCCCTGGCGGTCCAGTGGTTAGGACTCCGCGCTCCAACTGCAGGGGGCGCGGGTTCCATCCCTGGTCGGGGAACTAGGATCCTGCATGTTGTGCGGCACAGCCAAAAAAAAAGATTAAAATAAAATTAATATATGCTTCATTTAAAAAAAAAAGAAATTGAAACTGGTCCTTTTGTCTCATTAATTTTTCCTGGGATTTTACTTTCATGTAATTTTTTCTCTTTCTCTTTGTTTGTAGTCAATGCTTATATACCTTTGTTCTTCATCTGTGTGTGAGTGTGTGTCTGTGTGTGGGTGTGTGTGGTTCTTTCAATGATTACTTTTTACATTAGGCATTTTAGATATGCCACTTTCATTTTCAGTGGCTCTCTGTTATGAACTGAGTTATGCCCTCTGCCCCCAAATTCCTATGTTAAAGCTCTAATCCCCAATGAGACTGTGTTTGGAAATAGGGTCTTTTTAGGGAGGCAATTAAGGTTAAATGAGGTCACGAGTGTGGGGCCCTAATCTGGAAGGACTACTGTCCTTATAGGAAGAGGAAGAGATACCAAAAATCTCTCTCTCTCTCCCTCCTCCCTCCCCCACCCACTCACAGAGAAAAGGCCATGTGAGACACAGCAAGAAGGCAGCTGCCTGCAAGTCAGGAAGAGAGGCTTCAGTAGAAGGTGAATCTGCCGGCACCTTAATCTGAGACTTCCAGCCTCTGAACAGTGGAAAATAAATTTCTGTTGTTTAAGCCACCCAGTCTGTGATACTTTGTTGTGACAGCTCAAGCTGACCAGTACAGCCTTTTAAAATATATAGGAATGGATTTTGCTTTTTGATCAATTTAAGAATTTTTTAAAGGGCTGTCAAACACATTTACGTTCAATTTCTTTTGCTGTTATGTTCTTTTTAATCGTTTCTTTTAAAATATTTCCCTTGTCTCTTGCCTTTCCTGTGTGCCCTAAGTCTCATTTCTTTCATCCTTGCAGCTCTATAGAGCATATTTTATGTTAATTAAGACAATGAAGATACAGCCTTTAAGCCACTGGAATAGAGGTGATTGTTGAACTTATGCGAATATTTGATTGCCTGAGAAAGAGAGTGAAGCAAAATAAAAAAAGAAAAAAACAGAGGACATGGGGCAATCTTTGGGGAATGTGTACATTAGACAGAGGGACGGAGCTGTAACAGAGGTGCTGGAGAGCCCAGATAATGTGAAACCACAGGTGCAAAGGGGAGAGAGAGCTTCCAGAAGGCAAGTCTGGTTACAGGCTCCAAGGCTTCGGGGGGTCAACCAAGGTTTAATTAAGAAAAGATCCTTGAGATCTTGAGAAGTCACCTTTAGCTCAGAGGTAGAAGCAAAGGCCCAAGGCTCAGTGAGTGCTGAAAAATGATTGTAAGTAAACTCCACTATTCTTACAAGACCTTGAACAGGAAATGAGAGGAGAGAAAAAGGCTTACAGCTTCAGGGGACAGCTGATATAGGGCCACGGAAGAGACCAGGGCATGTGTATTAATATTGGAGACAAGACAGATAAGGCAAAGTGGAGAAGGTATCCTTCATGGAGCGTAGTCTGCAAAGACATATGTTAATAGCTTTGGGGTACCGCTGAAGAATGAGCACCATTCTCCCTTCATTCCTAACTCGAAAATAAGCATTAAACATGCAATTCATAACAGGCCGGATTCCATTAAACTTCCCCTGCTGATGTAAAGGGCTCAGAGCAGGGTCTGCCAGAGGAATCTTGGGGAAAATCACTTTTCAGCACAGGAGGGAATGGGGGTCATCTGCAAGTCACTGGCTGCCATATCTAAATCCAGTGAATGTCCTGGAAGAGGCTAAGGATGAACTAATGCAGCATTTGGGGGTGAGATCCTTCATGTTTCTACCTCATCTGTGTCTCACTCGGTGAGATTTTTAATTTAACCAATTTTAAACACTAAGCTCGGAAGTTGAGTGACCTGTCCAAGGAGGCAGAGTCGTCAGATGATGGGAACAATGCTCCAATCCTGATTCCTTGGCTCTGAGTTCAATGCTCTTTTCATAACATGACACTCCTTTCCAGCACTCGTCTCCTCAACAGCCAAGTTCCATAAAGGGGATAGAACAAGAGGGTCTACAGGACAGACCATAAAAGTGACGTAACTGTAGGAGCTCCGCACTCTTTGGCACGCCATCTCTCACGTTGAGTGATTCACCCAAATTCACCACCTTTATTCCTGGAAAGAGTGTTCTTGCCAGAATCCTGCCTCCTTTCCTACAACTAGGGGCCTCTGTAGGACAACCTATAAAAATGTTAATGTCCCATCACCCCTTTCCTGGAGGTTAAAGGCAGCCCTCTTCCCCTCCAGGGCTCTTCCACCATCACAGGGACCTCTCAAGTCCAAGGGAGAAAGAAGGGGGATGGGGAGAATGGGGTGTAAGAATGACCTCAAATACTATGAGTCACAACTCAGACAAAGCTGTGTGGGTTTGTTTTAGCCAGTAGCTTTTAAAACAGTCACCAGAACTGCATCATTCTAAGATTTTTTTAAACATAAGATTACACCAAATTCAAATGTCTTTAAATTCAAGTAGAAAACATATATACATAATTTAGAATCCCACAAGGCTCAAAGGTCTGTAGAGCTTGATTTAAGATGTATTTAAAAACTAAAAAGAAATACAAAACCCAGGCAAGTAATCATCTCGAGTGGGAGCTGCTGACATCTGACATTTGAATGAGAAAAAAGTAATGTGGGTGCGTATCTTAACTCCTGCTACAAAGGCTACGTGAGCTATGAGACCAGCTTCTTCATAAGTTTGTAGCTCATGATCCAGTGGCTCTGAAAATGTCCTCTTTTGACTCAATGAGTGGGTATGTCTGCAGCAATAGATTTCTTATGCAAATACAATCTCCAGTTCTAAATTATCTCAGTTAACTGGGATGTTTACTGGATGAGATTTCCTTAGCGTTATACATTTGTCCACTCCAGAAATATTTAGAATTAAGCAACTTCAGTTATTAGGGTCTTAACTGTCTTCTTTAGAGACAGAAATCTTTTAACTCTAGAAAGATTTAGAATTAAATATAAAAAGGCTTAAGAAAGACAAAACCAAATCTGTACATGATGGTTAACTTAATACGCTTGTATCATTTAAAAGAATGCAGTTTATTAGTGTGATCACCTTCTTTCGCTCTTTTACATTACATGATTGATGAGTTAGTTTAGACCCTTCATTTTAATTTGAAATCTTAACAAATGTATCTACAAATTTAGAACATTTGAGAGAACTTTAGGTTTTATACATGTAAATTTAAACAAATTATTTATCTTAGGGAAGATTTTTGTTATTACATTGCTTTCAAAGATACAGTAATAAGACATAACTGATTTCTCAACAGAAAGAGTGGGAACTGAAAGGCAATGGAATGGCATCTTGAAAACACTGAAAGAAAACAACTGGTAATGTAGAATTATGTACAAGCAAAACTATTCTTCAAAAGCAAAGGCAGGGGCTTCCCTCGTGTCGCAGTGGTTAAGAATCCGCCCGCCAATGCAGGGGACATGGGTTCGAGCCCTGGTCTGGGAAGATCCCACATGCCACGGAGCAACTAAGCCCGTGTACCACAACTACTGAGCCTGCGCTCTAGAACTGCGAGCCACAACTACTGAGCCCATGGGCCACAATTACTGAAGCCCACGCACCTAGAGCCCGTGCTCCGCAGCAAGAGAAGCCACCGCAGTGAGAAGCCCGTGCACCGCAACGAAGAGTAGCCCCCGCTCGCCGCAATTAGAGAAAGCCCGCACGCAGCAACGAAGACCCAATGCAGCCAAAAATAAAACATAAATAAATAAATAAAGTTTAATCACTAAGTCTATAAAAAAAATTTAAAAAAAAGCAAAGGCAAAATAAAAGCAAAGTCAGACAAACAAATACTGAGAGAATTTATCTCCAACTGATATAAACTAAAAGAAATATTACAAGGAGTTCTTTAGGCAGAAGGCAAATGATTCCAGGCAGAAGCACAGTAAAACAAGAAGGAATGATGAGCATTGCACTGGGTGAATATGTGGGTAAATGTGAAAATATCGCTTAGTGTATCAAACAAATGGTAATGTATCGTGGGATTTAAAATATAAAATCAAAATGCTTAGTAACAATATCACAAAAGGCAGATAGGATAAACGGATTGAAAGTGTTGTAAGGTCTTTGCATTATGCTGGAAAGGATAAAAATGCTGATACGTATTAGATCTTAATAAGTGAAGGATGTATATGATAATCTCTACGTTAACCACTGAAAGAATAATAAAGGAAGGTACATCAAAAATGCTAATAGAAAAGAATGAGGGAATAATCGTTGATTATTCCAAAGGAGACATAAAGGGAAAGACAGAACAAAGTACAATTTCCCACTATATATACTTTTCAGCAGATTTTATATTTCTACTAACTTTGCCCTCCTTTTTCTATTGTAATAATGATCCTACCTGTGACTTGATCTCTGGGAACACCATCTATCTTTCTACATTTTTTCTCATTTAATATTTATAAAAACCTTGGAAGTTAGGTACTATTATGTATATTTTACTAGTAAGGAGACAAGTGAGTTCAAGTAACTTGCCCAAGAAATAAAAACCAGTAAGAATTTTTATCTTAAATCATAACCTCACACTAATCTGTCCCCACAGAAACTCAGGGGAACGGGACAGCATACAGGACAATGGTGGTTCGGTAGACCAAGCCCTTTGGGGCTGTTCTGACTTGTGATCCATTTTGCACCAGGCATTTAAATTCAACAGACACTTACTCAATTTATTAAAGGAGTACCATGCTAGATTCTAGAAATATCCAAACTACTCAACCTCTTTGGCCACTCTAGATGAAAGCAGAAGAATGAGGTTGTTAGGTTTTTTTTTTAATTATTAAACTTTTTATTTTGAGATAACTATAGCTTCATATGCACTTGTCAGAAATGACACAGAGAGATCCTGTGTACTTTTTACCAAGTTTGCCCCAATGGTACCATCTTGCAAGACCATAATACAATATCACAAAGAGTATATTGACATTGATACAGCCAAGATGCACATTTCCATCACCAGATCCTCATGTTGCCCTGGTATAGCCACACCCACTTCCCTCCTTCCCACTCCTCAACCCCTGGCAACCATGAATCTGTTCTCCATTCTATAATTTTGTCACTTCAAGAATGTTATATAGTGGAGTCATATGGTGTGTAAGCTTCTGAGATAGGCTTTTTTTACTCAACATGATTCCCTAGAGGTTCATCCAGGTTGTTACATGTATCAATAGTTTCTTCTTTTTTTATTGCTTAGTATATTCCATGGCATGGACGTACCATAGTTTGTTCAGCCATTCCCATATTAAAGAACATCTGAAGTAGGCATAGAGGGAACTTTCCTCAATATAATAAAGGCCATATATGACAAACCCACAGCCAACATTGTCCTCAATGGTGAAAAACTGAAACCATTTCCACTAAGATCAGGAACAAGACAAGGTTGCCCACTCTCACCACTATTATTCAACATAGTTTTGGAAGTGTTAGCCACAGCAATCAGAGAAGACAAAGAAATAAAAGGAATCCAAATCGGAAAAGAAGAAGTAAAGCTGTCACTATTTGCAGATGACATGATACTATACATAGAGAATCCTAAAGATGCTACCAGAAAACTCCTAGAGCTAATCAATGAATTTGGTACAGTAGCAGGATACAAAATTAATGCACAGAAATCTCTTGCATTTCTATACACTAATGACGAAAAATCTGAAAGTGAAATTAAGAAAACACTCCCGTTTACCATTGCAACAAAAAGAATAAAATATCTAGGAATAAACCTACCTAAGGAGACAAAAGACCTGTATGCAGAAAATTATAAGACACTGATGAAAGAAATTAAAGATGATACAAATAGATGGAGAGATATACCACGTTCCTGGATTGGAATAATCAACATTGTGAAAATGACTCTACTACCCAAAGCAATCTACAGATTCAATGCAATCCCTATCAAACTACCACTGGCATTTTTCACAGAACTAGAACAAAAAATTTCACAATTTGTATGGAAACACAAAAGACCCCGAATAGCCAAAGCAATCTTGAGAACAAAAAATGGAGCTGGGGGAATCAGGCTCCCTGACTTCAGACTATATTACAAAGCTTCAGTAATCAAGACAGTTTGATACTGGCACAAAAACAGAAATATAGATCAATGGAACAGGATAGAAAGCCCAGAGATAAACCCACGCACATATGATCACCTTATCTTTGATAAAGGAGGCAAGCATATACAGTGGAGAAAAGACAGCCTCTTCAATAAGTGGTGCTGGGAAAATTGGACAGGTACATGTAAAAGTATGAAATTAGAACACTCCCTGACACCATGCACAAAAATAAACTCAAAATGGATTAAAGACCTAAGTGTAAGGGCAGACACTATCAAACTCTTAGAGGAAAACATAGGCAGAACACTCTATGACATACATCACAGCAAGATTCTTTTTGACCCAGCTCCCAGAGAAATGGAAATAAGAACACAAATAAACAAATGGGACCTAATGAAACTTAAAAGCTTTTGCACAGCAAAGGAAACCATAAACAAGACCAAAAGACAACCGTCAGAATGGGAGAAAATATTTGCAAATGAAGCAACTGACAAAGGATTAATCTCCAAGATTTACAAGCAGCTCATGCAGCTCAATAACAAAAAAACGAACAACCCAATCCAAAAATGGGCAGAAGACCTAAACAGACATTTCTCCAAAGAAGATATACAGATGGCCTACAGACACATGAAAGAATGCTCAACATCATTAATCATTAGAGAAATGCAAATCAAAACTACAATGAGATATCATCTCACACCGGTCAGAATGGCCATCATCAAAAAATCTAGAAACAATAAATGCTGGAGAGGGTGTGGAGGAAAGGGAACTCTCTTGCACTGTTGGTGGGAATGTAAATTGATACAGCCACTATGGAGAACAGTATGGAGGTTCCTTAAAAAACTACAAATAGAACTACCATACGACCCAGCAATCCCACTACTGGGCATATACCCTGAGAAAACCATAGTTCAAAAAGAGTCATGTACCAAAATGTTCATTGCAGCTCTATTTACAATAGCCAGGACATGGAAGCAACCTAAATGTCCATCGACAGATGAATGGATAAAGAAGATGTGGCACATATATACAATGGAATATTACTCAGCCATAAAAGGAAATGAGGGAGGAGAGAAGATGGCGGAAGAGTAAGACGCGGAGATCACCTTCCTTCCCACAGATACAGTAGAAATACATCTACACGTGGAACTGCTCCTACAGAACACCCACTGAACGCTGGCAGAAAACGTCAGACCTCCCAAAAGGCAAGAAACTCCCCCCGTACTTGGGTAGGGCAAAAGAAAAAAGAAATAACAGAGACAAAAGAATAGGGACGGCACCTGCACCAGTGGGAGGGAGCTGTGAAGGAGGAAAGATTTCCACGCACTAGGAGCCCCTTCGCGGGCGGAGACTGCGGGTGGCGGAGGGGGAAGCTTCGGAGCCACGGAGGAGAGCGCAGCCACAGGGGTGCGGAGGGCAAAGCGGAGAGATTCCCGCACTTCCCGCACGGAGGCTCGGCGCCGAGCAGCACTCACCAGCCCGAGAGGCTTGTCTGCTCAGCCGCCGGGGCGGGCGGGGCTGGGAGCTGAGGCTCGGGCTTCGGTCGCAGGGAGAGGACTGGGGTTGGCGGCGTGAACACAGCCTGAAGGGGTTAGTGCACCACAGCTAGCCGGGAAGGAGTCCGGGAAAAAGTCTGCAGCTGCCGAAGAGGCAAGAGACTTTTTCTTCCCTGTTTCCTGGTGCGCGAGGAGAGGGGATTCAGAGCGCCGCCTAAACGAACTTCAGAGACGGGCGCGAGCCGCAGCTAACAGCGCGGATCCCATAGCAACAGGGGCGCAGAGGGAAAAACGGAGAGACTCCCGCACAGAGGCTCGGCGCTGACCAGCACTCACCAGCCCGAGAGGCTTGTCTGCTCCCCCGCCGGGGCGGGCGGGGCTGGGAGCGGAGGCTCGGGCTTCGGTCGGATCGCAGGGAGAGGACTGGGGTTGGCGGCGTGAACACAGCCTGAAGGGGTTAGCGCACCACAGCTGGCTGGGAGGGAGACCGGGAAAAAGTCTGCAGCTGCCGAAGAGGCAAGAGACTTTTTCTTGCCTCTTTGTTTCGCGGCGCGCAAGGAGAGGGGATTCAGAGCGCCGCCTAAACGAACTCCAGAAACTGGCGTGAGCCGCGGCGATCAGCGCGGACCCCAGAGACGGGCGTGAGACGCTGGGGCTGCTGCTGCCGCCTCCAAGAAGCCTGTGTGCGAGCACAGGTCACTCTCCACACCGCCCCTCCCGGGAGCCCGTGCAGCCCACCACTGCCAGGGTCCCGTGATCCAGGGACAACATCCCCCGGGAGAACGCACTGCGCACCTCAGGCTGCTGCAACGTCACGCCAGCCTCTGACGCCGCAGGCTCGCCCCGCCTCCTCTGTACCCCTCCCTCCCCGCGGCCTGGGTGAGCCAGAGTCCCCGAAGCAGCTGCTCCTTTAACCCCGTCCTGTCTGGGCGGGGAACAGACGCCCTCAGGAGACCTACACGCAGAGGCGGGTCCAAATCCAAAGCTGATCCCCAGGAGCTGTGTGAACAGAGAAGAGGAGGGGAAATCTGTCCCAGTAGCCTCAGAAGAAGCGGATTAAAACTCCACAAACAACTTGATGTGCCTGCATCTGTTGAATACCTGACTAGACAACGAATCATCCCAAATTCAGGAGGTGGACTTTGGGAGCAGGATATATTAATTTTTCCCCTTTTCCTTTTTTTTTTTGTGAGTGTATATGTATATGCTTCTGGGGGAGATTTTGTCTGTATAGCTTTGCTTTACAATAGCTTTATTTTACTTCACTATATTATAGCTTCTTTCTTTCTTTTCTTTCTTTCTTTCTTTCTTTCTTTCCTTCCTTCCTTCCTTCCTTCCTTCCTCCTTCCTTCCTTCCTTCCTTCCTTCCTTCCTTTCTTTCTTTCTTTCTATTTTTTCTCCCTTTTACTCTGAGCCGTGTGGACGAAAGGCTCTTGGTGCTTCAGCCAGGCATCAGGGCCGTACCTCGGAGGTGGGAGAGCCAACTTCAGGACACTGGTCCACAAGAGACCTCCCAGCTCCACGTAATACCAAACGGCAAAAATCTCTCAGAGATCTCCATCTCAACATCAAGACCCAGCATCACTCAATGACCAGCAAGCTACAGTGCTGAACACCCTATGCCAAACAACTAGCAAGACAGGAACACAGCCTCATCCATTAGCAGAGAGGCTGCCTAAAATCATAATAAGGCCACAGACACCCCAAAATACACCACCAGACGTGGACGTGCCCACCAGAAAGACAAGATCCAGCCTCATCCACCAGAGCTCAGGCACTAGTTCCCTCCACCAGGAAGCCTACACAACCCACTGAACCAACCTTAGCCACTGGGGACAGATACCAAAAACAACGGGAACTACAAACCTGCAACCTGTGATAAGGAGACCCCAAACACAGTAAGATAAGCAAAATGAGACGACAGAAAAACACACAGCAGATGAAGGAGCAGGGTCAAAACACACTAGACTTAACAAATGAAGAGGAAATAGGTAGTCTACCTGAAAAAGAATTCAGAATAATGATAGTAAGGATGATCCAAAATCTTGGAAATAGAATAGACAAAATGCAAGAAGCATTTAACAAGGACGTAGAAGAACTAAAGAGGAATCAAGCAATGATGAAAAACACAATAAATGAAATTAAAAATACTCTAGATGGGATCAATAGCAGAATAACTGAGGCAGAAGAAAGGATAAGTGACCTGGAAGATAAAATGGTGGAAATAACTACTGCAGAGCAGGATAAAGAAAAAAGAATGAAAAGAACTGAGGACAGTCTCAGAGACCTCTGGGACAGCATTAAACGCACCAACATTCGAATTATAGGGGTCCCAGAAGAAGAAGAGAAAAAGAAAGGGATTGAGAAAATATTTGAAGAGATTATAGTTGAAAACTTCCCTAATATGGGAAAGGAAATAGTTAATCAAGTCCAGGAAGCACAGAGAGTCCCATACAGGATAAACCCAAGGAGAAACACGCCAAGACACATATTAATCAAACTGTCAAAAATTAAATATAAGGAAAACATATTAAAGGCAGCAAGGGAAAAAAAACAAATAACACACAAGGGAATCCCCATAAGGTTAACATCTGATCTTTCAGCAGAAACTCTGCAAGCCAGAAGGGAGTGGCAGGATATACTTAAAGTGATGAAGGAGAAGAACCTACAACCAAGATTACTCTACCCAGCAAGGATCTCATTCAAATGTGATGGAGAAATTAAAACCTTTACAGACAAGCAAAAGCTGAGAGAGTTCAGCACTACCAAACCAGCTTTACAACAAATGCTAAAGGAACTTCTCTAGGCAAGAAACACAAGAGAAGGAAAACACCTACAATAACAAACCCAAAACATTTAAGAAAATGGGAATAGGAACATACATATCGATAATTACCTTGAATGTAAATGGATTAAATGCTCCCACCAAAAGACACAGGCTGGCTGAATGGATACAAAAACAAGACCCATATATATGCTGTCTACAAGAGACCCACTTCAGACCTAGAGACACATACAGACTGAAAGTGAGGGGATGGAAAAAGATATTCCATGCAAATGGAAATCAAAAGAAAGCTGGAGTAGCAATTCTCATATCAGACAAAATAGACTTTAAAATAAAGACTATCACAAGAGACAAAGAAGGACACTATATAATGATCAAGGGATCGATCCAAGAGGAAGGTATAACAATTGTAAATATTTATGCACCCAACATAGGAGCACCTCAATACATAAGGCAAGTACTAACAGCCATAAAAGGGGAAATCGACAGCAACACAATCATAGTAGGGGACTTTAACACCCCACTTTCACCAATGGACAGATCATCCAAAATGAAAATAAATAAGGAAACACAAGCTTTAAATGATACATTAAACAAGATGGACTTAATTGATATTTATAGGACATTCCACCCAAAAACAACAGAATACACATTTTTCTCAAGTGCTCATGGAACATTCTCCAGGATAGATCATATCTTGGGTCACAAATCAAACCTTGGTAAATTTAAGAAAATTGAAATCGTATCAAGTATCTTTTCCGACCACAACGCTATGAGACTAGATATCAATTACAGGAAAAGATCTGCAAAAAATACAAACACATGGAGGCTACACAATACATTACTTAATAATGAAGTGATTACTGAAGAAATCAAAGGGGAAATCAAAAAATACCTAGAAATAAATGACAATGGAGATACGACGACCCAAAACCTATGGGACGCAGCAAAAGCAGTGCTAAGAGGGAAGTTTATAGCAATACAAGCCTACCTCAAGAAACAGGAAACATCTCGAATAAACAACCTAACCTTGCACCTAAAGCAATTAGAGAAAGAAGAACAAAAAAACCCCAAAGCCAGCAGAAGGAAAGAAATTATAAAGATCAGGTCAGAAATAAATGAAAAAGAAATGAAGGAAACAATAGCAAAAATCAATGAAACTAAAAGCTGGTTCTTTGAGAAGATAAACAAAATTGATAAACCATTAGCCAGACTCATCAAGAGAAAAAGGGAGAAGACTCAGATCAATAGAATTAGAAATGAAAAAGGAGAAATAACCACTGACACTGCAGAAATACAAAAGATCATGAGAGATTACTACAAGCAACTCTATGCCAATAAAATGGACAACCTGGAAGAAATGGACAGATTCTTAGAAATGCACAACCTTCCGAGACTGAACCAGGAAGAAATAGAAAATATGAACAGACCAATCACAAGCACTGAAATTGAAACTGTGATTAAAAACCTTCCAACAAACAAAAGCCCAGGACCAGATGGCTTCACAGGCGAATTCTATCAAACATTTAGAGAAGAGCTAACACCTATCCTTCTCAAACTCTTCCAAAATATTGCAGAGGGAGGAACACTCCCAAACTCATTCTACGAGGCCACCATCACCCTGATACCAAAACCAGACAAAGATGTCACAAAGAAAGAAAACTACAGGCCAATATCATTGATGAACATAGATGCAAAAATCCTCAACAAAATACTCGCAAACAGAATCCAACAGCACATTAAAAGGATCATACACCATGATCAAGTGGGGTTTATCCCAGGAATGCAAGGATTCTTCAATATACGCAAATCAATCAATGTGATACACCATATTAACAAATTGAAGGAGAAAAACCATATGATCATCTCAATAGATGCAGAGAAAGCTTTCGACAAAATTCAACACCCATTTATGATAAAAGCCCTGCAGAAAGTAGGCATAGAGGGAACTTTCCTCAACATAATAAAGGCCATATATGACAAACCCACAGCCAACATTGTCCTCAATGGTGAAAAACTGAAACCATTTCCACTAAGATCAGGAACAAGACAAGGTTGCCCACTCTCACCACTATTATTCAACATAGTTTTGGAAGTGTTAGCCACAGCAATCAGAGAAGACAAAGAAATAAAAGGAATCCAAATCGGAAAAGAAGAAGTAAAGCTGTCACTATTTGCAGATGACATGATACTATACATAGAGAATCCTAAAGAGGCTACCAGAAAACTCCTAGAGCTAATCAATGAATTTGGTAAAGTAGCAGGATACAAAATTAATGCACAGAAATCGCTTGCATTTCTATACACTAATGACGAAAAATCTGAAAGTGAAATTAAGAAAACACTCCCGTTTACCATTGCAACAAAAAGAATAAGATATCTAGGAATAAACCTACCTAAGGAGACAAAAGACCTGTATGCAGAAAATTATAAGACACTGATGAAAGAAATTAAAGATGATACAAATAGATGGAGAGATATACCATGTTCCTGGATTGGAAGAATCAACATTGTGAAAATGACTCTACTACCCAAAGCAATCTACAGATTCAATGCAATCCCTATCAAACTACCACTGGCATTTTTCACAGAACTACAACAAAAAATTTCACAATTTGTATGGAAACACAAAAGACCCCGAATAGCCAAAGCAATCTTGAGAACGAAAAATGGAGCTGGGGGAATCAGGCTCCCTGACTTCAGACTATATTACAAAGCTTCAGTAATCAAGACAGTTTGGTACTGGCACAAAAACAGAAATATAGATCAATGGAACAGGATAGAAAGCCCAGAGATAAACCCACACACATATGGTCACCTTATCTTTGATAAAGGAGGCAAGCATATACAGTGGAGAAAAGACAGCCTCTTCAATAAGTGGTGCTGGGAAAATTGGACAGGTACATGTAAAAGTATGAAATTAGAACACTCCCTGACACCATGCACAAAAATAAACTCAAAATGGATTAAAGACCTAAGTGTAAGGCCAGACACTATCAAACTCTTAGAGGAAAACATAGGCAGAACACTCTATGACATACATCACAGCAAGATTCTTTTTGACCCAGCTCCCAGAGAAATGGAAATAAGAACACAAATAAACAAATGGGACCTAATGAAACTTAAAAGCTTTTGCACAGCAAAGGAAACCATAAACAAGACCAAAAGACAACCCTTAGAATGGGAGAAAATATTTGCAAATGAAGCAACTGACAAAGGATTAATCTCCAAGATTTACAAGCAGCTCATGCAGCTCAATAACAAAAAAACGAACAACCCAATCCAAAAATGGGCAGAAGACCTAAATAGACATTTCTCCAAAGAAGATATACAGATGGCCTACAGGCACATGAAAGAATGCTCAACATCATTAATCATTAGAGAAATGCAAATCAAAACTACAATGAGATATCATCTCACACCGGTCAGAATGGCCATCATCAAAAAATCTAGAAACAATAAATGCTGGAGAGGGTGTGGAGGAAAGGGAACACTCTTGCACTGTTGGTGGGAATGTAAATTGATACAGCCACTATGGAGAACAGTATGGAGGTTCCTTAAAAAACTACAAATAGAACTACCATACGACCCAGCAATCCCACTACTGGGCATATACCCTGAGAAAACCATAGGTCAAAAAGTGTCATGTACCACAATGTTCATTGCAGCTCTATTTACAATAGCCAGGACATGGAAGCAACCTAAATGTCCATCGACAGATGAATGGATAAAGAAGATGTGGCACATATATACAATGGAATATTACTCAGCCGTAAAAAGAAATGAAATGGAGGTATTTGTAATGAGGTGGATGGAGTTAGAGTCTGTCATACAGAGTGAAGTAAGTCAGAAAGAGAAAAACAAATACAGTATGCTAACACATATATACGGAATCTAAGGAAAAAAAAAAAAAAAAAAAAGGCCATGAAGAACCTAGTGGCAAGACGGGAATAAAGACACAGACCTACTAGAGAATGGACTTGAGGATAGGGGGAGGGGGTGGGGTGAGATGTGACAGGGTAAGAGAGTGTCATGGACATATATACACTACCAAATGTAAAATAGATAGCTAGTGGGAAGCAGCCGCATAGCACAGGGAGATCAGCTCGGTGCTTTGTGACCACCTAGAGGGGTGGGATGGGGAGGGTGGGAGGGAGGGAGATGCAAGAGGGAAGAGAAATGGGAACATATTGTATATGTATAACTGATTCACTTTGTTATAAAGCAGAAGCTAACACACTATTGTAAGGCAATTATACTTCAATAAAGATGTTTAAAAAAAAAAAAAAAAAAAAAAAAAAGGAAATGAAATGGAGGTATTTGTAATGAGGTGGATGGAGTTAGAGTCTGTCATACAGAGTGAAGTAAGTCAGAAAGAGAAAAACAAATACAGTATGCTAACACATATATACGGAATCTAAGGAAAAAAAAAAAAAAGGCCATGAAGAACCTAGTGGCAAGACGGGAATAAAGACACAGACCTACTAGAGAATGGACTTGAGGATATGGGGAGGGGGTGGGGTGAGATGTGACAGGGTAAGAGAGTGTCATGGACATATATACACTACCAAATGTAAAATAGATAACTAGTGGGAAGCAGCCGCATAGCACAGGGAGATCAGCTCCGTGCTTTGTGACCACCTAGAGGGGCGGGATGGGGAGGGTGGGAGGGAGGGAGATGCAAGAGGGAAGAGAAATGGGAACATATTGTATATGTATAACTGATTCACTTTGTTATAAAGCAGAAGCTAACACACCATGGTAAGGCAATTATACTTCAATAAAGATGTTAAAAAAAAAAAAAAAAATCTGGGTTTTTTCCAGTTTGGGGCTATTACAAATCAAGCTGCTATGAACAATTGTCTACAGATTTTTGTGTGTATGTTTTCATTTCTCTTGGATAAATGCCCAAGAGTGCAACTGATAGGTTATAGTTGCATGTTTAGCTTTTTAAGAAACCCCTGAGCTGCTTTCTAGAGCGGATGTACCATTTGGCACTCCCACCGACAATGTGTGAGTGATCCAGTTTCCCCACATCCACTTGGTATTGTCACCATTTTTATGTCAGATAACTTGAACGAACATGTCATTTCGATTTCGACATCTATTGATTATTTTCATTCGATTTGAAATCTTCCTGGTTCTTGATGAGTGATTTCCATTGAAACTTGGATGTGTAGGGTAGTATGTTCTGAGTCATTGTGTCTTATTTAAAACTGTTTTTGCTGGCTTCCTCTGACATTGCACCAGTAGGGAAGCAGGGGTGCCACCTTGCCATTGATACCTGAGTGGGGAGGGCTTCTTGTTATTGTTGGGGGTGGGGGAGTTCTAGCACTTGCAGGTCTCCCTTGATGCCTCCCTGGCTGGGACACAGTAATGCCTTGTTATGGCTTCACTGACACCAAGGGGAGGGTGGCCTCATTACCACTGGACAGTAGAGAAAGCCCTGATTTTCCCAGTGGGGAGAGGGGTGGGCTCCTCATTACTTCTGGGTAGGAAGGAAAGTCCAGCTTCTTACTCAGCCTTCTCTGAAACCACCCTGAGGGAGTGTTGGAGCCTCTTCTGTCTTGATAGGCTGCCCTTTCCTGGTCCTTTGGCCAGAGAAAATAGGCTTTTGTTGGGGATTTTGTTTGTCTGCGCCTTTCTAAATTACTGGCTCTTCAGCCCCAAATCTGGGCTATATGAGGCAAAAAGGGAACCTGGGAAATTGGTTCTGGTCTGCCTTCTCTCCACCTTTCAGAATCTCCTTTATTTGTATTTTATATATGATGCCCAGTGTTTTTAGTTGTATTTGGTAAGAGGAATAGTATACCTACTCCAGCTTCACAGAAGTGGAAGTTGGGCAAGAACAAAGTTTTTAAGGGTTCTGACCACCAATTCTGACGTGGGGCGAGGGTAGGGTTTCCAACCACCAACAAGCAATGCTCCCACACCAACTGGCTATCCTCACTCCAATCCCATTCTGACACTGTCTACCTGGAGAGAGTGTCAGATCTCACAGGTTAGGGGATCAGTCCTACAAGACTGCCAGTCACAAACCCAGGTTGTCACCTGTTCTCCTGACCAACGGTTATAAATTGGAGGTTTTAACAAATCCTGCCCCTTGTGTTGGATATAATTTGCTAGAGCGGCTCACAGAACTCAGAGAAACACTTTACTTACTAGATTACCGGTTTATTATAAAAGGAAGATATGCACAGGGCAAGGTCTGGGGAAAGGACACAGAGCTCCCATACACTCTCCCAGAGCTCCACTCTCCCCACCTCTCCACCTGTTCACGCACCTGGAAGCTCGCTGAACCCTGTCCTTTTGGGTTTTTATAGAGGCTTCATTACATAGGCATGATTGATTAAATCATTAGCCATTGGTGATTGAACTCAATCTTCAGCCCCTCTCCTCTCCCTGTAGGTCAGCTTTACCTGGTAACCAGTCCCCAGTCCTAGGTGTTTTCCAAAAGTCACCTCATTAATGTAACAGAAGACACCTTTATAGCTTTCATCACTTAGAAAATTACAAAGGTTTCAGGAGCTCTGTGCCAGGAACAGGGACAAAGACCAAATATATATTTCTTATATAAATCCCAATATCAGTTTTAAAAGTTCATTTTAACCCTAAAAGCATCCATGGAACCTCTGATTGATGGGAGCATTTAGCCCTAGCAAAGAAGAGGGAGGAAATGCTTATGTTGTCCTTCTCGGGGTCATTCTTGACATTGACTGTTCGGTGTTCAGTCCCCTCATTCCTCAGCAGCCTCTAGAGCAACACAAAAAATGCCAACCAGAATGAATTGCTTGGGTGTCTGGAAATTAGCATTTCCAATTCAACTCCAACTTCTCTTAATGAGTCTCAAGCTGTCTTTATGGCAGGTTTAAGCCCGATTTGTCACACTATCTATCAAGTCAGAGAAGCTACCTGTGATACTCTTGTCCTAAAAGAGGGAAAGGATGTGGTCCTAGAATGGACATCAGCAGCCTTCAATCAAGGTCCACACTACCACTAAGTAGCCATGTGACCTGGGCCCTCCATGTGACTTGATTCCCTCAGTTTTAAATACATATCCCCATATCCTCCTACAGACCTTGGATTTTGTTGCATAGGATAGAGGAGCCCCAGGCATATATGTGATATAACAACCAAAAACACGACAAAGGGTTTGAAGCCAATCTTGAGCTGAGTTACATTTATATGCTAGTTTCCACAGGGTCAATCCATTTTTAGTGGGTTCAGTGGACAGTGTTTAATTTACAGGAACAAGGGGTTATGCAAGTCCTGTGCTCAGGAGAAACTGGTAGGTCACATCCCTTTGCACTTCTTAGCATTAACAATTGGCAATGTCTCTTTTCAGAGAGGGTGGTCCAACACCCCTCCCCATTCTCTTGGTAAGAGAAGCCCTGTTATGGGGAACCCATGCTTTATGGATTATGAGATGAGCCCATTCTTCTCCATTGTAGAAGCCACATGACCCAGGCCTGACCAATCAGAGTAGCCCATTTTCCTGGCTGCAGTGACTGGTGAAGAAAGGGCATGTGACCGCAGCTGGACCAATCACAGTCTTTTCTAAGTCCTGACGTGCAAACCTAAAAGAGAGATTGACAGCCCGGGGCTGCCAATGCCTACCCTTCCTGCCCTGCCGAGAGAGACCCCTAAGGGTGGGTCCACACAGAGGAGAAGGTGGCTGAGAATGGGACTGAGGGCGATGCTATGGTTGGGGGAGTTCCTATGAGGAATTTCCTTACATTCCTTCTAATTCCAAGATTTATTTTCCATGGGGAACTTGGGAGGAGTGGTTTGTTAACAGTGAGCTCGCTAGAAACAGCCAAGAGAAATCTTCATGTTCTCCCAGCTCTTCCTGGGTGTGAATGAATCCATTTCCAAGTTCAAGAACAACAATCAAGAACAAACCTGTCCTCTCAGGCAAAGGCTTAACTGTGTGGCCAAAGCATTGATTCTCTGAAAGCAGTTCATCTCCTGTTTCTGAAAGACCATAGAACCTGTGGCTCTTTCTAGATATCACCTTGCTCCAGTCCCAGACCTTCAGGCCAGGAAGCACCACCTTGACTTGAAGGGAGAAGAGCTTACAGAACCCATGTGTACCTTGGAGGACCCCCAACTCCAATCGCATCCAAATTCTAGCAGACTAACTGCTTGAATTCCATACTCCCAAGAACCCAGGGCTCTGTGCATTTTATAAGGCAAGTCCTTTTAAGAAACGTGAGACAAAGACAATTTTATAAAGAGTAATTTTCATGAGAGAGAGAAAGATACTATAATTTCAGATCCTGGAGGCGGACTGGTTACTCTCATTAACTCCCTGGTCATACCAGAAATATAAGCAAAAGTGTTAGTGAAATCAATCTAAATCAGTCCTTGCACTGGGAGAGAGAAACATGGCTGTGTATTGTGCATGAGATCTCCGAATTTACCTTCTGTAGAACAAGTCGATTGTACTACATAGGGATGGCAAAGGGGTTTCAATTCTTGCATCAACTCTGGACAGTTGGTGGGGCTGCTTGGTGAACAAAGAGTAGGGAGGTGCATGTGGCCTCAGTAGGACAGGGTCTGCTCAGTGATGACTCCGTGGAGATGAGCAACGCAGAATATGTAGTGATGCACCCGAGGGCCAGGTTACCTTACACGTCTCCTCAAGCCCGATTGGCTCTTAGGACTCTCTGATTCTACAGATGAAGTGTTGATGCTACATGAGTCCCATGTTCCCTCCAAGAGCACAAAATCCCCTGTTTCATTAACAGGCAGACCACAGAATTCTCCTTCCTGAGAATCGTTTGTCATTGGAGCCCAAGCTGAAAGCTACGCATGATTTGCTTGCAAAGGACTCAAGGATCACCATTTTACTCTATCTCAGGCAGGCTTGCTCTCGGGGTCTTGGCTCTGGAGAAGTAATGGAAACTCATGGGAGGTTTCAGGTGCTATTTTTCCAACACGCTCCTTCTACAAATTTCAACCGACGGACGCCAGGAACGAGGTGGGATCCAAGCAGAGCTTTCACCCACTGAGCAGAGCCTAACAAGGGCCAAATGCAAACCCTCTTTAAACTATGTTGGAAGCCCCCTTCGTCCTGAGCCCAGGATGGAGGGTCGTACACCTCTCCCTTCAACTGTCGGCAGCGGGGCCTTCCTGGCCCAGCAAGGTTGTAAGTGAAGACCCTGCACGCAGGGAGCAGAGCTGGATCTCCCTGGGCAGGACCTTGCCGTTTGCTCACTGGTGAGGAGAAACAAAATACAGGCTCCCCCAGGCCTGTCAGGATGGGAACTGGGAGAGAAAAGCTGGTCTGCCTTTCTGACACACCCCAGAGTAAAATGAACCAATCAGGCATATCCAGTCTGAGGGATGGGGCAGGACTAAAGATTTCACTCCAGATCTTCTCAGAGCCAGGAGCTGGGGGGAAGGTCTTGTTTTGGCGGCAGGAGGAAGAACACGGGAGAGAAAGCAAAGTGTTTCCCCTACACGAATCAACAGTGGCTTAAAGTGATGAGCCCAGGATCCCCTGTGCTCTGATGGTCAGGAGCCACTTGTGCTGTGTGACACGTGAGGCGGGGAAGCCAGGGTTAGTCCCCTCCCTGCTGAACCCCGACATGAAGCAGAGTCCCGACTCCATCTCACTCCCAGCCATGAAGTTCCCTTACAGGAGCCTCTGGGAATGTGAATGGTAGGGCCCAACCTCTCTTCTCCGCAGCAGGAAGAGGAAGTAGGCCAGGTACCAGAGGGTCTGAGGCGGTGTCCTGTGCAGGCAAGATTCCAGATGGTTCTACTGTTTTTTTTTTTTTTTTTTTTTTTTTTTTTTAAAAGCTCCAAGAAGTCAGTTTAATGTTGTTTAACCCAGCAGTATCCGAACTTATTTGGCCACAGAATCATTCTTTTTTTTTTTTAATAGCTACTTTATTTATTTATTTATTTATTTATTTATTTTGGCTGTGTTGGGTCTTCGGTTCGTGCGAGGGCTTTCTCTAGTTGCGGCAAGCGGGGGCCACTCTTCATCGCGGTGCGGGGACCGCTCTTCATCGCGGTGTGCGGGCCTTTCACTATCGCGGCCCCTCCCGTTGCGGGGCACAGGCTCCAGACGCGCAGGCTCAGTAGTTGTGGCTCACGGGCCCAGCTGCTCCGTGGCATGTGGGATCTTCCCAGACCAGGGCTCGAACCCGTGTCCCCTGCATTAGCAGGCAGATTCTCAACCACTGCGCCACCAGGGAAGCCCGGTTCTACTGTTTTAAATTTATTTATTTTTATTATTTATTTTTGGCTGTGTTGGGTCTTCATTGCTGCGTGTGGGCTTTCTCTAGTTTCCGCGAGTGGGGGCTATTCTTCGTTGCTGTGCGTGGGTTTCTCGTTGCGGTTGTGGAGCACGGGCTCTAGGTGTGCAGGCTTCAGTAGTTGCAGCACACGGGCTCAGTAGTTGTGGCTCACGGGATCTAGAGCGCAGGCTCAGTAGTTGTGGCGCACGGAGTTAGTTGCTCCGCGGCACATGGGATCTTCCCGGACCAGGGCTCGAACCCGTGTCCCCTGCATTGGCAGGCGGATCCTTAACCACTGCACCACCAGGGAAGTCCAGGTACCAGAGGGTCTGAGGCGGTGTCCTATGCAGGCAAGATTCCAGATGGTTCTACTGTGGTAACACCCCTGTTATGCACCATTACGAAGGCCATTAAAATCATATTCCTGATACACAGGAAAAGTCTTCCAAACTCAGAAATAAGGCACAAAAGATGACCTCATTACCTTTCAGTATCAGGCTGAATGATTCTTTAATGAGCTTGTCTGAAGGTCGACTCTCAGGGAACATACCAGTTTGATTAACAGCTTGTTATGGAGAGGTTACCTGAGGAAAACTGATGAGGTGTAATGACTGATCCATTAAACAAGATGACCCTGAAGGGTAGAGTTTAATTGCCCTGTAGGAATAGTAACCGGTTTTGTGTCTAAAACACCAAGGCACTTTTTCAGCATCCCTCCCCCCACTGACTAGATGTCTCCTGTCCACACAGACTCTTTGTTAAAAAACTCTCTGTTTTTTTCCATCTGTGAGTTCAAAACAACTCTCCTGTGGGATTGCTATCTATTTGTATTAGAATAATGATTTTAACTACTTAAGAATTCTCCTTAATCAAGGATCTGTAATAATTTCTAAAAATGCTTAAAATATAATATTAATTTACAAATCTCTCCGTAGGACTAAACGCAATCTCTTTTTTGTTGAGACATATTTATCCATCTCTGTATCCAATTCTTTATGCATTCGCCCATAGTCTGCCCATTCATAACTACCTATTAGAGAACATAGCATGTGATGTCAAACTGTTGGGCTCAGTAAGGTGCTCCGGAGTCCAGTCTGGGTTCTGCTCCTTACTAATCCCATGGCTTTGGGTAAGACATCTATGTGAAAAGGAGTGTTTCCTCATCTGAAAATGGGAGTATCCGGGGGCTGTGGAGGAAGGTAAAAGAGAACGTACGTATAAAGCGTTTGGAGTAGAGCCTGGTTCCTATCCCTAATCAGTATGAATTTTCATTAATATCTATAAATCCAGAGATAAATACGTAGTAAAAATGGGGAGGAAGTTTGACAAAAAATAAACAAGGCTTATCTTGGAGCTGGTGGTGTCAGCTCTTGACCAGGACTTGGAAATCACCTTCCTGTCCTTACAACAAGAAAATGCTGGACAAACGGAAAAGGAATGACTGACCTTGGACCCATCCAAGGACTGAGGTTGCAAGGCAGACTGCCACCCTAAATCTGGAGAAAAAGGGAGCATCCCGGGGCTGAAGGTGAGCTCAGCGTCTCTGGGCCAGAAGCTGCTGGAACAGTAAACTGATAGGACACTTAAGTGGGAATTTTGATGACTTGCTGGAGGCTGCGTATGTGCTGCCAGGAGAGAGAGAAACTTCTGGAGGCTGCGGGCTTGGGGGCTCTCACACTTTTGTGGGTTTTAGCTGCGGAACTCTACCGGTTCTCACGGTGAAGATCTGAGAAAGATCTCCTCTTGGCTCTGGCAGGGAGAAGGGAAGAGTAATCATTGTGAAATATGCTCAGACATTTCTTAATAAAGGCATCCTCCCCAAGGAAAAAGACTTTGCCAGAGCTTCTGAAACATTATTGCAACTGTGGGAAATGAATTCCTCCCACTCAAGTCCCCATTAGCTTTCTTGTTTCACATCCAAGGCGGGAAGAAAACATAGACAACACGGGTCAGGGCTTCACAGGAATAGACTGAGAATATCCCAGCCAGGGAAAGGAGTCAGGGGCGGGGGGAAAGCCACACCACTAGAGTGATAAGTGCAAGGGTCCACTAAGACACAGACCCATTGGGAGATTGGGGTTCAATCCTAAAATTATAGAACGCTCCTCCTCCCCACACCAATAGGTCCCAAGCATAATAACAGTGGATGACAGAGGAAAGAGCTGAAGACACAAACTCTCTGAGGAGGATGCTTAGGGAAGACCAAGGTCAAGAGGGGAGACAGAGGGAGAGAAAGAAACGAAAAACAGAAAACAGTTACAAATATGACACATGTTAATCCAACTATATGAATAATCACTTTATTTTTTTCACAATTTTTGTAACTGATTTTATAAATTTTTGTGCTTCTATCCCATTTCTGACAGTTGCAATATCTTTTTCCTCTAGGAAGTTTCCTCTGTCCCCTCTCATAGTGACTTTTCCTCTCCTTTTTGCGATATAGTTATATTTGATGAAGAAAAAACAAAATACATATGTTTGCTGACCTGGTAAAAACAAAAGCCATGATCCCCAACCACTTAAGCCAGGGGTCTGAAGTCAATCAGTGCTGCATGCAGATTCTATAGGGAAATGAATCAGCCGATCCAGGAGAATAGCAGAGGCAAAAGTCTTGCCAAAGACGCCATATGGTGGCACCCGGGGAAGTGATATATATACACCTATGCCAAGATGGGTAACACGCACTTTCTCATCATTTATTCATCAATAATCACTTTAAACGTGAATGGCCTAACTAGATCAATTAAAAGACATTGTTAGAATGGGTTTAAAAAAAAAAAACAAGACCTAGCTATAAGCTGTCTACAAGAAACCCACTTTAAATACAAAAACTAGGGCTAAAAGTAACAGGTGGAGAAAGATAGCCTATGCTATCACTAATCAGAAGAAAGCTGGACTTGCTCTGTTCATTTCAGATAAATTTCCTGACTTCAGGGCCAGAAAATTCTCAGGGATAGAGTAGGGCATTTCATACTGAAAAGGAGTGAATTGTTAAGAAGGCATAAGCCTAAGAACGAACTATGCACCTAACAGCAGAGCATCAGAGTATGTGAGGACCTTCTCCGGTTGATGTGCTTTGAGTCATTTTATTTTATTTCCAGAAATTCTCCAGCAAATCTGCGTTAGTTAAAAAAAGCAAACCTCACTACTTCTGCATGTTGCTTGCTGCCCCTCCCGTGATGGAAAGTGCAGGACGGCTGGAATAGCTGTGGCGACAGCAGCCCAGGAGGTCAAACGTCCATTTGAAGATATTTCAAGAGCTAGACTTTGCACTTGCAAGTTCACCTTGTCTGGGAGGAGAAAGCAGGAGCTCATCCTGAACAGATGGCCTCGCCCGGGGTGCTCCCCGCTGCAGAAATCTTGGAATATCATCGTTTAAAAACCCATTTTCCATCGCAGGCTTCCCTGTCAATTCACGACCAAGGACTCACGAAGAAGTTTCAGGGAAGCATTTGAGCAGCCAGCGCACGCAAGTGGAACCACAGAGTGAGGAGTGGACGCCCGGAAACGTGTCTCCTGCACGCACTTGACCTTTAGAAGGACTTAACATTAACACAAGGCCAGCAGCCTGTCTGTAGGTGCAGGAGGGGTTGCACAGCTGGCGTCTGGGCCGTCCAGCTCCTTGCTGCCTGCGCCTGGGAGTCAGATGGTGCTAATTAAACAGCAAAACTGTTTCCGGGGGTGTTTATAATTCCTGAGAAGTCTGAAACTTTGAGCTGTGATACCAAATCCCAGCTCCGGTGAACAACAGCAAACCCTTGTCCTCAGGAAAAGCTATCCAATGTCCTGTCTTACTAAATGAAAAAATTGGATTTTTAAATTTGGGGTCATATACCTTATATACTAAAATTATGGTAAATAGGAAAACTGAAGAGATAAACATGAGGTTAAGATAGGTTTCTGGCCAACTGAGAGTTAATCAAAAGATATTTTGTCTTAGTTCATATTGAGAAGAAAAGTATTCCTGCTTTTTTCCCCAACTTAGCTTGCCTCCAATCTGTTTTTTAGTTATTGTGGAATTAAGTCCTTGCAGTCAGTGATTTATGGTTGTGGTAGACACGCTACATATACCTTTTTCAGCATACATCTCCGTCAATGAGAACGGAAGAGTTAAATGAATATACACTAATCCCAGGATTTATCATAAATTTTAAAAATCCCTTATATCAATGTATTTAGTTATAATCCCCCTTTATCCCCAAAGTAGATTACAAGTATTTCCAAATCAGTAAGGGCATTACTCTACTATGACGGATACAGCCTTTTCATCCAAACACGTCCAGCGGCCTTAGCTGAGAACATACATTCACCCTCCGTGCATACTTAAGCCGCTGCAGCAGCTCTGCACACAGACTCCAGACACGTACGGAGGGTTTAGTAAACAGAAGGCTGCCAAGACCCCGCCCCCTCCGTCCACTTACACAGGTGCGCGCACCCCACAAAGCTTCTCTTCTTGTCCATACCTGCCCGCTGTAAATTCATTATCTCATCTGGTTTCAAGCTTCGGTCCTCAAAGGGTTTAAAATCATTCCTTCATTTACAAATACCCACCAGGCAGCCTCTGTGTGCCAGACGATGTTTTAGGCACCCAAGATGCAGTGACTGTGACTCTGTAGGTCTCTGCTTTGTGGAACTTCCATTCTAGCCGGAGAAGGTGGGTGATAATCCATTAAATGAATGACTAAAAGATCACTGGCAACATGATGGGCACTAAAAGGAAATTATGCAGGGGCGGGACAAAGAAACGGGGGATGGGACGGGTAATGCTGCCTCGGGGAAGACGCTCAGAGGAGATGCTTATGGAAGAGGGATGGAAGCACTGAGCTGAGGATGCTGAGAAGCCCGTCATGCCAGGACTGGGAGAAAGGAGGAGAGACTGTGAGCTGAGGAGATGTGGGCGCAGCAGGCTCGGCCGTGTGAGGACCCAGCCCCACCGTGACCAAGAGAGCCACGGGGAGGAGTCTGCACGTGGTTTGCGTATCTCTGTTACTCAGCATACAAACCATAAAGACTTTAGACAGTGTTGAACTTGAGACACACACGGGCCTGTGCGGATTGCCAGGGGAAGGTCAACTGATTGTCAACAAAAAGGCCTCCTGAGATGACATTACTTTGGCAACTGTGCAGTGAAGGTCTGGCCTCTGTCCTCCTCTGTCTGTGGAGCTCCCTCCCCCATCGCGGGCACAACCCAGGAGGGCAGGGGAAGGAAGTGGCCTCAACCCATGGGGGATGGGAGAGGGGGATGAATGCCTCAGCTTCCCCCTCACTTCTATCCAAAAAAGAGTAGAGTCTCATGTTGAGACTCTCCACCCTTTCCTCGCTCTGGGGAAGGGCCGCAGAATCCACGGGAGCTCTGCGTGGGGTCTGAGGGTGAGAGGTTGGCATCTAGCCCCTGGCTTTCACCATACCACCCCAGTGCCACCGGAGGAGAGCTGTGACAGGGAAGGGAGCTCTGGGCATTGGACCCCAACATTTGGTGGCATATGTGAGTATACACAATGCAACCAGCCTCTCATCTGAAGACTCCTGAAGGTGAGACACTTCCCCATGATCAGGGCGTGAATGCCTTGTCGTGAATGTGCCTGCCGAGAAGATGTCAAGGGTTTTGGTAGCTCTGTGTCTCTCGGAGAACACCAAAGGGGGCCTCAGGGGTTCCCATGGTGTCTCCCGGGGAAGCCCTGAGGCTTCAAAGGGGTAGAAGTCATAGGACTGTGTGGGAAGCTACTCAGCCAAGGCATGGAGCCCACCTTGGAGAAGGGCCAGAGCCCTGGTTGCCATGGTGGTACTCCGAGGAGAGGGGCACGAAGCGGGTGCTTCTCCACGAAGCCTGCACAGGGTTGGTGCCAAACCCACCCAAGATCGACCCACTTAGGTCAAGAGCACAACTTTGGGGGTTCACTGGCCTTTCCCTGCCACGGTCACAGGGCAAGAGTCGCGTGAGCACAGTTAGGGCTTGGCTGGCGGTGAAGCCTCGGGGTAGGGGCAGGAGGAGGGCGTGGAGAGCCATCAGACAAGGGCTTGGTCCCGTGAACTGAGGCCACCAGTTCTGAGTTTGAATGAAAGGTGAGCTGCAGGTGTGGAATGCTCCAGCTGCTGGGTTTCTAAGAGAAATGATAGCAGTGATGACAGGAAAAGAGACCATCGCTTCAGGTTCGTACCGCAGCAAGCGACTCGCCCCTGTCACTGAGTTAAACTCCTCAGCTTCCTTTATCTAAGCGCCCCCAGATCGCACTGCCGTCCCACTGGCAGAGTCCTCTTTAGACGGGCTGATACCGCAGCTCTCGGCATGTCTTTGCACGTGTCTGCTGTTATCCTTTATGCGTGGATTTTTAGTTTTAATCTCAGGGCTTGGGGAGTTGTCTCTTTTCATAGCAGCATGGACGCATAGTTTGACAATTGCATGATTTTTTAAAAAAGCAGGCCACCCCTAGCCCTGCCTGTAGGGTTGTTTGGGGATTTCTGACCACGATGCTGCCCAGGCACCAGGGGGAACCCCATGCCCCTTGCAGAGCTTGGCTGTGGGGCGGGGCCTGGCCTGGCCTGGGTTGATTACTTTACCTCTGTCTTTCTCTTTTGCAAAGTTTTAATTCAATGTGTCTATTTTACTTAGTCTGTTCTTTGAGCTTCTGGTGTTGGCATTTTATTTTGTTTATATTGACCTCTTTGAAGCAGTTTTTGGTTTCTCAATTAGTTCATGGCTTTTTTTAAAAAAATTATTTATTTATTTATTTAATTGCACTGGGTCTTAGTTGCGGCAGGTGGGCTCTTTAGTTGTGGCATGCGAACCCTTAGTTGTGGCATGGGAACTCTTAGTTGTGGCATGATGTGGGATCTAGCTCCCTGACCAGGGATCGAACCCGGGCCCCCTGCTTTGGGAGCACGGAGTCTTAACCACTGCGCCACCAGGGAAGTCCCAGTTCATGGCTTTTTTTACTTTACCTTCATCTTACTGTTTTAATATTTTGGCTACAGACCTCTCATCTTTGATACAAATTTGTTTGCCCCTTTGCCTGTGGTTTCAGGTTTCTGGTCACCTCGTCTCTCTAGAGTTTTGCTTATTTTTGTTGTAGTTACCCACTATACCCCCATCATTTTAATTATCCATTTATCATTTAATTCATCCTATTATTGTTTAATTATTATATAGAGATTTTGTTCTTGATTTGGGGAATTCTGGTCATGGAAGCATGGTGTCAGGGTGACAGAGATGGGCAACTGTCATCTGGCTCTGAACAACACTAGGCCCATTTTATCAGGAAGTCGAATGAAAATACAGAGAACGGACCCTTGTCACATTTGCCCAGGATCCCAGAAGTGGGTCCCGTGATAGTGACTGGACAACATTTATTCCCATGATAGCCAGAAAAAAGCAGAATCTAAAGAATTAGGTTTTAGAATTCTGGTCTTTTGAAAATGTAGAATATAAAATTCAGGGGACTTCCCTGGCGGTCCAGTGGTTAGGACCCCTCGCTTTCACTGCCAAGGGTGTGGGCTCGATCCCTGGTCGGGGAACTAAGATCCCACAAGTCCCACGGCGCGGCCAAAAAACAAATGAACAAACAAAAAACCAAACAAAATTCAGGAGGGAAAATACTGGCATGTTAGTGTCTGATCTTTGACCTTAGCCAAAAAAAGGAGGCTCTTAATTCACCAGGGATCAACACCATTTCATTTTGGTCACTCAGACAACAAACCTTAGACTAGGTCCAATAGTACCATTCTGGAATTCTGTACTTTAATTCCTAACACAGGTAAAGGTCTTCAGAAATCTTGCAAACGAGCCACAATGTTGAAACGTCAGCATCTTCCAATCTGCCTACGTGAATATTTATAATTGTCAAATGTTTCGCTACGGAGCGTGATGGCGATTAAGATGGTAAGAAAAATGATCATAACCGTAAAAGGGGAGGAAATTGAAGTGCCATGCACTCTATAGACAGAAAATGGAAAAATAAATGGGTCTGATTCTCACTTTGGCAGTTCGGGGGGAAATTTTTTGAAGTAATGGAGGGAAGTAAAAGTAGATAGGATGAGAAATTGGCTCATGAATTGGAAAGCATCTGTCTGTGTCCTATGTAATATGGAATTCCAGACACCGGCTAGCAACCTCACATTGCCGTCACGTCCTCTCAATTGAGTCTTCAAAGTTTTATTACACAAAGATGAAAAATTTTATAGGCAAAACATACTAACAAAAAGGGCACTGGGTTGTAACAAAAATAAAAACAGTTCTGGCACGGCCAGCGCTGCCCTAAACATCTTCAGTTGACTGTGTTATTTCCTTCTCTCAACAGCTCTGTTGCTACAAACAAGAATATGAAACCAGAAGCTTAAGCTCCTTGTACAAGATCACACAGCTAGTCACTGGCAACACTCGCCTCTGAAAGCAGGATCTCTGAAAACGGGTGCTTTCTGCTTGGCTCTGCCTTTCCCGACATTCTCAGCCCAGTTCAGGCACATACCAGCTCTGCTCTCAGTTAGGGCCCGCCTGCTGTGAGCAGGACACCGCTCAAAGTGGGGTCGAGGGCTGGACACGCTGTCGCATCTCATGGGGCCCCTAGGAAGCAGCGATTCACGGAATCAGCTCGTGTGACATTAGTGAGGTCATTTCATTTCCTAAGTGTCCAGTGTCTTTACATGTGGGGTGAGGAACTTTTAACCATTAAGGGATTTGGAACTAAGAGTATGCAACAAAATCACCTACAAATCTTTAAAAACCGTAGTTACTGGGGTCCTACTCTAAACCGACTGAATCAAATTTGGGTTGAGGCCTAAAATGTGGAATTTAGAAACTCCTTCTCAGACAGTTTGAATTCAAACCTGTATTTTAAGAACCATCCAGCATGCTGACTCCAAATCTTTTTCTGGCTCTCACATTCTAGTCTTATCTTTAGAAGATCTTTAAATATCTCTCCATTATCCAGCATTTACACTTGCGTGCTGGCAGCAAAATGCCTGTTGGCATTACATTACCAGGTATTGAATACCTTCTAAAATACAGAACAGGGACTTCCCTGGTGGCACAATGGTTAAGAATCCACCTGCCAATGCAGGGGACACAGGTTCGAGCCCTGGTCCGGGAAGAACCCACATGCCACGGAGCAACTAAGCCCGTGTGCCACAACTACCGAGCCTGCTCTCTAGAGTCCGGCAGCCACAACTACTGAGCCCACGCGCCACAACTACTGAGCCTGCACGCCTAGAGCCCGTGCTCTGCAACAAGAGAAGCCACCGCAATGAGAAGCCTGCGCACCGCAACAAAGAGTAGCCCCGCTCGCTGCAACTAGAGAAAGCCTGCGCGCAGCAACAAAGACCCAACGCAGCCAAAAACAAACAAACAAACAAATAAATAAATAAATTTATTAATAAATAAATTTATAAAAAATAAAATAAAATACAGAACAATTAGCCATCTTTACGTCGGGTGGACATGTTGAGACTCTCACTGAGCAGAGCACATAGCTAACAAGAGCCTTCTGTGTCAGGCAAGGAAGTGAAGGCACCAATGACCTAGACACATTGTCAAGGCCATCTGCAGCTTGTTTTCCCAGCACCATTTCAGGGACTTGGACCAGCACTACTAACCCAATGAGTCCCTGGTACGATGTCTCTCAACCAAAGAAATTCCAGTTCCAAAGACATTGCTGGGGAATGGGTTTCTTCCAAGAAGAAGGATGAGGTATTTGGCCCAAGATGATAGGGAAGCAAGATTAGGAATTTATAGAAATCATTGGGCAGGAAGTGAACTTCTTTAGACCATGTAATTGGGGATATGAACCAAGCTGTACTGGTTCTTGGAAGGGCAGAGAAGCTGCCCATGTCATCCGGATTGTGTGCATAAAACGTTTCAGGAAATGTTTGCAAAGGAGATAACGTCAAACCAAAGTCACTATTCCTGAGTGCTTCACAAGTAACCACGGACTTTGTAATAAAGAGGGAAATAAAACACAATGAGCACAGAATCTCACCTACACACAAAAATCCGTGGAAAATATACTTCAAAATAAGGGAAAATACTGTGGTAAGTTACAATTCCAATTAGTACTGGATTGATTTTAATTTTTGTGTTAGATTTTTTTCCTTCTCTGCTTCTGTAAAGGGAGTCTGTGAGCACACGCACTGCCTTCCTTTGATATCTCCCTTTGACATCAAAACTGGCACATGGGATGGTATAAAGGTTAACGATTGGCACTGCAGTGAGGAAAATACATGAATGTTAGTGTAGAAATCCAGGCATCGTCTTCCTCCTTCACTGGATTCCACACAACTCCCTTCCTCTCCCGTGAACCCAAACAGCTCAGGAAGTCTTCCCGGAGTGTCACTGACTGTGGATCTCCAATAAGCTGGGTCTGCCCCAGAAAAAGCAATCATGGCTTTAACACTCTCCATGTAAAAAGATTATAGCCATTCCAAGGCTATGCCTAGGCATGGGCCAGCACGATCCAAGTCGGGGGACACGCTGCACCTGAAAACCTACGTGCACACCTTGCAGCCCATCCAAGAGGAGCAGAGCCAGCAACTCAATGGCCACCAGGAGCCAAGTCAGGGCAACAGGAACCCAAGTCAGGAATCAGCGCGGCAGACAAGGAGACAGGATGTGACCCAAGGCTGACTATGGGAGATGGGCTTGCCTGCAGGAAGCAGCAGGACATCTCTGGGGTGTGGATGATTTTAAGAAGATGGATGTGTGTGCCCATTTCGGAGCTGCTGGGCATCTGGTGGGATCCCACTCCAGCCTGGCACCTATGGTCAAGGTACCTCTTCCCCGTAGGGACACAGGTCATACATTGTGCCCCTTTGAAAGGTTCCCAATACCTATGTTGGACTTTCATTGTTATACTTCCCTTTGAGTCTGTGCTATGAAGCTGTTTTGCAAAGTAAAAGCATCTATGCTTTGCTCTGATTTGAGGATGTGTCTTAACCCCTTTATAAGGTAATAAAATCCTTGAAGGCAATTATTTTTGTCTTATTTATCTTTTTATTAATCACCATCCCTACACAAACGATGTACTAAAAACTACTGGCTGACTAAATGTACACGATTCCTTTGAGCAGAATCCAAGGACTTGAACTCAGTTGCTAAGAGTGTCATTCCAACTGACAGGAGAACTTTTAACTCAGATTCTGACTGGTTATGATCTTGAAGAATTCCAGGTAAAATATTTCATTGCTCCTTAAATAGGGGTATATAGAGGTTCCAGCAGGTAGACAACGTCACAAGGGAAGTGTGCTACGTCTTCCTGGAGCATAAGTTTGTTTTTTTTTTTTGCTGATGTTTACATGAAAGCATTCTCTTTATTGTTGAACAGATAGGAATACATTATGGAGAAGACAAAATCCCACACACTGATTACATAAAATACGAGTCCTCACTTGGGGTAGACTGTTTATCTCCTTGACCATTAAGACAGTTTGTTGAAGTGTGCAATCCCTAAAACCTATATCCCTAAAACCTAAAATATTAAAAAAAAAAAAAGCAGAAACACAATCTCTTTTTTTTTTAACAACTTTATTGGAGTATAATTGCTTTACAATGGTGTGTTAGTTTCTGCTTTATAACAAAGTGAATCAGTTATACATATACATATGTTCCCATATCTCTTCCCTCTTGAAACACAATCTTATCTTACGTGATGGCCAGACCTGGGCCTCAGTGACTAAGCACTCAGACTCCAGGGCAAATGGATCTGGATTTGAATCCCAGCTCAGCCACTTTCTAGCTGTGTGACCTCATCAAGGCAAACAAGGTAAACCTCAGTTTCTTCCTCTGCTTGGTGGGGATAAATGTTTTCTTGGAGGGACTAAATGAAGTCATTCATTTGCATGAATAATTCACACAGTGTGTTATGAGGGATAATCCTTCCGTAAGTGTTGGTTATTAGTCTGTTATTATTAGGAGGTAAGATTAGTATTTAGAAAGTTGAAAATAGATCAATATAAAGCAAATACCCTAAAGAAACATGCTGCTGTCACCAGAAGGCCTTGTGGGAGCCCTGCCGAGCCTCAGAAGAGTCAGGCTACAGGGAACAGGCAGCAGCCCGGGGGGCAGGCAGCCCGACAGTGGGAACATCGCTGGTCTCCAGGCCCCCAAAAGACTGACCACCTGGACCCCAGTCCTAAGACTCTGTGTCCCCAAGTGGACATTACAGCAAGAGTTCAAACACCAGAGAGCAAGACTGAGGCCCAGTGATGGTGGTGGAACAGAAGAGACGTCTGATGCCACAGAAGGGGCTGCGTTATCAAAATGGGACACACAGCTCGTAGCCCACCAGAAGCCCAGCGGGAAATTTCTCAGAGAAAATGAAATACACGGATCACGTACAAGCCTTCCTCGTGAACACTGACGGCTCGCAGGAGGCCTTTGATAAATGTCACTGTTGACGGTCACAGCCATACTCGTGGATGCACGGGGGTGGACCATTGCCCAGCTGGGCCCACCTCTATCCTGAGAGTCTTGGGTTTTCCAATCAAAGGGAGTCTATCTCCTTGATATCTTTTGTTTCGTTTTTGCAGAAACCGATTCTCTCCCACTTTGTCACAAGCTGCCAGGCGAGTGTGTTCGAAGAAGGCAGGATAAGCAAGAAGTCTGCCTGGGGAATGAGCTCACCTGAACAGCATCCCTTTCAGCTCCCCGTTCTGGGGCAGGAGAACCTTGTGTGCCTGTAGGGAAGGGAGTGGGGTGCTGAGGGGAGCTGTGAGGTCCAGCTTTGGGGGGTGGAAAGCAGAGGCAGGATCAGGGAGCCAGGGGGATCTCGTCCAGCTCGGTAACTCTGTTCAGTTAGGAGCCTTACAGATTAAGGGCTTCCTCAAGTTGCCTTCAGCTATGATGGGGCAATCACTTTTTGAATGTTAAACAAGTTTGTTTTGAGCACATGAGCAGGTGTGTTTTAACCTGTACTTGTTTTTTAACTAATGCTACACATTTTTATGGCATTAGAGGATTTTAAACTCTGCCCTGCCAAGCCCCATAGATCTGCTTTTGGGAAAGGAGCCCCGACAGGGCACCCCGGCAGAGACACTGACTCAGCCCCGGCCTCTCTCTGCAGTGAGCGCTTTCACCTAGCAAGTTTCCTTATAAACTTCCCTTTAACGGAGGCTCAACCACCAAAATACTAAAAGCACTGGCTGACATAACAGAGCCTGTGTTAATGATCAGCACACCTGCACTGTCCCTGCTGTGACACAGCTGCTCACATCAGCCCGGCCTCCAGGTCACATGCCTTTCCTCTCCCAGGGTCATCTGGGGCCCCAAGAAACCTCAGGTTCTGGGACACACGTGAAAATTTAGCAGAGGCTGGCACTCCTGATGGTTCTCTTGAAGGTTAAAGGTAAATCAGAGTCCTGGTTTCCTCCCTACCCGCTCAGAGCACTGATAACCCAACCCACCCACGTCATAAAAACTATGCCGCCCCCTGTGGGAAGGCTGCTTATCGGGCCTCCACCCCGGGGCTCTCCACACGAACAAAGAAGCCCTGTGGAAAGCTGGTGATGTCTTTTTTTTTAACCAAGGCTCAAGGCTGAAGATGTAGGCAGCCAGACAGCCGTCCACACCACACCACCCCCACAGCCCAAGCCCAGCTGTGATCATGTAATGTGTGTGGCCCACCACCCTGCAAGGCTCTGAAATAAAAGGACTCGGATAATGAGTCCCAAACACCCGGTGACAGCTGAGTGTGGGAAAAGGCCCAGAGGTCCTCCGTGGATTCTCGTACGTTACATAGGACAAACCCCAAATCTCAGCTCCCTGTGCACAGGGGATTGAAATGGCTCAACAGCGACGGTCTCCAGTGATGGGCAAGTTTATGACAAGGCATGGGTAAATCCACTCCAAAAATCCAGTACTGCTTGAGTCTTTCTTGTTCCAGGTTACAGACCAAAGCCTGACCTTTGACAAATCCCTCAGCCGCAGGAAACTTGTGAGTGAGCAGTACCCTCCTGTCAGGGAAGAAGCTGCCCAGGTGAGTTTTGTTCACATGTTTTAACTCCTGCAGAGGGGTTGATCTCCTCGAGGCGGCTGAGGGGATCATCATTAGTTAGTGTTTTGGTTTGAAATAGAAAAAACTCTGGCTGCTATGTCCACCATCTGGAATGGGCCGGTCAGTGTGCTCTGATACCATCTCTGAAATGGGAATTGTGATCTTGTCATCAAAGCAGAGGGCACTCAGCAAACTCCTTTAGGACCTGGTTATTTGTAAGGAAGCAAGACTGAGCACCAAGAACATACCCAGGGGCCTAGGAGAAGCTTTGGTTCTGATATTGGGGATAATTGAAGGTCTTACAGGATGTGACCTGGAGACTCCATGAAGGTTCTTTTGGTTACAACCAACAGAAATCCAGTTCATATTAGTTGGAGCAAAAAAGGGGATTTATGAGAAATTAAGTTGCCTCATATAGTGAAATAAAGATGGGCTTCAGGAAGAACTGCACCCAGGCGATTGATTACCCACAGAACTCGCCTCCCCACCTCATGTCTCCACGTGCTCTGAGTGTCAGCTCCCTTTCCTTTTAGCACAGACATGCTTCCTCCACGTCCATTTCAAATGTTCCTGGAGAGAAACCCCATGAGCCAAGCTTGGGTCAGGTCTGTCCCTGGACCAAACAGTCAAGGCCAACCACAGGAAAAGGCATGTGCTCTGGACAGACTGAATGGGAGGGGTCCCGGCCCCTGGGTTCATCCTTTCCATGTTACAGTGAGATTGGCAAAGTATGGTCCCAGGGCCAAATCTGGCTGGCTTTTTACAAATAAAGTTTTACTGGGACATGGCCACACACCTCTGCTTTCACACTGTAATGACAGACTTGAGTAGTTGTGACTGAGATTTGATGGCCAGCAAAGCCTAAAGTGTTTACTATCTGACCCTTGACAGAAAAAGTTTGCTGACCCTTGGCTAAAGGTTAAGACATCCTGGGAGAAAGCTCAGTGGTTGTTCCCCAGGCCTGAAACAAGCTCACACGGAGATACACCCTTTATATGAGGGATAATGGGGGACTTACTGTTAAGTTTTATATGATAACAAATCTGTATCATTTTTTAAGACTTTATATTTTTAGGGAAGTTTTAGGTTCACAGCAAGATTGAGGAAGAGGTACAGAGATTTCCCACATTCCCCTGCCCCTATGCATGCAAGTCCTCTCCGGTTATCAACATTACTCACTGGAAAGATACTTTTTTTTTTTTAACCAAAGATGAACCTACACTGACACCTCATAATCACCCGAAGTCCATAGTTTACCTTAGGGTTCATTCTTGGTGTTGTACATTTTATAGGTTTGTACAAATGTATAATGATATATGTCCATCATTATTATAATATACAGAGTCTTTTCACCACCCTAAAAATCCTGTGTTGCACCTACTCATCTCTCCTCTGACAACCACTGATCTTTTTTCTGTCTCCATAGTTTTGCCTTTTCCAGAATGTCACATAGTTGGAATCATACAGTATGGAGACTTTTCACATTTGATTTCTTTTACTTAGTCATATGCATTTAAGGTTCCTCCATGTCTTTTCATGGCTTGATAGCTCATTTCTTTTTAGTGCTGAGTAATATTTCATTGTATGGATGGACCACAGTTTATTTATCTATTTGTCTAGTAAAGGACATCTGGGTTGCTTTTGAGTTTTGACAACTATGAATAAAGCTGCTATGAACATCCATGTGCAGGTTTTTTTGGACACAAGTAGGTAAATACCCAGGAGTACAACTGCTGGATCATATGATAAGAATATGTTTAGTTTTGCAAGAAACCCTTGAACTGTCTTCTAAAGTGGCCATACCATTTTGCATTTCCACCAGCAATGCATGAGAGTTCCTGTTGCTCCACAGTCTTGCCAACATTTGGTGTTGTCAGTGTTCCAAATTTTGGCCATTCTAATAGGTGTATAGTGTTTCTGTGTCATTTTTCCTTTGCAGAATTGTGCTATCTAACTTGTGCTGTCATGTGCTGGGGCTCCCACTCTGGAGCTCATCCTGGAGGATCTCTGCGGACCTGGGGCTAAGTGCAATGAGCAGAGAGGGATTGTCTTCACTTCACGCATACGTGTCCATCAGGCAGCCTTATCTGAAAGTGTATCCTGGCCAATATGAAAGCTTTTGGTGAAACTATCAAAAGACATTCACCAATCCTTTATGGATATGAGGTATGTCGGTAAGGACTGGGGAGGTCATCCCATGAACGTGTGGGCAGGTCTCCCCTGAAACATTGCTATGTCCACATCCCAGAGTACAGGAAAAGCAACATTCCTGCTGAGCCCAAGCCCGGTATTAAGTCCCTTGACCTCTCAGAGAGAAAACAAGGATGGAGAGACTGTTGGCTCAAGCCTTTCTTCCTCCCCATCTCCCTCCCCATCCCCCCTTTTCAAGTTTATATAGGGAGAGGTAGGTAAAGTGAATGAAATCATCCCCCAGACCATAGCAAGAAGTTAAAGGTCAAGCAAAAGGTATGGATTTTCTCTTTGGGAGTTTTCCATTTACTAGCTTGGCTGAATTCCCAGACCACCTCTCCTTGGCTTTTCTAAGCTCCCTTTGTCTTCTCCCCATGTGGCTGAGGTTAGAAGTTCACATGTGAGCATCCCTGACCTTTGGGTGGCCTGAGATGGACACCCAGGGCCAAGAACGTCTCAGCCTCAGAATGAAATGGTTTCTCTGGCCTAATCTTTCAGGTCAAGGTTGGTTCACCATCTGCTTCGCACTTTCTCAGCCCAAAGACTCTGTTGGAGCTTAGCATGTGGGATCAGAGCTACAGCTAATGATACATTGATCCCCTGAGATTGACCTCTGAGTATATGCCTCCCTCAGAGACCTCTTGGGAAGGGGAGAGGTGGAATTAGGGTGCTTCTGGGCCCACTGGCCCATAATCTTATAATCCTACCTCCAACCCCACAAATACCAACCCTGACCCCCTACTGCAGACAAGAATGCTCCATCCACAGCCCGGAGTAGAGGTGGGTGACCATGGACCCCAATTCACTGTCCACTTCTTTCTAAGAACAGAATGAGGGAGGTGTCCTGGGAAGGTCCTGTTCTAAAGCTGTGAGGGTGCTTTCTTCTGAAAGCCTAAGGATTTTGTCATACAAAAGAGCTATAGAATTGAGGATTGCATTTGAGTGAGGCCAAAATACATTTCAAGCTCATTTTCTGAGACTGTAAAACCCTTTTTGAGAAGCTTTGTAGGAGCTTTCCGTGTGATCGAGCTTATCTAATCCGAATTACTAGATTGTCTTCTGTTCACTTATCACCATTCTTAGCAGTTCTCAGGAGGACAAAACAAAACAGACACCCCTGGGAAGCAAATCAAGCACGCCGTACGCGCAAGGCGGCACCCATGCCCACCTCACGCCAGGGATGATACGCAGAACCCGTCCCCCAGTGGTTCCCTGGGAAAGCTGACAACCTCAGAAGACCCCCCCCCCACCCCCAGTTGTTAGAATACAGTATGGCCCACACTGAGGTCTCAACATGATCCCACTGGGAGAGCTGGATGTGCTTGTGAACACCTGACACCTCCTAGGGGGGAGGTACCCCACATCTGAACAACCCAAGAGAAGGGAGCAGTCCCATCACCTCCCAGCACTGACCCTTCATGATGTCCTCATCAGGCCGGGTTGCAGGTGAGTCCTTTCATTATTTATCTTGCCTCCAAAATAAAGGGTGCCAGAACTTCAAGTTTCTTTCATTAATCCGAGGAGGTACAAAACCAGCGAGTTCCGTGAGAAATAGCTTCAGGACAATGAAACAAAGGTTGACTTCCTTCAATTCCCCATGGCAGGATGGTCACCGAGCCTCCATCAGTCCTCAACACAGGGATAAGTGATGCCTATTACTTTCCTGATAGAGTTTTGATTTGTGTCCTCATGGGTGAAAACTGGGTAAATGAATAGGAAGGCTGCCTTCCAATCCCTCAGTAGAATAAGACTAAATAATAGCGTGGTTCAATCACCTTCAGATAGACTGGCAAAAAGGATGGAGTCGTCAAAATGAAGAAGGGCAGCATGCATTTATAAATTATTCTACTTTTTGCCGTTGTCCTACTTTTAGTGGTCGGCACCTCCTGAACTTGTATTTGTTCATCACCGGGGCTGAAGCCTGGAGAAAAAGGGGTGGGGGGGAGGGAAGGCCAGTAAGGGCTCACTGTTGTCCATAGCTATTTGCTGTGTTTTCTTCCTGGGCCAAATACCAACACACTTGTGTCCCGAAGAAAAGGCAGAGACTGTTCAACCAGCAGAATTAGCAGGTTTTCCTCCTGCTGTTCTCAATGGATGGCTTATTCTTGCAAGCAGAAACATGCTGCTTCAGCTTGTTTTCTAAACAAATGCCACACAGTCGATCCTAAATGCGACTGCACGTGGAAACACACGGGGGGCTTGCTATAAATACAAATCCCCCCGCACCGAGATTCTGATCCAGCTGGTCTCCCTGGGGCCCAGGAATCTGAATGCTGAGTAAGCACATCTGGTGACTTGAAGTGCTGGAGTCCAGGTACAGCAAGTTTACTTCCCTACATTAGCATTTTAGACTAGAAAAAAGGAAGCCAGTGATCATCTAACTCAGCCTCTTTGTTTTGCAGAGAAATAACATTGAATCGAGAGATAAAACCTGGTTTGATCAGGCAAGGCTGTGACACTGTTAATGCTCAGTGTCTCTGCAGAGAATCTCTTGCCTCTGGACTGAATTTAGAATTAGGACTGTTTCTCTAAAGGCTTAGAAACAAATATCCTTGCAGAAAAAAAAAAAAAAAAGGTTACTAGGAGTCATCTATATAGAAAGAAGCCTTTGTTTAGGAAAGATGGCTTTGAAAAAGCAAATGTTAGTGAAAGAGGCTCTATCAGAGGAAGGCCCGGGGCAAATCCGGCCCAGAGCAAAAGGACCATGCTTTGTCCAGCCATCTGCAGTCTGTGTCTGAAGGCCCCTTGAAGAAGCAGGAGCTCCAATGGCTAATGGATTTTGGACTCCAAAAGAGAAACAAAACAAAAGGACTGCAGTCTGAAAGCAATTCTTGAAGAGAAAGAGCCCTATTGATGTGTATGCCTCCCAAATGGAGCTTAATTAGGCCACACACACTAATGCACTGGGGGTGGGGGGGACACCCCAAAATCCAATTCCTGTCTTTATTTCTAGATCGAGGAGGAAGCCTGAGTAACTTAAGGCTGCCTCATTGGCACTACAAGGACACACAGATATTAGGACAACAATGATGGTGCCCTTGAATTACCCGTAATGACATGTAAACACATAACTGAACAACTCTGGTCCCTGTGCCCACCCTTCACCCCAATTCTTATTGAACCACAGGTTCCAGACCTGGAACAGACCTTTCGTTTTTTTTTTTTGGCTTCACCGTGTGGCTTATGGGATCTTAGTTTCCCCACCAGGGATTAAACCTGGGCCCTCGGCGCTGAAAGCATGGAGTCCTAACCACTGAACCTCCAGACAATTCCCGGAACAGACCTTTCTAAGCTCCTCATCCATGGGCCTGTCAGGTAGCGATATACAGGTTGTGGGCTCAATGTGGACTGATGGAGACCTAGCTGAAGGGGAATATAATTATTTCTATAATTTTGGGCCTTTACACTTCCATTCCACTGAAACTGTACCTTGAACCAGGGGCCCTTGAAGAATTCTTAGCAAAGTGAAATAGGACAGAGTAGGGCTTCCCACAGTTTGAATGGTTTGTGGACTGATTGAAATCTTTGAGTTCACCACTTTAATCATTTAAAAATATCTGCAGTTCACTCATCCATGGATTTCTAACCCCAGGGCCCACTATACAGAGTTGACAAAGTTGAGGTCCAGTGATTTGACTGCAGGGAGTTAGTGGCAGAGCTGGACAGGACCCAGGTGTCCAACCTGCATCCTTCCCCATCAACGTGCACTCTTGATGATGCATCTTCTATCAATGTTAATTTCAGAATTGTTAGATCTTTCCTGAGTAAACCATGGCATCTCATCTTCCCCCTGTTTGTATGGAATCTTCTGGAAGATTTTGATATACCTCTGTAGCAAACACACCTCCATGTGACCCCCCCAACATGTCACGACCTATGTAATCCCCTCCCCCTGATTGTGGATGCAACCTGTGACTTGCTTCTGGAGTAGGTTATGTTATATGAGATAATCACTCCCATGGTTATGTTACGATATATAAGACTCCCTCACAGGCAACTAGAGTAAAAGGTTCTCCTGTTGGTCTAGAGAAGTGAGCTGCCAGGCTGTGAGAGGGCCAAGTGGCAAGGAACTGCTGCAGTGTCTTGGTGCTGGTGCTGAGAGCAGCCCAGTTAATGGCCAGCTAGAAAACAGGACATCAGTCCTGCATCCACAAGGACTGCATTCTGCCCACAGCCACGCAAGCTTGGAGAGCACCCCCAGCTCCTAAGAGGAGTGCAGCCTTTGAGACCCTGAATAGAGGACCCAGTTACGCCCTGCCCAGATGCCTGACCTACAGGAACTGGGAGAGAATAAAGGTACAGTTGACTCTCATTATTCACGATGGTTGTGTTCTATGACGTCACCATGAGACATGAACTCGTGCTGTTGCTCTGGAGAAACACAGGTGTAGGTTCCTGACAGACTCTGGTCACACCGTTTTCATCAGCTGATCAACAGCATAACCTTGTTTTATGTGTGTTTCTGTTTAATATACATGTTGACTCATTAACATTGAATCCACAGCCAACAGCACAATAACTCAGGCCTGAGCAAAACTTGTCTAACACATATATTTTCTCCACAAGGCACATCACAGCCTTCTTGCACTCAGGACACTAGACAGTACTCCCGCACTCTGCTTGGGACCATTTTAAACAGCGAAATTACCAACAAAAAGCATAAAAAATGCAAAAACCATGACATTAAACAGACCACAGAAAGGACCCTTGTTTGCAGTGTGAGAGCTGAAAAAGAAAGCAAGGCATCGCCCCCTTTCACCTCCGCTGGGAACGTGTGCATCCAGTGATTCAAATTTTTCCCACTCTGCAAATGTTTGCAAATCACTGTGAAAGCACTGTGATGATTGATTTTTCGAGGTTCCAAATAAATTTCATTTGATCTGTGTCAAAATTTTAGCAGATAATGAATCTGCAAATAATGAGGATAGACTGTAGGTTTAAGCTGCTAAGTTTATGGTAATTTGTTATGTGGCAACAGCTAGCTAATTCAGTCTCTAACTTCAGTTAAGCACATCCCCAACTTCCTTTACCGTTCACCGTACCCTGAATGTGACTCTTGTTCTATCTATATGAGGATATTACATAAATCCTCTTCTTCTGACATAACCTTTCAGAACCTTTCAGTGGTGTGTTTATGAACCATTCCCAGAACTTCTCAGCATTAGAAAAGTACCAGGTGTTGGAAGGCTTTGCTGTACTTCATTAATATATAGTCTCCGTAACAGACACATTTCATTGCCTCAGCCTGGCTTACATATTAGGCTAAACCTTTACTCTTAAAATTAAATGGTTCTAACCTTCTTCTTATTCTGTAAGAACATTTTTTTTTTTTTTCCAGGAATCCCACCCCCTCCCTCAGGGATCAAAGAATTCAAGAGCTCACTCACCATCCATGGACCAGTCAGGCACCGGTCAAGTTCACAAGGGTGGAGAGAAAATCAGGAAAGCTGTCCTGTTATCTGGCCACCCCAGCCCTCGGCTGTTGCTGTGCGGCCTGCTGTGTGGTTCCTAAAGCCCCAGCTCCCCGGCCACCGGCCTCTTCCCCTTTGTTCCTTACCATGTTTTTGCAGCAAGCTGGAGTTACACCTCAATAAGACTGAAGCAGGGCCTCCCCTCTCCCACAACTGGCCCCTCAGTGCAGACACACCTGCCACTGGACAGGACCTACGATACCTGGCAGGCCACGTGCCCTGCCTTGTGATGCAGAACTGCAGCTCAGGGACCCCCGATGCCATACCTATAGCCCAGCCTCCACTCCCTCGCCAGTAACTCAGCTGGTTGGGTTGACTCACGTGCGTGCGTAGAGCCATTGCTTCGGCCCAGGCTCGTAGGGAGGAACCAGGAGACTGCTCCAAAGTGCTTTCTAACCTCAGTTCAGCTTTGTCTCTGAGACCCCCATCTAACTCTCCTAATACATACCACCCCCTCCTCACCTGCCCCTGCTCAATCAGTCCTCCAACCCAGTTGCGCAAATCCCAATTACGAAAAAGGTTCTTGGGGCAGGACAAACATTTCTACGATGGACGGCACCGCAGCAGCAGAAAGGTAAAAAGGTTGCCTTTCTAAAAGAGGAAGAACCGTCAGATTGTCCACACACAATTATTGTAGCAGTGTCTCCCCATCCCAAGGGCTAAGATTGCTTTCGTTGTTTCCCCCTATTGCTACGTTAATAATTATCATCTGCTTCAATACAGCAAAATAGAAGGAGAATTAATGACCCATCTCACGGTAAGCACTCACTGCATCTCGGCACAAGCTTACAAAGTGGCCTCAAAAAATAAATTACACAGGCCTGCTATATGCTTGCAGAATGTAGGGAAGATCCAATAAAGCCATAATTTTCCCTTCTTTTAAGCCTCTGCACAAAATATGTAGTTTTCCACTTCAGTTTATTTCCCCGGGGTTTCATACTGGTGGTGACTGATTTTTTTCTTTTATCATTATCAATCGATGCTATGTTCTCAGATCATTGAACCTTAATGATGTTCCAATTCCATTTACAGAAAGCTGTAAAAAGTTAAATTTGGAGAATGAGGGACAATACATAAAAAGCATTCTGAAGCATGTTAGCACTTTTGCCTAAAAAAATGAAGATAACTGTAATAAATTATAACAATTCTGCTTAAGATTTCATTATGATATGACTCTGAGATTCCTTCTTACAGAATTTGATAAATGAAATGAATCTTAAAGCAATAAAAGGAATCAGAGAATAAAAACAGAAGAAAATCATTGACATAAAAAATATATAACCATGGGATCCTTCAGGAAAAAAAGAAGAATAGCACAAATCCATGTACCAGTGATAACTGTCAACCCAATCATTAACTCATTTGCATGACTTTAAGATACATCACCTGCTTGTAATATTCCACCTGGCTTCCTGCTCCAGAATTCTTCCTCTCTCCATGGACAAAGTAATTTGACATTATTCTCATTTGACTCCTTTACCCTAGACTTCTCCTTAATGGCTATCTTCCAAACTGTATTAAGAACTGTCACACAATGGCATTCTCAAAATTATCTGAGCCACTCATGAAAATCAAAAGATAAAGTAGCACTCTCCAAAATATTTCCTTAGTATTTTATTTATACTTCATCTTTTCCCAAAAAGTGTTTGGGACATCTCACTATTATACATATAATGAAATACATTTTTTTAAGTAAGGGACGTAAACAGTGCAAATAATGGGAAAAAGGATTAAAAAGTAAGACAAAGTCTGTGTACCTGTATTAGTCAGCAAGTGCTGCAAAACTGCTGTGTAATGAACAATGACAGAATCTCAGTGGCATGCACCTAAAAACATCTTTCTCGCTCAGTTTATGAGTCAGCTAGGGGTTGCTCTTACTTCAGGCTCCCATGGTTCTGCTCCAGGAGACTCCCATCCTCCTTCTGGGACCCAGGGCCATTTGGGGCACATTCTTCTCTTTGCTATGACTAAAGCACAGGAAGGCAAATGGAAATGTGCGATGCCTCTTAAGGCCTAGGCTCAGAACTGGCAGTTATCACTTTCAGTTTCCAAATCTTACAGTCTTGCATGAGTTCTTCTCATGGGTAAACTCTGAACCAAAACTGCACAAGGAAGGGGATTCTGGGAAATGTAGTTTCCAGCCTTAGACACATATGGCAGTGGTAGGGATGTAGTGGTGGTGATGGTGACAATGTGGAGGTGGTGGTGGTGATGGTGCTGGTGGTGATAATGATGGTGGTGGTGATGGGGGTGGTGGTGGTGGTGCTGCTGCTGGTGGTGGTGGTGGTGGTGGTGGTGGTGGTGATAAACTGACAGTAGATAATCTGGCATGATAAGAAAAGTGTTCAATCCCTGAGTACTTTTCTAGAGACAGGCTAAAAATCTCCCTTTGCAATTTTCAGAAATCCATGCAAAGGGGAAAGGATCAGCTCCACGATCAAAGAGGCCATAAGATGTGCCTTAGGGTGAAGTCATTTATAATTCATTGTGGACCAAGCCCTTCCATCTGATGTTTTATAACCTTCATCAGTTTTGAGTCACTTCTACACTTCATCTAATAATTCCACTGCTCTCTCTTTCCATGACCCTTATGTCCTATCATTTCTCTCTTATTTTCCATCTCTCTATTCTTTGGGAGAGATTTCCCTGACTTTATTTTTTTAGTCCCTAAAAGGTGTTCTTGTTTTGCAATTTTTTTCTTTTTCACGTCATCTTGTTCTTGGTGTATGAACTCAAAATTTAAATCTCCTTATTAATTGGAGTATTGTTCTTAGTTTTCATTTTGTAACCTGAATTACCCTGTTTCTTCTGGGATCTATTTTTTTATTCCTTTGCCCAGGCCTTTCTCAGTTGAGGGTCTAGATCTCCTTATCTTCTGGTGAATCTTGGTTCTCTGTTTAAGCTTGTGAAAAAAGCTGGGTCTCTGGTATTGGTTCTCTCTGCTGATGGTCTATATGGTTACGGTATCAATTATTGTAGAAATCAGACTGCAGGATTTTTGCCTGTGTATCTACAGGTCGCCTATTCTATGAAAGGGGGAGTAGGGGCACTAAGTAAACCTCTCAGAACATCGATAACCCTGCAGCACCCCCTTAACATGCTCCAGGGAGTGTCTTTTCAGCAGTCAGCGCATTTCCACCTGAGAAGTAGTATCTGACTCTCCATTAAATAATCCATAACTTCTCGATTTGCCTTTGCCAACTTCGTATAGTCAGTTTCCTTCTCTAATAATAGAGCTAAATGGACTACAAATTAACACGGCCTTATAGTATTTTTAATATTTGCAAAAGCTACTTCCCCTCATCATACTTCCACTTCCAAATATATAAAATTTATCCTGATCACTTTATTCTTCCGAATTAACTTTGGAATTATTTTGGCGAGTTCCCCCAAACATATGATAGAGACTTTGTTTGGAATTATTTTAATGATGTAAAGTTTTGGGAAATTCTGTCATCAAAACAGTTAGTCTTATCCAGAACACGTTATATAACATAGTGTTATTGTACATTTCTTGGTAAGAGTAATAATAATATTTATGTTAATAATTATTCTATTTTCTTAGTGGTTGTAGAGACTATAAAGACTTGATTTTTATTTATTACTTTCCTATTTAGCCACTGAATTCTATCAACAATCTACATATTACTTTGACTGATAATCTGAGAGTGTATATAATCATATTGGCTGTAAATAATTATACTTTCATCTTCTTCATATTGAGTGTATGTTCTTTATTTCTATCCTATGTCCAGAGCCTCCAAAATAACATTGTAATATAATGGTGGTAATAGAGGTTCTCATTTCTCATTTTGTTTTGCTGTGATTTCTCATTATTCCTTGATTACTCTTGGCAGAGATGTTTATTGCCTTTGCAAATAAATCACTTTTTGTTTTACTTATTAGTCCCACCACTTTTCTAATTTATTAATTTCTGCTTTTATCGAATTCATGTTCTTTCTAATTCCCTGCAATAAGTGATTATTTATGTATTTATTTTCTTTTTTATTTGGTAATGAAATAATTTAGTTTTAAAAATCAACCTCTCCAGATACCTCTGACAGCCTTAGTACTGTCCTCATTTTTATGATTTTCTAAATAATCTGAAATAATATTTGGTGGCATACTCATTATTTGTGAGTGCTTTTACTTTATTTGTAATATCTAAGTAATTATTCTTGCTAAGTATGATAAATTTTCAGTTTTAGAAGACTGTCAGCAAATACTTTTTGCTTTGGGGTGTTTATAAAGCAAGTTTATGCTCACTTTTGTAAATGTTTCATGAACGCTTGGAAATAAATAGTCCCGTAGATGCGAGCTTGATCTTTATATTTAAGTCCTACTGTTATCATTGGGATAGGCTGAGTAATGGCTCCCAAAGATATTCACGTCCTAATCCCTGGAACCTGAGAATATTACTTTATATGACAAAAGACATTTTGCAGGTGTGATTAAGTTAAGAATCTCAAGATGGGGAGATTATCTTGAATTATCTAGGTAGGCCTTAACTGCAATCACAGTATCGTTATAAGAGGGAGACAGAAAGAGATTCAAAACAAAAGAGGAAGGCAAAGTGATAAGTGAAGAAGGACGCTGTGCTGCTGACTTTGAGGATGGAGGAAAGGACCACAAGCCTAGGGAAGCAGCTCCAGAGCTGGAACAGGCAAGGAATTAGATTCTTCTCCCGGAGGCTCCAGAGGAAGTGCAGTTCTCCTGACACCTTGATGTCAGCAGTGAACCTGATTACCGCCTCTGACCTCCAGAACTGTGAGAGAGTAAATGCGTGCTCTTTTAAAGCACCAAGTCTGTGGAAATTTCTTAACAGCAGCCGCAGGCAATGAATACAATCAGATAACTTTATTTCCTTTCCACTGATCTATCATAGAGTGATGGTATTGATAATTCTCCCCAATGATTGTATTTGTGATCATTCCTTCTTGACTTTTCAAGTATTCATTTACAAATGCCAATACTATGTTTATCATTACATGAAGGCTAATGACTGTTGCCAGTATTATTACTTTTCACGACATAACACGACTTATTGGAAATCTAAGGCTTCTTGATTAATGTCATATTTTCTTATATAAATTTTTTAAAATAGAAGTATAATCGGCTTACAATATTAAAGGAGTTTCAGGTGTGCAACACAGTGATACAATATTTTTATACATTACAAATGATCACCACTATATCTAGTTACCATCTATTACTATACAGTTATTACAATGTTATTGACTGTATTCCCCATGTTGTACATTACATCCCTGTGACTTATTTATTTTATAACTGGAAGTTTGTACCTCTTAATCTCCCTCATCCATTTCACTCCTCCCCCCCCACCCCTCCCCTCTGGCAACCACTTGCTTGTTCTCTGTATCTATGAGTGTGTTTCTGTTTTGTTATGTTTGTTCATTTGTTTTGTTTTTTAGATGCCACATATAGGTGAGATCATACAATATTTGTCTTTCTCGGTCTGACTTATTTCACTTAGCCTAATACCCTCTAGATCCATCCATGTTGTTGAAAATGGCAAGATTTCGTTCTTTTCTTATGGCTGAGTAGTATTCCATTGTGCATTGTGTGTGTGTGTGTGTGTGTGTGTGTGTATATATATGTATATATATGTGTATATATGTATATATATGTAATATATGTGTGTGTATATATATATGTATATGTATATATACCATATCTTCTTTATCCAGTCATCTGTCAACGAGCACTTAGGTTGCTGCCATATCTTGGCTGCTGTAAGTAATGCTGCAATGAACATAGAGGTGAATATACCTCTTCGAATTAGTGTTTTTATTTTCTTGATGTTGAAATTGTCATCCTTCCTTTCTGCTATGTAAGCTAGCTTCACGCTCCCTTTGCCTTGTCCTTTATTTTAAATTGCAAAAGAGCTCTCCTTCATGTCTATCTCTTGTATCATGTAGTCAATTTTTGCTTCCTGTCCCAAGACTTTTCTTTGATGCAGTCGAGTTAAAACTTTCAATATTTATTATCATAACTGAAATCTTTGACCCTTTGTCTCTCACCTTGCTTTGTTATGCTTTCTGCTTTATCGCAGCTTCCTTTTTCATTTTGTGTTATGTGTACTGTGGGTTTTTCTTTTTTAATTATACCAGTGGATACTTCTACTTTTTTTCAAATATCTGTTTAAATGTATAATCCCCTAATTATCTAAGTCAAGAATAAAGCAATTACCTTGGCTCCTTCTTACATAAGACAACATTTATTACCCTTGATCTTTTCCTATGCTCTCAATTATTTCCTAGTCTTTGTTAAATTAATTTTGCATTATCAATCCAGATTGATATTATATTACCATTGCTAATTTTAGTAATTCAAATTAAAAACTGTGCTTTTTTTTTTCTTCTCTTTTGCGGCCATTTTTACATAACTCATTTTTTTCATTCAACAAATACCTACCGAGGACCTACTATGTGCCAGGCACTGAGCAAAAAGCTGTAGTAAAGCGTGATCAGGATACACACGCCACTGCCTGGTCCTCAGGGACCGCGGTGCTGTGCGATCTTCGTGTTCAACTACTGCAGCCCGCACCCCACCCTGCACTCTAGCCTCATTGGACTTGGTCTGGATCTTCAGAACCACCGTGCCCTCGCTGGCTCCCACGATATCGGGCTTGCTCTTCACTGGGATCAGTGTTCTCTCTTCCTGCTGTTCATTAGTGTAAATCCTCTTCATCCACAGGTTCAAGCCAGACTTGACTTTCTCCAAGAAAAACCGTTCTGTGACCCTGGGCCAGACCTCCCACTTGTATCCTGTGTCCCTCACCAAGACACCATGTCCCCACATCACCATGCCACCTGTCCTGCTGGTAGGTGTTTGCCTGTTTATCTCCTCTGAACCTCTGGGCTGTGGGATCCACATAAACCTCTTTGGCTTTGTTCAAAGTTTTACTTGTTATCAGCGTGCCTGAAACCTTGTAGCCATTCACTAAATGTTTATTAGCTAACAGAGTAAATAAAGTGTTTGTTTAAAAAATAATTGTTAAAAAAATAAATAAATAAAATTAAAAAAATAAAAAAATAATTGTTAAGCAACTTAAATGTCCATCGACAGATGAACAGATAAAGAAGATGTGGTACATATATACAATGGAATACTACTCAGTCATAAAAAAGAATGAAATAAAGCCATTTGCAGCAACATGGATGGACCTAGAAATTATCATACTAGGTGAAGTAAGCCAGACAGAGAAAGATAAATACCATATGATATCACTTATATGTGGACTCTAAAAGAAAAAAAAAATACAAATGAACTTATTTCCAAAGCAAAAAGAGACTCACAGGCACAGAACACAAATTTATGGTTACCAAAGGGGAAAGGGGGCTGGGAGGAGGGATAAATTAGGAGGCTGGGATCAACAGATACACACTACTATGTGTAAAATAGATAGCCAGCAAGGACCTACTACATAGCACAGGGAACTATACTCGATATTATGTAATAACCTATAAGGGAAAAGAATCTAAAAAAAGAATATATATGTATAACTGAATCGCTGTGCTGTACACCTGAAACTTGGACAATATTGTAAATCAACTATATTTCAAGAAAAAATTTTAAAAAATAAAAAATAGTCACTCCAAACTGCAGGTCCAGTGGGGGCCCTCATTTTCAAAGCTGTAAGATGCTTTTATTTTCAAGGTATCTTAACGTGAAGTGGAAGAGAACTTATCAGGCCTGGTCAGGTAGCTCTACGTGAACCACGAAATCTCTGTCCTTATTTACAGGGGAGGAAGAGGAATCTGCAGAGGGTCCCTCAAATCCCTCGGCTGTGGCAGCACCAGAGTGAGGGCCAGCACCTCCTGACTTAGCCCAGGACTGACACGGAAAACCTCACACGTGTCTTTCTGCCACCCTTGTGCCACCCTTTCTCCACCCTGGTCTCCCTCCCTGTCTGTTACATCGGTGTTTCTCTTGGTTGATGTTTCTTGTCTCATGGCTTCTGTGGTCCAGAGTTAGGAGACAGTTCACACCAGGTGTGGCTAGTATTTGTTCTCTGGGACCTGAACTCACACACAAAGGACCTGACAGGCCCCGAGTTCTGGAGCAGGTGCGCTGTGTCCCTGGGCTCCCTCCGGACAGAATGTGAGGGGAGGGAGGCAGGATGGCAGGGGCCGAGTGAACAAGGGGCTCACAGGACCAATTAGGCAGCCATCAGGCTCTGATGCTCTTTCCAGACGCTGGGAGGATTGTGTGAGCTGGGGCTGCGCCCGGGATCACTGAAAGCCTCGGGCGGGTGGAAGGGATAGTGAAGCATTCACAGCAGTGTCCGCAGGGAAAGGGGTGTCACCTGTCCCCCGGCCACAGTGAGAGGAGTGGCCACCCTTTGGATGTTGGATGTTCTCATGTGTCCGCCTTTCATAAAGCACAGGGGCCTGGTGTGTCGTTGTCAGGAAGAAAACGAAGACAACACCACCCCCACTTGGGAGTCTCTGGATGGATAGGAAAGGCAAACCTGAATTCTCCGCATCTCAGCATCCGGGCAGCAGGATGGTGCAACCTCTCCGTTGTCCCAGCTGCAGCCGCAAAGCCAGCGCACAGCCTTGAGGTCACGCCAAGCAGCTTGGCCATTCACCACGAGGCAAACTCAGGCAGGTGATACACCTGTCTCAGTTCCTGCTTCTGGAAAGTCCAGAAAATACATCATGGGATTACCGGAGGGTTAAATAAGATAACAACATAAGGCATCTGACACAGGAATTGCTTCTGAACAGGGGCTGGCTCCCAGTCCCACTCTGTGCCACCCAGGCTGAGCCCTGGCTGACCCCAGGACACAACAGAGGCCGAAAGGTTTGCAGTAGATCAAAGAGATCAGCCACAGCTAAGCTTCAATTTCTAAACCTTTTGAACAGGAAACCCGAGCCGAGAGGACGTTTGAATTGGCTCATCGCAAAAAACAATATTTGCTCGAGGTTAGCTCCTGCGTTATGAATTTTTAACCTCACATAAATCAAACTGTAAAAATGGACAAAGGCTGAATTTCCTGTGCCAGCACCAAAATAGGAGCCTCCTCTGTCTCTTAAACAATTCTGATTATGTTTCCATAACCAAATCATGCTGAGATGAATAGCTGGAATATTTATATTTAGGTCCTAAAGTATAACGTAAAAGAAAGGGAAATAGTCTATCTTCGCAGCATTGGAGTCATGCCATGGTTTCCACTTGCAAAGACAACTCAAAGACCAGGCCGTGTGTGGGGGGCGCCAGGGTTCTGCTTCTCCACATTCATTGCTTTTCCCCAAAGCTGTTGTCGCCAGGTCCCCACCACTGAATGATGAATAGCAAGCCCCCAGGGGACTCAGTCCTTAGCGAGGTTTAAAGTGGATCCCTTTGTGAAAGCATTATACTGAGAAATATACACAGTTTAAAAGATCCATCAGACAGAATCTTATAACTGCAGAGGACAATACTGTAATTAAATAATGCTTCCATTAAGTTGACAAATGCATCTTTAGCAACTCCTATGAGTTACAAACTTAGAAGAACATATACAGAGTTTTAAAATGACATATATAAAAACAACCAAGAGATTTTTCTTTTCAATCTAGCAGAAGAGCAAGATATGAAAGCACCTGATTTACTGGAAGGCAGAAAGAAGCATGAGCTTGAAAGCTTTACAAGCAAATGTTACAGACTTCTAGAAGCAGGAAAGCCATCACCACAAAAGGTGGAGTTGGAGATGACCTTTAAAGGACAATAAAGGTTTTCATAGGAAAAATGGAGCTGCAGAGGCCAAGAAAGTTGTGGCTAGGCTAATGCGAAACTGGCAACAGAGTGTGAGGTGAAAGTATGTGATAAGAGGCTGGAAAAATAGATTGGAGGCCAGGACGGAAGCGGCTTGGGTTTCAGACTCAAGTTAGAGTCTTATGGGAAACCAGAGGCTTTTAAAGGCATTTAACGAGAAGGTTGATATGATATCAGAGGTGTGAAGAGTCATTCATTTATTCATTTACTTCACAAATGTTTACTGAGATCCTCAACGAGGGACAAAGTGGTGGGAAACAAAACTCACAAGACCCTGGCCCCGTGGACCTTACAGTCTCGTGGGGTGACAAGCATTAACAAATAAACCCATAAGTTCATGTATAACTAGAAGCAGAAGTGAGCATTGGATGAGAAGGTACAGGGGTAGTGTCCAAGGATAGAAAGGAGCCCTGATTTATCCTGAGGTCAGGGGTTGGGGAAGAAGGCATCCATCGTGAAGAATTGACATCACATTGAGTCCTTAGGGATCCACAGGAGTTGGAGAATGGGGTATGTGTTCGGGTGGAGCTGCAACTCTAGTTGGGAACATTCCAGGTACTAAGAGTGAAGACCCTCTGGCAGATGAAGAGGTTGGAATATTCAACAAATCAAAAGAAAAGAGACTAGCATAACATGGTGATTCTGGAGGGATGGGGGCATCTGCAGGGCCCTGCAGGGCACACTGAGGTTTTAAATAAGTGCAACAGGAAGCCACTAAGTGTGTGGAAGGATAGAGTCTGGTTTGTTTTATAAGGTACTCGGGCTTTGCCTGGAGAGTGGATCACAGGGGCACAAATTTGAAAGCCATTGTCATGGTCGAAAAAGACAAGTGGGCAGTGCTGGTGGACCGGGAGAGAACAGGACAGTTTGAGACCTGCTTCAAAGGCAGGACTGACAGCCCACGTTGATGGGCTGGGTGTTGGGAGCTGAAGAAGAGGATAGAGTCAAAGTAAGCTCCATGTCCTGATTTGAGTAGCTGAGAGGAAGGTGGCAACAATTCCCAGAGATGGAGCAGCCTAAGGTAATTTTAACATTTAGGGGGCGGGAGAAACAGATCAAGAAATTAGCCTGGGATTTGGGAACGCTGAAAACCTATGAGGCATCCAGTGTAAAGTTCAAGTAAACCATTCAAAATACAGAAGAGGAGCTAAGAAAACAAATCAGTCATCTGGGAGGAGGGCAGAGAAGAGATGGCAGCTGATACAGGGCAGTTTTCCATCTCTGCTTCCTGTGTCCGGGCTGTGCCCCAGCTGGCCACACCAGAAAGCCCAAAGGTGGTCACCTGCCCAGCTTATCACAAAGCTCCCCAGACACATCAACTTTAACCTGTGGTCCAGGTTCGCCAGCACCTTCGCCTCCCACAGAAGGACCTAGAACTTCAAGAAGAAAACCAGCAAGCTCTTGGTCTCACTTCCCTTTGCAGTGGGTTATGTTCCCCCAAACCTGGACCCCCAGGCAAACACTGACTTACTTTCTGTCACTGTAGCTTAGCTGTTGCCTCTTTCACTCCTGAGTTCTTTTGACATGACTATAGTAAACTGTGACGGTTTCCTACTTTTTGTGTGTGTGTGTATTGTCTGCACTAGGTCTTCATTGCTGCACGTGGGCTTTCTCTAGTTGCGGCAAGCGGGGGCTACTCTTCATTGCAGTGCACAGGCTTCTCATTGCGGTGGCTTATCTTGTTGTGGAGCACAGGCTCTAGGCGCACGGGCTTCAGTAGTTGCAGCACGTGGGCTCAGTAGTTGCGACACGCGGTCTCTAGAGCACACGGGCCTCAGTAGTTGCAGTGCGTGGGCTCAGTAGTTGTGGCTTGTGGGCTTAGTTGCTCCGTGGCATGTGGGATCTTCCCGGACCAGGGATAGAAACCTTGTCCCCTGCATTGGCAGGCAGATTCTCAACCACTGCGCTATCAGGGAAGTCCGATGGTTTCCTTACTTGATGTTATGACAAGTTCTAGACTCATCCTGCATTTTTCTAGCCCCAGAATCTGTTCGGATTACCAGGATTTACCACAGTTTATTCCACTGGTCACCTATTCATGAAATTTATGATTTCTAGTCTTCTTTTATTGCTAACAGGATTACAATCGTCTCTCTCTCATCTGTCTTTCTGTATTTTTGCCAGCAACACATATTTTTGAGTACTTAGTACACTCCAGGCCTTAATGATACAGCAGTGAAAAAAAAAAAAAAAAACCCCAAATCCCTGCCCCCAGTGAGCTGACAATCCACGGGGGAAGGAAGGCAACCAATAAGGATAGAATCTCCTGGGATATGGTAAGGGCGACGGGAAAAGCAAGGCAGCGTAGAGGAGAATGGAGAGTGTGGGATGGGAGGTTTCTAGTCTCCACAGACCTCTGTGTCAGCTGAGGTAAGGCGTCCCAGGTAATATGACAGTTCAGAGAAACCAGGAGGAAGTGAGGGGGTGAGCCGCAAAGGCGGGTGGTGGAAGAGCATTCCAGGAAGGGGGAACAGCAACTGCAAAACAGAGCACACCTGGTAAAGGAAAATCGAGAGGCTAGTGAGGCTGGGACACAGTGAGTGAGGGCATACGTGGCAGGAGATGAGGCCAGAGACGGGGCTGTGGACAGACCAGGAGGAAAGGGGGGGAGGTACGGTACATTCCAGAATGCGGGACAGCTGACACGGGACGGTAGGGACTCCACGAGGGCCACGGCACCCAGAGACAAGTGCTTTGCCTATAGCACCCCCGCCAGCCCCCTAGTGCCTTCTGTGACACCTGCCCTGCCTGCTCCCCAGAGGTCAGGGGTGGGAGAGCTCCTGCTACCCGGCATGTCAGGAAAGCCGCTGTGGGAACACAGAGGACACCCTACAGCCGCGGGGAGTAACCGTGGACTCGTCCCCACCTGCTCCCCGAAGCTGTCTGCTCATTCAGCGCCCGGCCTTGCCTTGCACTCCTCAAGGATCTCCCATTGGCTTGCTGACCTGGCTGCAGTATTCCCCCAGCTCACACCTTCTATTCCTTTAGGTGATTAAAAATTAATTCCCTGCCAACTCCACATGCTACAGCCCTGGGTGAGAGGTACCCCTCCTGACTCGCTCCCAGACCCCCCCGACTGGGATGCGAGACTCTCTCTGCCACCACTCGCTCCCTCAGTTCACACCTGTAGGCTAGACAAGGTCATAGGTCACCAGGTGAGTGCGACCATGGCGGAAGCAGGAGCCCCGCTGAAGGGAGAAATTGAAATAAAGCCCCAAAAGTGGGGTCTCTGACCTTTGAACCCTCGTGGCCTCCGTTTCCTCCTTTAAAGGGATGGGGAGAAGCCCATGTCTGTAAACAGGAGTGATTTGTGGATTAAATGTTTCCTGTTAATACACATGATGCACTCAGAGCCGTGCTAATACACATCCTGTTCAGAAAAGGTGTTAGATGTTGACATTATTTTTCTTATCATAACCATACTTCGAAAAGTCAGAAAACCGATCTGTAACGAAAACTTCATAAAAGTCTGGGAACTCTGTGCCGTTCTGATGGTGTCATTTATTTCCTCCTGGGGGCATGAGTAAAATGTCCCAACAATCCAAAGGGCTAATGAGCTAAGCGTGAAGGGACAGCAAGGTTGGGGTGACCATATCTGACTCCACTTCGGCAGAGAACTGCGGGGATAAGTGAGTAGCGTTAATACTCTCAAGAAGTTTCGTACCAGAAAGGGGAGAGCTGGGATGATGTCAGAGGGTGAAGCAGCATCAAGGGAAAGATGTGTGCGCATCTTTTAAAGATGTATCCCTCCGAGCAGCACCAGGATAAACAAGACTGTGGCAGGGTCTTCAATTCAAACAGAGAGAAACCAATGCAGGGGACTTTGTGATGGGGGTGAGGGAAGAGGTGAGGGCCCAGAAGGGGCTGGGGATTAACCCAGGGGCCAGCACAACGGGAAGTCACTGTCACCCTAGGCTGGAGGGACAGCAGAGGTGACAGCTGGGGCTGTGGGAAGGGAGCACGGCGGGGCTGCCCGGTGGGGGCTGAGCGGGGTGAGGGGCGCTGAGTCTGGTGGGGTCGGCTGAGTAGAGCGGAGGACACGTCCCTGGCATCTCCCCTCCCCTGATGCCCTCTATTCTCCCTCCAGGGCCTCTGAGTGGCCAGCCTGCCCAGAAACCAGAGGCAGGGGACCCTGGGCACGAGGTCCCTGTGACCCCAGCAAGTGGAGCCTTTGAGTCAAGGCCGATGCCACACTGTAAGGGGCCGTGGGCTTGCAGGGGCCCGAGCTGAGGGGGTGAGAAGCAGAGACCTGGACGGCCCTGGGAAGAAGGGATGGAGGAGGTGGGGCCACAGGGGTGGGGGAAGAGCTGTATCGTCCTTCTGAGGTGAAGGGGACTTGGACTTGTGTCCTCCTGTTCCCTGCACTTAGAGCAAAGCTCACGGGCCAAAGTGGGAGCAGAGAGCGGCTGCCCGGGAGGCCAGCCCACCTCCGTGAGGATTCACCGCCACCCACGGGGACACGCTGGCAAGGAGAGCAGAGAAGGGGGTGCTGGCCAGTGCCTGGGGCCCACCCACCCCTGGGCCCAAGACACTGAAGCCAGAGAACAAGGCTCACACACCCCAAAGGAGCAGGATCAGCCTGGAATTGGGTTCAGAAGATGCCAAGGACCAGGTGCCTTCTGGCTACACTTCGCCTGTTATGGCAGGAAGTGAAGGGGGGCTCTGGGTAAGTCCCCAGTGGAAGGATCCCTCCAGATCCCCCATCATCACCCTAAACCAAGCCCAACTTCCCTGTGGCACCGCCTCCTGACACCCCCAGCAGCCACTGCTCCCTGATCGGCCCTGCCCAGCCAGATGTGACTCCCACGTGCACCCACACACTCAGATACGCTCACACACCCACGTGCACCCACGAACACTCACACACTTGCACACACATCCTTACACTCACACACGTGCACACGCATCCTCTCACATACATGCACACACATACTTACACTCACACACACTTGCACATGCATCCTCTCACACACTTGCACACACATCCTTACACTCACACACACTTGCACATGCATCCTCTCACACACTTGCACACGAATCCTTACACTCACACACTTGCCCATGCGTCCTTACACTCACATACACTTGCCCACGCATCCTCTCACGCACTTGCACCCGCACCCTTGCACTTATACTCCATTGCACATGCATCCTCTCACACACTTGCCCACGCATCCTTACACTCACACACGCTTGCCCACACATCCTCTCACACACTTGCACACACATCCTTACACTCACACAACTTGCCCCATGCATACTCACACACACTTGCCCACACACCCTTGCACTTACACTCTCTTGCACATGCATCCTCTCACACACTTGCCCATGCAACTTTACACTTGCACACACTTTCCCACGCATCCTTACACACACTTACTTGCACACGCACCCTTGCACTTACACACTCTTGCACACGCATCCTCACACACACTCACACACATCCTTACACTCGCATCCTTGCACACACACCCTTACACTCACACACTTGCATTTGTGTGCTCGCTCCCGCAGCTTGCACACTTGCTTGCACACCCACACTCCCGCACATATTCACATGCTTGCGTTGTCAGCCCTGTACTCACACCCTCCCTCTCGCTAACACACTCATTTGACAAACACTCCCACTCCATCCACCTGCAGTCAGCTGTCCCACGGGACACGCCCTCCTTCAGGGCTCTGCAGTGACCCCCCACCTTCCCCAGAAGTCCTGGGAGGACCACATCCCTCTTCTTGGAGACCTTGTCACTGCCGCAGTTACGCCTTTGTTCATGGGGTTATGGGATGAATTTCTCACCTGCCTTTTGAGCCAAGGTGAGCTGCGGAAGGACAGCCCTGCTGCTGCCACCAGCACCCCTCATTTCATGCCCAGTGCCCAGCACAGTGTGGGCACATGGTGTTTGACAAACATATGATGCATGGATGGAGGGATGAAGCCAGACAGGCTGGGAGGGAGGGAAAGGCCAGAGGCAAAGAGAAGCTCAGACACATAAACAGGGGGGCGGTGGATGGTGTGTGAAGTGGTGAAACGTTTGTTATCTGCAGATCTGGCGTGGGAAGGGGAGAGGCCGGTCATTGTTCAGCTCCCTCTAAGTGGGTGGGTGGGGGCAACCACGTCCCCTGGGGCTGCCTGTGGATGGGCACCCGCTTCGGGGGGAGGGAAAGTGGTGCCAGCTGAGGGGGAGGGAGAGCTGGGGGGAAAGCTGGAGGGGGCAGCAGGGCAAGGACCCTCTGGGGCCTCTGAGCATCCGTCTCTGCTCTCCCTCCGATGTCTGCGCCCTGTCATGCAAGCCCTCCCGGGAAGTCCCCTCCACTCACTGGTGAACGGCCTAATGGACTTACATTGGTGGTGGGAGGCGAGACAGAGGGACTGAGTCTCGCTGGGGGCTGGTGAGGATGAGCCTGGTTTGCGTTTCTCCACAAGGACCAGGGTGGACCTTCTACGTAGGTGGACCTTCTAAGTAGGTGGACCTTCTACGTAGGTGGACAATGATGTCGGTTCTTAGAATCTCGTGGAAATCAGTACACGTGTCTTCCTGGCAAATGTGGTACGTCTGTCCCTAAAATAAATTTGATCCAAAAGGAAAGTAGGCAGCAGAATGTAAAAATTTTTTTCACTTTCTCATTATCGTACCAATGCTTCTTCCTTTTTACCCTAGATTCTCTAGTGGTACCGGCTTGTTTTGATTTTACAAATGACTAGGCTATAGACCATCATCATCTAGCTGAAAAATTGCATCTTCTACTACAATGGTCCTCAATCTTCCCTGTGCGTCGGAAGCACTGGGGGAATTTTCAAAACCTGCAGGTGTCCGGCTTCATCTCCGGAGATTCAGGATCGATTCATCTGGGCTGGGGCAGCTGTGCTTTTAAAAAGCTCCCAGGTGCCTCGAATGTGCATGCAAGGCTGAAAACTGGTGTCTAAGCTGATGTCATTTTGAAACCAACCGGGGTTCTTGGCCTTCCCCAATCAATAGAAATTGACTAGAGGCCAGACAAGAAATTCAGGCAAGGCTTTATTGGGGCCCCTCTTACGGCACAGGGGAGAGAGAACAAACAACAGTTTCCCTTGCTTGCCCACTCCTGGGGGTGGGGGTGGGGCGAGCTTGTTCCTTATATGGGGTGAGGGTAGGGGTGTGTCCAGGGGTCAGGCCAGAGGGGTGGCTTAGGTGTTTTGCCCGCCCCTTAAGTGATGTTGTGTGCCGGGGGCATGCTCAGCACCCTGCTTTTGCTCCCAGCACCCTGTTCTTGCTCCGGGCTCTTCAAAAGTGGCAGTAGGGGTTTTTTTTGGTCTCTTTGTATCTTTTGTCCAGAATTTGCCCCAACTGCACATGCAGGCAGTTATTATTGGTCCCACATAGTTTCTTTGTATTTTGTTGCTGGAGGAGAGGTTTATCCAGGTGCAAGCACTGCAGCAAAGGGTCCCAGGTCCCAGCCTGTCTCAATTTCACCCAAAGCCTCAGTGGTTGTTTAGATGCCCATACACTAGAAGGCTAAGAACAAGCTTCTAGAAAAGACACAGACAAACCCTCAATGCAGTCACGAGGGCAGACCAAGTGTTTTGAGTTCATCAGTAGTTTAGTCCAATAACTTTGGAAGTATTTCTTTTTACAAATCAAATGTAACAATTTTTAAGGTGGATGACTTGGTAGCAGAGGGGTACCAAGGGAGTTTAGTTTATTAATATAGAGCAGAGAAATGAGGATAGAAACTCTGATTTAGAGTGTGTCCATGCTTAATTATTTGTAACTGTTTCTGTATGATTTCCATTAACTCAAGTTGTTTTTCTTGTTCAAATCCAATGAGATCCAAAAGCGATGAGTTCTTTGTAATCTGGACAGATGCTGAGAACACCATGGCCTCTTTTCCCTTGTAAAGTATTAGGTCTTTACTACTTTGATATAAGCTGTAGACACAGGCTTCATAAATATAAGCACATAATTTTTCTTCATATTCAAGAAAAATTGAGCTTTCTTTTGAGAGAACATGCCACTGAAGAATCCAGTTTCTATAGAGGAAAAAAAAAAAAGCAAGGCAGCGGGGAGGTGGGGGTTCTGCTTTGTCTCAAATTGCTTTGGCCACGATTAGATTTCAGTGTGAAAAACTGGGGCAGCTTGTTCAGCGTGAGACAGGAGGGGGAGATGCGGAGCCGCTGGGAACCAAGTAATCCTGAGATGATTGATCATCAAACCTCCCCAGCCCCGCTCCCAGGTATGACAAGGGGTCGGGGGAGTAGGTGATGCCCAGGTGCTGACCACCCACCCAGAGCTCCCCCAAAGTCTCAGCAAACGGGTACCTGTGAACAAGATGGAAGTGCACCTGGATACGAGTCCTGTCCCCACATCTCACCTACATCGTCATCCTCCAGGTGACACCGTTCCTGGTAAACTAGCATCATTTCCACCATTGCTCACCTTGCTTCTTGCCTTCCCTTTTAGGAACTTAATATCCAAGATGAACCAGTTTGCAAGGCAGAAATAGAGACACAGATGCAGAGAACAAATGTACGGACACCAAGGGGGAAAGCGGCGGGGTGGGTGGTGGTGGTGGTGGGATGAAGTGGGAGATTGGGATTGACATGTATACACTAATATGTATAAAATAGATAACTAATAAGATCCTGCTGTATAAAAAAATAACATTAAAAAAATTAAAAAAAAAAACAAACCACAACAACAAAAAAACCCAAAGGTGCTAACTAATGCATATTTATCTGTACATTTTTCATTGCCTCTCTACCCCACCAGAGTGAACACCTCACGGGGGAGGTGCCAGGACTGTCTTATCCAGGTATATATCCCCCAAACCTAACACAGAGCTTGACATGTGAGAACATTCATCTATTAAATGAATCCATTTGCATTCGAATATCTATGTTTGCACAGAAATCTATGTATATCTTTGAGGCGAATATGACTGGACACACCAGCAAACAGCCCATTTGCACTCTGTCTTCATGGGCTCTATTTATAAGAAGAAACTGTTTAGGACTCACTCAAAATCCCCATTTTCGGTGGCTCTGACTTAAGATAAAAAGATCTCAAAAGAGAAAAAAAAATCACCCAAGTGAGAACTAGTTGTTTTTTCTCTTTGGGCTTTCTTTTCCCCCTAATGAAACCTCTCAAGAAATTCAGTCTTCTAGTGGAATTCATTGTCTTGTTTATTGTGCTCAACACAAGTAGGTTTCCTTTGCCTCCTCCCATAGATCTGTTTCTAAAGAGGTTGACACTTCCTCCAGTTTTTTTTTTAATAAATTTTATTTATTTATTTATTTATTTATTTATTTATGGCTGCGTTGGGTCTTCGTTGCTGTGCGCGGGTTTTCTCTAGTTGCAGTGAGCGGGGGCTACTCTTCGTTGCGGTGAGCGGGCTTCTCATTGCGGTGGCTTCTCTTGTTGCGGAGCACGGGCTCTAGGCACGCGGGCTTCAGTAGTTGCAGCACGGGGGCTCAGCAGTTGTGGCTTGCGGGCTCTGGAGCGCAGGCTCAGTAGTTGTGGCGCACGGGCTTAGTTGCTCCGCGGTATGTGGGATCTTCCCAGACCAGGGCTCGAACCCGTGTCCCCTGCATTGGCAGGCGGATTCTTACGCACTGCGCCACCAGGGAAGTCCCTTCCTCCATTTCTGAATGGTCATCAGTGCTTGTCTTCTACAGTTGAAAAGACAAACCATCCACAGATATTCTTATGTATCATGTTATTTCCTCCAGTGGGGTAGCAGTATCCTGCACGCAACACGAGGGGGTGTTGGGGCCGGAGGTCAATGTCCGAATCCTTAGCACCTGTGAATATGTCACCTTATACGGCAAAAGGGACTTTTCGGATGTGATTAAATTAAGGGTCTTGAAACAGGGAGATTATGCTGGATTATACAGGTGGACCCAATGTCATCATGAGGGTCCTTATAAGAGGGAGGCAGGAGAGTCAGAGAAAGTGATGTGAGGACAGAAGCAGAGGTGACAGAGAGACAGAAAGAGAGGGAGATTTAAGGATGCTTCACTCCTGGCCTTGACCACGGAGGAAGCGGCCACGAGCCAAGGAATGCAGGGGCGTTCGAAGCTGGGAAAGGCAAGGAAACAAATTTTCCCTTAGAGCCTTGAGAAGGAGAACAGCCCGCCAACCCATTTTAAATTTCTCACCTGCAGAACAGCAAGGAGGTAAAGTGCCACTCGGGAGGATACCACGTCCCTCACCAAGGAGCCCCTAAAATACCCCCAAAGCTCCAGGGGCCAAGTGGAACAGCATTCTCCTCCGGCTGCACTCAGCCATCGACCTCTGCCATACTCCTTGAGGAAAGAGAAAAATGTCTTTTCCCCAGTTCTTTTGTACTTTGTCATCTGTCTTTGGGAAAATCACCCCATACATTTTCGCCTGCACCGCCTCTTCCCCAAATTCCCTCCTCACTGGCCTTGCCAATTACTCAGGCAAATAGACAGAATGGGAAGCGGGGTGTAGGACATCATCAGCCTCATGGTCAAAGTCAATGTAGGGTCAGAATCAAGCTGGGCATGTGTGTTCACATGTGCACGTGAGTGTACATGTTACATAATTGTAATCCTGTGATAAGCACAATTTTATGTGAGTTGCTGCTTTCTGCCATTTAAGATTATATTATGAATATTCCTGCTTGTAAATTTTTGGAACCGTTTTAAATTATTGTACATATTCCAGTGTGTTGCTACGTCATGATTTGTCTCTCCTCACCGGGCACCTGGGTACTTTGTATGTTTTTTCATTTAAAATAATCCTTCCAGGAATGTCTTTCCATGTCAACTGTTGTTATCTGCCTTGGGTTGAAATTAATGAGTCAGAGGGCATTTAAATTTTAAGCCATAACTCTGATTATAGAATAAAATGTCTAAACGCAGTACAGAATTGCCAAGCAAAGCAAGTGTGGTTATTCTTTGGGGGCTCAGGACGGTCCCCTCAGAATCATAGCGGGTGGATGGCTGTCTTATACTTAACTGTGTATGTGCACATATTTATGATATTTGTGATATACGTGAAATGTGATATGTATAACATGTTATATAAATATATATCTTAGAAATACTTTTGCTAGAATAACCCCAGCAGCTTTAGCCCTCAGCTCTTCCCGCTTCACCCCAGAGATCTGTCTCATGAGTGGTGGGAATAGATTCTGCGGAATTACAGTTAGAGGATGCAGCCCCCAGGGATGTCGGTCAGCAACTGATCCAGAGAGAAGCCCTTTGGGGTGTCCGGGTGAAAGCTCAGCATTGCAACAGCACAGAGCTGACAACCAGTCGATTATGTACTGAATCTTGGGATTCAGCCCAGGATGTGTTCAATTGCTAGAAATGTCATGACTCTCATCAGCTTTTTGGCAAGAAGATGCACATTCCTTCCAGAAGTTCAGGGAACGCCTTTGTCCCTATAAAACAGATATAAAGTCCAAAACAATGGAACAACTGGACGATTTTCAAGTCACTACACTCAGCACGTTCTGTTGATTCCTCTCACATCTGCCATTTTATTGAGATGTGTAAAATTATGATGTGATCTCTCGACTTGGAAACCTAACTTATATGCGCCAGGGGACTCAGTAAGGAATTCTTATATCTTCAAGAGCATCAAATAGTACCCAGACACCACTTAGGCTAGCATGCATGTGAGAATTGCTGGTACATGAAAGTAGACTACTAAAGGCTTCATTTGTTTCCTTCAGTAAATATTCATTGGATGCTGAGTCTGTGCAAAGCCCTGTACCAGACCCGGAAGATGCAGTCGAGGAAGACCAGCGTGGTCCCTGCCATCACCACGTACCCTGGGCACTTTATCAACAGCAAGGTTATGACCTGATCCTAAGCACGAAGACCATTGTTATTAACCTTCATAATAACGTCCTGCAGAAATAACAGTGGGGCAGGCACTCTTGTTTTCTCACACTCAACTCACTCCCATCCCCTACATCCCTCCACAGAGGGGTCCCACCTTGCCCTGGCACTCTGTCCTGTCCCATGTTTTATTCCAATCTAAAATGCCAACCTGCCCCTTCCCCACTGGCAGTCAGCACACAGCCCACACTTCAAGGCTGTGCTCTCAAGTGGAGCCTTGCTGAGACTCCAGGCAGAAATAGTCACTTTGTACGTGCCTCTGTGCTGGCGCTTCCTACGTCAGTACAGGGAGACCGTGACTCTACCTGTCTTCATCTCGGTCCCTCTCCAGACGCGAGCTAATTGAGGACTGGGAATTTATCATTTATGCCTAGTGCCTCCTGGTTGAATGAATGACTGAGGGAATGAATGAAGACACGTACACACTTTATCCACAAAGAACATTTTATTCCATCATTTTTAATAGAAGATGGGTCTTGAGTTGTTTTTCCAGTAGGAGACACTTGCCTGACCCCTGCGCTGCCTTAGGAACAGGAGGACATAAGATGCTTGGATGCAAAGGTATAACCTGCGTCCATGAGGCTGAGAAGGACCAGCGGCCTGGGACAGGCTTGGGTCCATAGTCCTGGGCTCACTGCCCCAGTGTGCTGACAAACAGGACCCAGAAAAATTGTGCCTCAAAGCATGAGACAACAAAGCAACCATGTCACCATTCTACAGAAATAGACTTATTAAATGTAACCCACACATTATCTGGGCCCTCTATCCCTGAGAGATTTGGTTGAACTTAACCCATCCCAGCGCCATAGCGTGTGACTGGCTGGAACCCTCACCTGATTTCCGTGCTTCTCTCTCCTCTGTGCCCCTGTGACCTCACAGGCTGGCGCCAGTGGACCCTGAGACACAGAATCCTGCCTCTTCAGCAGTTTCCCTTGTGAACTCCATTCACATCAAGTGTTCTGTGATTTTTGTTTGACGTGTACTGAAGATTTTATTTGTCAGAGAAGCAGTCCCACACACACCACACAGAGACCATCTCCTGAATTTCTGTACTGCTTTCCCTCCTCTCTTCCCCCTTCCTTCCAGGACAAGCAAGACACTCCCCACCTGATTTGGGCCCCATAGTTGGGTCTATCCTGTATCCTCAGTCCCTTTAAGGTATTAGTTTCTACCCATAGTCAATGCATTAATAAAATTCCTCTGAACAAATGCAGAGCTCGCTCTCATTCTCTCATTACAGACTTTTGGTGATTTGCAGTTTTTCCATCTCACTTAAACCAATACACAGTGGAGTTTACCTGTTCCCCTTCCCCCCATCCACAGGACTCTTCTTTAGAAATTGCTGTAAATAAAAATAGTATGATTGTTGGGAAACAATGACTATTTTCATGTTTCTGCATGGTCAGGGCATTCTGAGTAGAGTAGTGGCAACCCTAGTGGAAGATGTTTGAATAGCAATGAGCATTGGAAGTTGAAGGTCATGACCCCTGGAGAGATTGACAGCTCTCTCGCCCCTGGAGACAGGTGTAGACATTCCAAAGGATAATGGACCTGGAGACCTTCCTGTTCTCTCCCGGAGAGCAGAGCGCTTGTTTCTATCCCAGAACACAAGCTCTCTTTCTCTCTGGGTTGGGAGAAGAGTGGCAGCTGTACCTGCAGCTCTTATATCAGCTTCAAGATTCAGAGACTTAGAGTCCGTCTCCTGTGATACAAACCCCCGGACACGCACAGCACATCTGGATCTCAGCACAGCTCCCTGAGGGAGGCTGGAGTATGGGGAGCTGGCAGTAAGATGGCCGCATCAGTAATTAAAAGTCTGGCTTGGATCCAGAAACCCCGTGTTTCCAATCAGGATAAATAAATAAGTCTAGATATAAAAACATGCATGTATGAGGGCATCCACTTATTTTCCAATTTGACGGAAGATGGATCTCTTAATTTGAACTGCATTATTCCTTAGATAAGTATTCTAGCATGGGGTAGAGGTGTGTGTGAAGGAAAAACCAGGGGAGAGATCATTCAAATCTCGGCAAATATAATTGATGGCGATGTATCATGTATTCCATTAAATCTAAGATACTAATAATTATAAGATAAGCCATAATTTTATGTATCATTAAGAAAAAAAGAAAGAAGCCGCCAATTAAACTATGAAACAATGTCTTCTGGCACCTTGGAATTTTTATGCTATTGAAAAAACTCTTTTAGGCTTATTTAGATTTAGATGTTTATCCTATAAGGGGCATAATTTGGTTAAGGTACTCCTAAAACTTGTTCACATTTACAGTCTAACACTTACAGAGTTCTTTCCAATTTAGTGTCATCAATGTTCATGTTGCTGAAACGTTTTTTTCTTTTTTTTTAAATGCTTGGATTTTCCTTCCAGTTATGCAGGTTTTAATACTGGAACTCTCTGGATCTCACCAGAAGGTGTCAATGACAGGCTGTCAGGCAACAACCAGGGCTTAAATTCCTTTTTCAAACGCCCAACTAATGTGCTGTTGACTGAAACACTGGGAGGTCACCATGGTCCAAACAGTCCATCAGAAGCAAATACAGTTTCACTTCACAACTGTGCAGTCAATGACAAAGATATCCTAACTGTTGTCAGGACAACAGAGACTGTAGGAAGCCACGAAATGTAACACGCATCCCAATTTCAAACGTGAAATGTAAAGGAATGCGCATCTTTGAATCAAGTAAATATGGCGTCTGAGCTAATCTTGACCTTAAAAATAGAAGAGGGGAGAAGAAACAGTAGTGGCAATTGAATGAAATTATTCCACTAGCAGTTTGAAGAAACATATCTGATAATCACCATTCATTATCACAGTCGAGATTTTTAAGATAACTTGAGCCAATTTCTGAACTCTCCTTTCTCCTAAAATTCCCAATAAATGATTAATGCCCCCAAAGACTTAGATATATGAAAAAATATATGGGCTGGAAAACAGAACAGTACATAACCAAGCTAGTGACTTTGAGGATTTGATGTGGGGTAGATATAGATAGAAGCTGGAATTGATATGAGATATGGTAGAGATAGAAGTAGGTTGAGGGTATCCCAGCCACTCTGATTCCACACCTTCGAGAGTGAAGTCCGCCTAGACAGTAAGTGGGCAGGATGTTAATGGAAGAAATGATCACATATGGAGGTCTGGGAAAGTCATTCTGGCTTATACATGAGTTAACTTGAATTTTATGCTAACTAAAGCAGCCTGTTTGTGGCCTCTCAAACATACATTGTACATCTGCTTTAATCATTAACGAAAATGATGCATTGACCAGAAGTGAAGAATGTCTGTGTTGAAAATAAAGATTAAATGCCTCCCTTCCTGGGACACCAATGCTGGTCCTGTTTCAATGAGAAAACTCCCTTCGCAGGCGCCAAGGCCATACGGTCTGGCTACTGTTTGGTTGTTTTTTTGTTTGTTTTTTGAAACCTTGAAGGAATGTATCCCTGGCTTATGTGATGTTCTTTGTTTCTAACAAGATATAAAACTGTGCTGAAATCCATGCTTCTCCCAAGCAATTTCTCAGAGTTATCTGAGAAGCTGTCTCCTGTGGCTATAGTTCTCAGTTTGGCTCAAATGAAACTCTTTTCTATTCCTATTATAGATTGTTTATTGATTATTTCTGTCGACATTGCCCTCAAATCTCCAAAAGCAGAGCAGCAGGGACCAACCATTAGAGCAAGATGGCGGCCGATCCGTGGGGAACAGATGCACTGAGCACAGCAAGGGCTCTGGGGTCCTCACCCCGAACCAGCTCAGTTCTGCTGCTGGCCACCTCTGAGGCAGAAGTGAGGATACTCTGCAACCACACAGGGAAAGGACACTTCTCTGGGGGCCCCAGCAATACACTGCCTGGCCAAGAACCTGCCTCCCCAAGAGGGGAAGACCCACGTGTGATTGCTCACCGCCCATCTCCAGAACCCTCGCAGTAAATGGCACTGAGCAGGTACTCGGGGGCTGTTGATTTCATTCATTTCACCTATATTTACTGAGAGCCCAGAGAGGGCCAAGCAGTGGTTGAGCTGCTGGGAATTCAGGAATGAACCGAGCGTCTGAGTCCCCCATAATGAGGATTACGTTCTCACAGAGGCCACAAACAGCTGAGTAGATCCTGAGGCAGCGAGTGATGAATATCTGGAAATTCAGAGAAGCAGGTGAGGGAGTGAGAGTTTAGGGTAAAGATGAGGGCGGTTGCTGCTTAAATAAAATGGCAAGAATCAGGCTCACACAAGTGCTATGGGTCTAGCCTCCATAGTCACAAAAACCCACACTCCCCAACACCTATTTCACTTAAGACTGAAGATTTGAACACATACACACAGGATCGATGAAAGCCGCCACCTCAAAGCCCTGCCGTGAACAAACACTCTCTGATAAGAATTCAAAGCAGGAAAATCACCAGACGTACAAGAGACGAAGGAGTTACAGGGAAGGGCACGATTCTGTTGAATTAGAACAAATGTCCCCTAGGACGTGGACTTGCTCCAAGGAGCAGGACAGAGTTATCTCCAAAGTGTCTTTTAATACACAATTTTTACTCTCAATGCGATTGAAGACACAAGGCAGTTTTGGAAAGAGAACATCATCCAGAGGTCCGTGAAAATTTCTTGCAGTAGAAAAGCTATTACCAAATTTTAAAACACAATAAACGAGTTTAATAAGGTGTCCAGTTTACAAAATAAATCTATAAAAATCAAAAGTTTTTGTTTTACACCAATAATAACCTGGCAGAAAATGTAATGGGAGGAAAATTCCATACACAATAATAACAATAAATATGAAATACCCAGGAACAATTCTCCTGAGGTGTGTTGAAGTCCTAGACGAACGCTTTAAAATTTATTTGCAGATGGGAAGACATATCATGTTCCTTAAAGGGAGCAGTTAATATGTGGTTTGAATTTTCTGTGTTGTAACTCTCATTACACTTGTATGAATTTGTTCTGGCATCTGTATTCCCCACGATGCTGTAAGCTTAATGATGCCAAAGACTCCGTGTCATTCCCTGCTGTGTTCTAGCGCATGTCCAAGTTCCTGGATCATAGCATGTGCTCAATAAATACTGGCTGGATTAATGAGCGGAGATGGACATGGCCACAAATCCAAGTTGTTTTAAAGAAACCTCTAGAGAATCCAAGCTTGACCCCTGGAGTCCAGAAGAATGATTTCAAACCACAGTGGTTCTTAGACAATTATGAATTTATTTTTCCCAACATGGTATTCCTGGAACCTTGACCAAGAGTGTAAATATTAACCTCTTAGATATCATTCCTGGCCTTGAGTAAAAGTGGCAAAGGACACACCCCACAAAAATGACCATTCCCCTGATCCTGTGAAGCAGCAAGGGCCAGAAGGCCTCCTCTGACTCCGTGGCAGTGCTGGGGGCCAATGAGGCTCCTTGGAATGTTCTAGAGACATCCTTGGAGAACAGGAAATGCCTTCAAGACTTCCAAAGTTGATTACGTTAATGGTAATGGAAGGAAACATTTGTTATCTGAAACGAAACCTAAGCTGATAACCACAGCCCTGTCAGCTTAGAGGGTGGAAATCGAGAATATAATCCACATAGCGGTGGAACTAAGTCTCTCTACCCCCTTCTTCTTGAAGACATTGGTAAAGGAGGGGCAAAGAGGACCACTTGAAGTGGATGCCCCATCACATAGAGAGGACCCTGGTCAGTCTGTGGGCTGCAGAGAAAGGTTCAGAACCTCGCACAACTGTTCTGCATATTAAAAGGGGGAAAGATCTGGGGGTTTGCTGCAAGCGGGGAGAGCATCCGAGCTGAGGAGAAAGGAGAGAGCAAACGGGTGGGAGGACACAGGAGCCCAGGCTGGTGACAATAGTCAGGGACTTTAGGAACCAGAAGTCCCAGGGCTCACTTAAGCCAGGCACAGAAACAGATGGTTCTAGAAGTCAAGAAAAGGAGCTGAACCTCATACCTGGATCTGCACAAAGGATAGGAAGCAGCCGTGGCGGGGAAGACCTCGGCGAGGTTTGATTTCTGCCAAAGGTCAACACAATGTGAAGAAACCACAGGGAGACGTAGGACGAAGGCTTGAGAGGACAACTGGATTGTTAGCGAAACTTGCAATGAAGTTCCAAGAAAGCTCATCCACTCCAAAGCCACCCCAACGGCAGGTCTGTTCGCCGTGCAGAAGGCGGCGGACACTCTTGTCCCACTCTGCAGGACAGACCACCCGCAGAGCTCAAGCCTGGCAGGGGCTTTGCAAGGGCCTGATTCATTTCCAACCTGGAGCTTGCCCATAAAGTGCTGAGAGACAGGCAGGATTGGAAATACAGCAGATAAGAACTGATGAAAAGAACTGGGGATGTTTGGACTAAAAAGAGAAGCCCTGGGAGGATGAGATAAACATCTCCAAAACCAGGATGGGAATGTGCTTATTATTTGTTATGATTCGGAAGGGCGGAATTGGAGTCAGCAGATAGAAGCGGCAGGAAGCAATAACCTGGCCCAATGCAAGTGGGCCATTCTTGCCATTTGAGAAGCCTGGATATGAGAGTGACATCCTGTGGACAATGGCAGAGAAGGCAGAGGAGGTCAGAGCCCGACCTCCAGTGCTTTGTGGGGAGAGTCGGGGTACAATGTCCAAGCTGAAATGGGGTGAGGTGCTTGCATGTGATTCCCTGATTCTAACTCCCCAAGTATCCCCGCATGAACACCCACCCAGAGCCCACCATGGGAGAGGAGCTCCTCACAGGCGGAGACAGCTCCCTGCAGCAGGGGTGACCAAACCCTTTGGGGATTATTTCTAGAGTAAGAACTGATGCCTTTGAGTGAACACAGGGACAGGCAGACAAAGACCCTTATCAAGTGGGCTCTTCCCGTGGGTTGAGGTTTCCAAAGCATCTCCTTTCCCGAGTCACTGACTTAATGGCAGAGAACTGGGGGGACAGGGGGTGCTCCCCTGCACAGAGTACCTGCCCGTGTTCTCAGATGTTCCCAAGGAGCACGTGTGCTGAGAGCCAACAGGAGTGGGTGGGTGGGCTGCAGAACCAGAAAGCCTGGGGGATCCGCTGGGGGGTCTCCACACACTGGAAGGGTTGGATGCTGGGAAGACCTTTCCTCACGTCCAGTACATCAAGGGCCATGGGAAGTGGCTTCAGAATTAGTGACCTCAGACTGTGTCAAGCAGTTACAATGAGAGCACTGGTACCTTCCACGCGAGGAAGCTGGACAAAACGCCTGGTCCCCTTGCCTGGAGTGACCATCCAGGGATCATGGGACCAAGAGCAGGATACCGGAGACTTGGATTTCAGAGAGCAGTATTCATGGTCATGGTCAACATGAGAGCACCCTCAGCCTGGACCTAAAGGAGAAGTAGACTCTGGTGCAGAGATTCCAAGCATCACTGAGGTCCCCCCCTATGAAAAGCCAATGCTTTGACCTTTTTGTGTCGCTAACACCCCTGGTCTTACTTTGTGCATTCCCCCTACCTACCCTGTGTCTGGAAAACTGGGTTATATAACTTTTGAGCTTCATAAAGGGCTCTAAACAGCACTCTCCAAGGTGAAGCCAGGCTTTCCAATGATCTAAGGTGAGGAAGAACTGAACAGCTAAGTAGGATTTGGAAGTTCCAGAGAGTAGATTGAGTAACAATATTTAGAACTCTGCCGTATACAATTTTCTGGATCCTTGAATACAATAGCATAGGGAAAATGGGGTTTATGTAGCTAAGCATGGCTTAGATGGGTATAAAAAGAGTATTGACTTAAAATTTACTGCCTCATAGTAAGGGAAATGCTGCAGCAAAAGTATCTCATCAACATGAGGCTGACTTGAAGCTCTTTTAACCGGATGGAGTTAAAAAGAGTCCAAAGGAAGGACGTGAACCATGTAATTTGCCCTCATTGCTCCAACTATTATACTTCAAGTGACATGTTTATTTCTTTTCAAATGAAAATTAGAAGCTAAAATTCTCTCAAGCACAAAACAGCTGAGTTTAGAGAGGGTTTGATTAATTAAGCAAGTAAACACTTCACAAAAACACTCTACCATTTGGCTAAAAAGATAGTCACTGCCCAGGAGATTGCTGGGACTGTAATAGTGAAAAACACCATGTCACTAAAAGTGCGTCGGAGGAAGGCAGACTGGATTCCATAATCAAATCTGTCATTTTAGAGGAGGCTACTTTCCTCTTAACACAGACGTTAATTGAATACAAGATGGCTCTGAGGCTGTGTTTTCAATCTATGGTTCAAATCATCTTTAGCCCCACAGCTTCGGGAAGAAGACAGGAGTCTTTAGAGAAGAGCACTGTGTGCCTCAGAAAAGTATACAGATCCAAGATTTTGCAAGGGACAAAATTCAACTCTAAATAACTTAAGTGGAAAAGGAAAATTAATAGCTCACAAACCCTTAGGACAGAGTGAGGCCAGCAATAGCTATGCTGCTTTCAAGTTCCCTCTCTCTCTCTCTCTCACACACACAAACACACACACACACACACACACACACACACACCATCTCTCTCTCTGAGTTGCCCTCATTCCCTCAGGTCAGCTGGCCGTGGAAGTCTATCGTACAGCTCAGAGCTCTCTATCCCCCATAAGCCTTGCAGCCTTACACCTTCTAACCAGAGAAGGCAAAGACTTCTCCTCACTTACAGTTTTTTAAAGCACAGGGAAAGACTAGTTGGGCAGCTGAGGTCACAAACCCACCGCTGGACCCATCACCACGACCAGGAGCACGGGTACTCTCATTGCAGCCCCACCAGAACCCCGTGATGGAGCGGGAGGAAGAGAAGGTCTCCGGAGGAGGAGGTGATCTTCCTCAGCGACAGAACATTGCTACAGCACGCTGGCAAATTCCTCTTGAGCCTTTCTTCCAGGAGCACAGACACAAAGGGCAAAGGAGTGGAGACAATTCACTGGCCAGCTGGGCTGTCCAAGATGGCGGCCACCAAGCCACGTGTGGTTATTGACTCTTGAAATGCGCATGGGATGCGCTGTAAGTGTAAATACACACTGGATTTCCAAGACATAGTGGGAAATGAATGCAAATATCTCATTAATAATGGTTTCTATTGATTACATATTGAAATGATAATCTTTTGGATATATTAGATTCAATAAAATATATTGTTGAAATTAATTTTACCGGGCTTCTTTTTTACTTTTTTTAATGTGGCTACTAGAAAATTCTAAATTACATAATCAGCTCGTATTCTATTTCCATTGGGGATGGCTCCTTTAAGATTGAGGACCTTACTCTGACCACCTGAAGCCAGCGTATCTAGCAAGTGCTAGGTATACAGAGGGACAGCAGGATGGAACTGACTCCTACTTACACAAGCATGTCATTAGGGTCTCCGTGTGTTTGGTTCAGAGACATGATTTTTCTTTTGCTCTAGCCAGAGTCCCTGCTCTAGTACCCCTAAGCCATGCCCTTCAGAGAATCATATCAAAGATCAGCATCCATTTTTGGGGGAAGGCACAAAGCGACAACCAACATACACAGTTATGAATTTTTGTCTGGGTTTCAAACCCGTATGTAAATCCATAAGCTAGCAAGTCTTCACGCCATCCCATAAGGCAGGTTGAGCCAGCTGAAGGGAGATTCAGGGTAAAATGTGCTTTTTTCAATGTCATTGTGTCACAAAGATTTTAGATTGTAGATGCAGCTACTGCAGACTCTTGGTGCACTAGCCATCTGATGAAACCAAACAGCTTTTCTGTTTGATACCAGCCCATTTTCTACGTGTGACCTGTTTTTCTGTGGGAAGACAGCGTAGGGTGGTGAAGGGAATGAAAGTCTGGGTTGGAAAATTCATCGTCTTCCACTGAGAAAACTTTCGATGGGAAACAAATTTAGAGGTTGCAGCCTTGATCTCTGTGTACAAAAAGCACACAGGACTTTGCATACATTACCAAGTTCTCCTCCCGACATCCCAGGAGAGGAAGAAGGCAGGTCTCTGCCTTCTGCTTGACAGGAGGAGGATTTAGAGATGTCTATTTTAGTCAAAGCCTGCCCCTAAAATCTTGTGACCTAAAAGAAGCCCTCCAACCTTCTGCCTGCTGGCTTCTGTCTCAGTTATGTAATAAGGCATTCAAGGACACTTCAAAAAATGCTTTCAAATGCAAACTACAGCAAGCCCTGCTGTAACCCCTCCAGGGGGCTGCCCGCTCTAGAGAAAATAAAATGCAAAGTTTGCCATGGCCTCTAAGACCCTACAGACTCTGACCACGGTTTGCCCCTCCAGCTCATCTCCTGCTTCTCTTTACAGTCTTTGGCCGTATGAGCCTCGCTGTTCCTTGAAGAGATGGAGCTGATCCTGCCGCAGGGCCTTCACCTTCACCTGGGCAGTGCCCTCTGTTGGGGCTCTCTTCCCACTGACCCTCTCTTCCTCACCTCTTCAGAGGGGACTTCTCAGATCAACTCTAAATTAGTACAACACCACTCCGCCTCCAGCCAGACTCTAATTCATTAGCTAATCCTATTTTCTTTGGGACACATAGATTTCTAGATGAATCCTCTTTCATCTGCCTAGCAGTTTATTGTCTACCTTAACCTGAGAAAGTATAAGCTCTTTGAGGGCAGTGACCCTGTTGGAGATTGTTTTCTCCTAGATTCCCAGTGTCCCCAGCTGTGTATGATAGGGAAATGAATGAAATTTACATACACACACACACACACACACACACACACGGAGGGGAGGATGGGACTATATTGATATCGATAGACGTGGTACCTAAGGGAATGTAAGACAGGTGTTATGGGTTGAATTATGTCTCCTCCCACCCCCTTCATATGTTGAAGTCCCCTCCCACCCCTTCATATGTTGAAGTCCTAACCTCCAGTAGCTCAGAACGTGATCTTATTTGGAAAAACGGTCATTGCAGATGAAATTAATTAAGAGGATATCATACTGGAGTAGGGTGGACCCTTAATCCGCTAGGACTAGTGTCCTTATAAAAAGGGGAAATTTAGAGACAAACAATCACACAGGAAGGACGTCACATGAAGGTGAAGGCAGAAATTGGGATGATGCTTCTACATGCCAAGGATTTCCTGCAAAGCTCCAGAAACCAGACCAGAGGATCAGACAGATTCTCTCTTACAGCCTCAGAAGTAACCAACCCTGCTAACACCGACTTCTAGCCTCCAGACTTGTGAGACAATAAATTAGTTCTTTAAGCCATCCAGTTTGCGGTACTTTATTATGGCAGCCCTAGCAAACTAACACAGTGGTTCCAATGAGATTCAAGTAACAGGTCTAAATGCTTTATTATGGTGCATGGGCATGTATCAATCAATCCTCTTCTTCTTACCCCAGTTGGCAGCTAGAAAAAAATCACCCTTGTCCCAAAGGAACAGAGTAGGCAGTAGGTTGAAAAGTTGTGATCAGACTATATTGTTGAGAGTTTTATCCAGTGACCTGTTCCATCACGACAAGCCACATGGTCATCTCTTTTGCCAGCCCTAGATGGCCTCCAACCTCTGTTTATCAGATTAAGTCCCAACTCAATATGTGAAAGCATCTTAAAGATGCTCTGACACATAATATGTGCTCAATAGACATTAGTTCCCTTCTTCCTCTCCCTGCAGCAAAACAAACCCATTCCTAAAGCATGTCTTGTATTGCCAGTTCCTATGAACTACTATGATCATTTATTCAAATATTCATTCGCTCATGAAACATTTATTTAAGGTTTACTATATGCTAATTTCCATGCAGGGTCATAAGAATATAAAGACAAAGAGTACAGTCTCTCTACACTGAAGATTTTGTATCCTCCACAAGCACAAGTAAATAGTGCAGGCAAGTAAGTGACATGACATGCGCAGACTGCCATGATAAATGCAATATGGCGGTGGGGGACAAAAGAGGAGTGTCTCCCAGCCCAGAAGATGTAGCTAGCTTATAGCACCCCGGACCACCTCCTGAGAAGTGGAACAGCAATGTAAAAGAGTATCTGTTTGGGGGCTTTAAGACCTACCCAAACAGCCAGGACTTTAAGAGCCAAGATCCCACAGAGAAGGGAAATTCATGAGGGGAGACTGGGGTCCGATGCTACTTTCCCTCAAAGCATTCAGTGATTCCTAAGTGGAGTGACAGAAAGGCTGAGAAGCTGAGCTGAAAGTGGCTGCTGAGAGAGAGAGAAAATAAGAGAGAGAGAGAATAAAAGAGAAAGAGAGAGAACTGAGCAGAGTTTCCTGCAGTTTCATGGGTCCAGCAAATCAAACATTGTAGCTCAGGGGCCACCAACTCAGCCAAGACTGGAGAGATCAAGACCCCAGAGAATAGTGAAATAGAAAAGATGGCGCCTGACAGTCTCCTCCACGTTCCCTGTGGAGACGTTAGCCTATTTGTAAAGGCCTGGACCAAGAGAAGCAGGGAAAAATAAATAGCAACCAAAAGGCAGAGGAGTCACACAGAGCTCTGACACAATCACAGTCTTAGGGAGACTTAAAAAATGGAATTCTGGCCTGACAGGTAAGAGCTGCCCGATAAAGACCCCAGGTATTCAATTGGGAAGCCCCAAAGAACCTCATCCTGGTACAGTGTTTCCCAAAGTGGGGTCCACGGGTCCTTGGGGCTTCCAGGACCCTCTCAGGAGGTTCAAGAGGTCAGAACTATTTTCAAGTAATATTAGGATGTTATTGGCTTGGCCAAAAAGTTCGTTCCCGTCTTCCATATGATGCTAGGGAAAACCCAAACGAACTTCTTGGCCACCCAATATTTGTCTGCATTACCATGTTGACATTTGCCCTTTTGGTGCAAAATTGATGACGGATATCTTTCACAAATCAAGGCAATGGCACCAAAGTGTACTATTAGTCATTGTATCCATTACCATCAGGTATGTGCAGAAAACAAACCAAAAATGCTAGTTTCACCTAAGAATGTTCCATGACAAAGCAGTAAAAATTATTAATCTTATTAAATCTTGACTCTTGATTACACATTGTTTTAATATTCTGAATGAAGGAATGGAAATTACATATAAAGCATTCCTGCAAACTGAAATACAATGCTTGTCTCAAGGAAAAGTCATTGTGTGTTTTTTGAGTTGCAAGCTGAACAACTGACAAACTATGGTTATTCAGACTTGAATTGTAGGCTATTGTCTTAAAATATGCCTTTCAAGGGCTTCCCTGGTGGCGCAGTGGTTGAGAATCTGCCTGCCAATGCAGGGGACAAGGGTTCGAGCCCTGGTCTGGGAAGATCCCACATGCCGCGGAGCAACTAGGCCCGTGAGCCACAAATACTGAGCCTGCGCATCTGGAGCTTGTGCTCTGCAACAAGAGAGGCCGCGACAGTGAGAGGCCCGTGCACCGGGAAGAGTGGCCCCCGCTTGCCACAACTAGAGAAAGCCCTCGCACAGAAACGAAGACCCAACACAGCCAAAAATAAATTAATTAATTAAAAAAATATATATGCCTTTCAAATTTCCTTTAGCCTGTCTTTTCAGGGAGAAATACCACAGTATATATTGCCATTGATAAAGTTGAAGTGAAAATTAGAATTTTGAAAAACTTTTATCTGTGACCACGAACTCCATAGCTACCCAATACTGAAAGACTTTTCTGACAAGATTAATAATGATTGTAATGAATATGATTTTTTGATATTGTATAATAAAATGTGTCAACATTTGGAAGATTTGCATAAGTCAAGACCAATATTTTCCAAATGATCAATGCATGATGTTACAAACTCATGCATGGACAAAATAGCTTTTCAATATGTAAGACAGAACAATGAATTTTAATGTTACAGAACATTAAAAGTTTATTAATATGGTTTCAAATTCCACATTGCACTTAATCTTGAAGAAACTACCACTTGCTAAGCTTTGGCGCAGTATTAAAGAATAACGGCAATGATCTGAAAAGGGCATTAAAGTACTCCTCTCTTTTCCAACTACATATTTTGAGCTAGATTTTTCTTCACACACTTTAATCAAAACAACATATTGAAACAGACTGAATGCACAAGCAGATATAAGAATCTAGCTGTCTTTCATTAAAGCAGACATCAAAGAGATTTGAAAAAAATATAAAACAATGTCACTCTTACCACTAAATAATTTTGTTTTTGAAGACAGAAATTTTTCATAAAAATATGTTATTTAAGCTAACATGGAATAGTTTTATGACTATTGTTTTAAATAAATTAATAAATAAATGTTATAAAAGCTTCTCTGTTTTTAATAAGGTAAATACAGATATATAAACAACCCATATTAACAAAAGCTCTTTTGGAAACTCAGTAATTTTTAAGACTGTAATGGGATCTTGAAACTAAATATTTTGAGAGTTATTGATTTAAAACATTTAAACCAGAATTGACCATACAAAAGCCATAAGTAAGTCTTGACAAATTTCAGTTTTGAACGTATTCAGAGGATGTTCACTGACCATAGTAGAACTAAGTTAGAAATCAATAATAATAATAATAATAAAAAGAACAACTAGGAAATCCCAATATTTGAAAAGTAAGCCATTCACTTCTAAACATCCTAGGTGTCAAGAAGAAATTTCAGTGGAACTTAGAAAATATTTTGAAGTAAATTACATAAAAAATATAACATAAAAATTCATAGGCTCTAAATAATGGTGTACTTATGGAAATTTATAACATAAATGTATATATTAAAAAAGAAGAAAGGCTGAATAAGTGATCTGTCTGCTTCAAGAAGTAATAAAAACAAAAGCAAATTAAGCCCCCCAAAAGTAGAAAGAGAAATGAGAAACTCAGAAATAATGGTTCAAACCACAAATATTCAGTGAAGAAGTCAACATAAAAGCTGGATCTTTGAAAAAAATTAATAAACAACAAATCCTTAAAACGCTCATCAAGAAAAATGAAAAAGGCATAGATTATCAATATCAACAAAAGGTATCATTTCATGAATCATAAGATTGATATTATGAAAAAATTATATACAAATTTTAGAAAAATCACAATTTATCAAAACTGAGAGAAAGAAATAGATATGAATAGTTCTATATGTGTTAAAGAAATTGACTCTCTAAGTCAAACATTTAAAGGAAAACTCCAGGCCCAAATTCATTCAAATATTTTAACATTTATCTTAAACATTGTCTTCCCATAGAATATAAACATCTTCTCAGTTCATTTGATGAGGCAAAATAACTTTGATATGGAAATCTGACAAGGACATTATGAGAAAGAAAAACTACCAGGCAACTTCCCCCATGAATATAGATGAAAAATCCTCAACAAAATATTAGCAAGTTGAATTCCACCGTACATAAATAGGATAATACACCATGACAAAGTCGAGTTTGTCTTAGCAGTGCGAGAATGGTTGACCATTCAAAAATCAATGAAATGTGTACATACACACACATGCACAGAGACTCCGGTTCCTGATCCAACATACCAAGGGCTTGGAAGTCTTCACTCATCCTCACAACAAGAAAAAAGTTGAAGGAACTGAAAATCAGCAATTCTTACATCCAGCAGAGAACTGAGGTCACTGGGCAAACTGCTGCCCTGAAAGCTGGAGAAACAGACAGGCAGATACAGAAAATCACACATTAGGAGGAGCAGAAGCCCACAGCTGGAAGCCAGATCAATAGGACCTCTTTACATTTGTAACTGATGAATTGCTGGGGGCTCCGTGTGGACATGTTCCAGAGTTAACAACTTCAAGGGGGCCCAGTTTTAGGGGGACCCCCCCACCCAGCAGGAGTGGGAGTTTTACCTCCAGAAGCCGCATCAGGTTCTCACTGTGAAGATGCCTTCTTGCGTCCTGCAAAGAGAGGTAAAAAGTAACCATTCTGAAATATTCCCATAGCATTCTGTTCTTAACGAAGGTTTGCTGCCTTCAAAAGAAATTATTTAACCAGAGCCTAACTTCTGTTTTCCCAGGGCCTAATTAGCCTGAAGGAAAGGAAATACCCAACTCAGGCTCCCTGAAAGACCTAGAGCTAAGCACAGGACTACAAGATGTTTCCCCACCTTCCATCCCCCACGGAACCACCACATCAACAGGGCTCCTGTATAAGAATGGGGGATTAAAACTAAAAGAACTGCAAGCCTTCAACTCTGCTTAAGGAGTCTCTAGGGAAAATCAAAGACAACAGGGAGACACAATCAAGGACTCTAGATGAAATTTAACCTCTGCCATCACAGCTACAGCAAACAGTACCATGGCCTGCCACCTAGCCGATGGCAGGTGCCACGTGCCGCCAAATATCAACCTCCTAGTAAAGATCTGTAGTCCTTTGGCCCGACACATTATGTCGAGCTTTTGACAAAAAGTCACAAGATGTGCTAAAAGGCAAAAAATAGTCTGAAGAGACAGAGCAAGCGTGGGAACCCAGCTCAGATGTGGCAGAGATTTTGGAATTATCAGGTCAGGAATTTAAAATAATTATAATTAATATGCTAATAGTTTTAATGGAAAAAGTAAACAACATGCAAGAACAGCTAGGTTATATAAGCAGAGAGATGGAAACCCTAAAAAAGGAATCAAAAAGGAAATGCTAGAAATCAAAAACACAAAGAAGAATGCTTTTGAAGGGCTTACCAGTTGACTGTACATGACCAAGGAAAGAATCAGTGAGCCTGAAGATATGTCAATGGAGACTTCCAAAACTGAAATGAAAAGAAGAAAAAGAATAAAAAAGATGGAACAGAATATGCAAGAACTGTGGGACAATTACAAAAGGTGAAAAATATTACGCATAATAACAATTCCATTTGTGACAGCATTCAAAAACATTACATACCCATGAATAACTCAAACAAAAGATTGCAAGCCTTCCACATACAAAATCACAAAACATTATTGAGAAACAGTAAAGAAGATAAATAAATGAAAAATATAACATGTTCATGAATTGTAAGACTAAAAATTGAAAGGTGTTTGTTCTTTCCAAGTTTATCTACAGATTCAGGACAATTCTGATTAAAAACCCCAGAAAGTTTTATTTCTATGAAAACTGATAAACCAATTATATCAGTTTTATGAAATGTAAGATCTAAGAGCAGCAAAGACAATTTCAGGGAACAAAGTTGAGACTTGAATAACCAGCTATATCAAGATTTATTATAAAGTTCAGGAACCTAAGACACAAATATAGACAAATAGATGAATAGAACAGAATAAGAAGTTCAAAAACAGACCACACAAAGTTGTTTTATTTATGAGAAAGGTTACATTTCAAAGCAGGGGGAGAGGATGATCTTTTCAATAAATGATCAATTGGGTGTCTATATTTTTAAAGCCAGTCTTTATTCCTACTTACATCTTGAACAAAAATCAATTCTATTTGGACTATAGATATAAATGTGAAGGGTTAAAAATCTTTCTAGAAGATAATTTAAGAGAATGTAAGAGAACATCTTCATGATCTTGGGTAGCAAAAATGCCTTTAGTGGGTTACAGTAAGTATTAAACATACTAGAAAAAATAATAAAAATTAGACTACATTAAAATTAAGAAATTCTGTTTAACAAAGGCAACAATAAAAGAATGAAAAGGAAAGCCAAAGAGTGGAGAAAACATTTGCAATACATGTGTCTGACAGAGAACTTGAATGTAGAATAGTTAAGGAAGTTTTCAAAACAATTTTTAAAAGAAAAAGGTAAAGAGCAGACAACCTAATAGAATACTGGGCAGAAAACTGAATTTAACTTTGCAGAAGATATAAAATGCCCAATAAATGTATAAAAAGGTGCTCAACATTCTCAGTCATCAGGAAAAAAATGCAAATTAAAACAACAAGATAGCCCTATACCCCATCAAAATGACAAAAATTAAAATGGCAGGACAACTGTTGGCCAGAATGTAAAGCAACTGGAACACTCATATACCGCTGGTGAGAATGTAGTCTGGTAATTTCTTTAGAAGTATCTACTATAATTGAACATATGCATACCCCATGACACAGCCATTCTTCTATCAAGTATACAACCAACTGATTTTGTACAAATATGCACAAAATGATATGTACAAATATATTCATAGCAATATTATTCATAATAACGCCACACCAGAAACAAGTATCCATCAATACTAGAATGGATAAATGAACTCGTGTGTGTTCACAGAATGAAATTCTACATGATAATCAATACAAATGAACTACAGCTCTATGCAACTATATCAGTGAAGCTCACAAATATAATAGTAAATGAAATAAATCAGACACAACCATTTATGTAAAATTCTAAAACAGGCAAAACCAAGCTATGGTGACAGATTGAGAACAGTAGCTATTTTTGGAAGGTAAATGCCTGAAAGGAGACACTAGGGGAGTCTTGGGTACTGGTGCTGTGCTGTAGCTTATCTGTGTGCCAGTTGCACTGGTGTGATCAGCTTGTGGAAATCTATCAGGCTGCAGTCTCATGGTATGTGCACTTTTCTGTGTGTATATTATATTTTCACTTAAAAAACGTATTTAGTGAACAAAAGTGAAAGGTCGACTGCAGATGTCCAGCCAGGACCAAACCACCCAGCTGGCCCACAGACTCATGAGCAATAATAAATTGTTGTTTTAAGATACTAAGCTAAATAGTTTGATACCAGAAATAGTTAACTGATTAAACAACCCCCAGGGGAGGCTTTCACATAAACTATTGATACAATAAAAATGGCGCCCCCTATGGTTTACTGTGTGACCTACACACCATAAGCAGGGTCCCTGCAAAGCAGGCAGGCATGTTAGCTGGTCTGACCCCATGTCCAGCTCTTCTCCCTTGTCTTCCTTTTCTGTACACGCTATAAATGCCACAGCTGATGCCTCAGTGTCCTTTGCAGCTATGTGTGGCCACGTGACACGATTCGGCCAGTTAGATATAAGCAGAAATCTGCTAGTAACTCTTCTCTTCCTCTCTCTTCCTACTGTGCGTGTGATACCTGGAGCAGCTACAGCCATGTCTGAGGCAGAACAAGTACCTTAGGGCATCAAAGAATAGAGTTGCCAGATTTAGACCCCAAAAATGATAATAATAATTAATAATTATCTAAAAGAAATACAAGAAGCCCAGGTGAATTTAAATTTCAAATAAAGACAGAATCATTTTTTAGTAGAAGCATCTCCCAAACATATCACTGCTCCAAACTCTATCATTGAGCTGCACGTCAGCCCAGGGGCACCTGTCCAGAGACTTCCCGTGCATGACTGAAACCCCAATTTGATTGCACTTCTGAGGTCGGGAGGGTTTCCTCTCACTCTCAGCTGAATGCAGTCCTAACTGATATTTTCAAACTGACAGACAAACGACTCTGCAGGTCCATCAGGCTTGATTCTCACCCCTTTCCTTTCAATACTACATAAACATTTTGCCGGCGCTTTCTATCGGCCACTGGTGTGAGTGAGAAATCTGTCAGCAATCCCATTTTCTTTTATTTTTGTAAATAACAGTTCTTTCCCTTTGGAAACTTCTAAGATTTTCTGCTAAGCCCTGAAGGGCAGTGGTGTTTCCAACCTAGGCCTATGGGTATCTCAGTTGACTGTTTTCATCTGTAGCTTCAAGTCTTCCACAGCTTGGGAAGTTTTTTCTAGCATGTTTACAGTTAATGCCTCCCCTATGCTGTTACTCTATCATTTGTATATTAGCTTTCATGGTTCTAGCAGGCAAGTTTCTTATTTTGTTTCCCCTTATGATTTTTATCTTATTTTCCCCTTTATGATTTTTATCTCTAAATATGTTTCCCTGGGTTTTGAGATGTATGTCTTCCACTTCATCTTTCAGACCACTAATTTGTGTCTAAATGGAGGATGACATCCCTTTGAAGATATGTACTTAATTTTTTTTTAATTCAAAAATAATTCTTTAGTTCCAGGCCATGCTGTAATTGAATCTCTTAAGTGCCTTTACTGGTTTCTAGTCAAGCTGCCATCTGCCTTCTGCAGCAGGACAGTTTCTGAGCAAGTTGATGGCTCATTCTTCTTCCCCCAGGTATTGCTAAGATGCCTTGTTTTTCTCCCTTGCCTACTTGCAGCTCCCTTCACCCTTGGAGCCATGCCTAGCTGCTGGGGGACCTCAGTGGTAGTCACCCACAGAAGGCGGGGACACAGTAGACTCTGCTCCCGTGGGCCCATGGTGTAGAGTTGGAGGTGCTCGGGTCCCTGCCTGCATCTGGGAAGTAGCACCTGGCTCCTGACTTTCCCTCTGCAAGGCTGATGCTCTCTTCGTCAGAGGTAGAGCTCACCTGATCAGCCTCTCTGAGGCTCCTTGCGACCAGGGAGACCAGTGGGTCCTCCATAATGGGCCACACAACACTGGCTAGCTCCATCCTTCCAGATGCACTCAAGGGTCTCCATGAGCTGGCACTGTCGAGCCCAAGGCTCACTCCAGGGCTCTCCTTAGGTGCCCAGGCTCTCCGTGGCCAAGAGAGGACTAGACTCCAGCCTTCCATAGCCTTTAGGCCTCCCTTACACCCTGTGGCCCTTGCCTCCGCTGAGCTCAGGAAAGGTAGTTGATAGTTGAACTGAGAGATTGTGAGAAAAATGTATCAGGGGTAAGTTTTTTCACCACCATCTTCCCCAAAATGTCCCACACTTTTTATTCTAAAGTTTTGATCTTTGTATAATTTTGTATTACATTTTTAATCAGAAAAAAATAAATATTTTTAATACCAAAAGGAACTTTGGTTAAAGCATAATAAAAAGAGAAACAAATATATTTGACTTCATTCAATCAGGATTTTAACATTTCTTACTTCCAAGATCATGTCTAGCAAAAGACTGGAAACCACTGTGTCCAGCAGTCAGGGACCAGTTGAGTAAACCATGGTCTAGCCACACACAGGGAATACTATGCCTACAAAACTGTAAAAAATGATAAAGATCTGTGTGCACCGACACGGAGGACACCAAGTTTTAATGGTAAGAGAAAAAGCATGGTGCAGAACAGTGCATAATGTTTTTCTGTAAAGAGCCAGATAGTAAATATTTTAGGCTTGCGGGTCATACATGCTCTCTGTTACAAGCCCTCAACTCTGCTATGTTAGCAAGAAAGCAGTCACAGACAATATATAAACTAATGAGCGTGACTGTGTCCCAATAAAACCTTATTTACAAACACAGGTAGCAGGCTGGATTTGGCCCGTGGGGTATAATTTGCCAATTTCTGGTATAACAGACACTCCCTAAGGTGAACTCAGTGAGCCACAAATTTGTATAATCTACTTTTTTGAATGCACAGAGTCTGACTTGCTCCTTAGCCAATGCAGTATGGCAAAGGTGAAGGGATTTTGCGAATGTAATTAAGATCCCAAATCAGCTGTTTCTGAGTTATCCTGGGAGGTCCTGGGAGACTATCACTGGGAGGTCCTAACCTAATTAAGTAAAATCCCTTAAAAGAGGCTCTTCTTTAGGTTAGAGATTCTCTCTTTTACTGGCTTTGAAGGAGAAACCCACCACGATTTCATGGCTGCAAAGAAATTGTCAGCCAGTAGCTTGAGGGAGGTTGGAAGCAGATCTTTCCCCAGTCGAGCCTCTGATGAAAATGCAGCCCAGCTAACATGTTGATTGACACTTTGTGAGCCCTTGTGCAGAGAACCCAGCTAAGCCCACCCAGACTCTTGACCCACAGAAGCTGTGAGATAATAAATATGTATTGTTTTAAGTCACTAAGTTTGTGCTAATTTGTTGCATGGCCCAGAAAACGAATATGCCTGTTGTATAGAGTCTGCAATTACTTATGTAAGAAATGAAGAATTAATATATATGCATATATGCTTAAATTTTTATAAAGAAACACTAGAAGGATAAATAAGAAATTCGTAAACATAATTACCCACAAGGTGAGGGAGAAATGGGTGCGTCCAGAGGGGGTAGCAAGACTTTTTAGGCCAGGACTTTTTGTATTGTTTGGATATTTAAATCAACTAAATATATGATCTATTCAAAAAGTTAAGTTAAATTTTTAAAAATCTCCTGCTTTCCTATTTAGTAATCAAAGACTATTTTTCAGATTTGTACTTTTGATGTTTTACAGTTACTGTTTATGTTCACCTGGATTCTTTTCTGTATCAAAACTACTAATATGACATGTTTCTTTTCCTTCCAAATGTCTTCTTTTAATCTCAAATTGCCATCTTCAAAAGAATACTTGACCTTCCTCATTGCTGTTCTCCCAGCACTCAATGCTGGCCTGGGGGACACCCCAATAAATGCTTGCTGAATGAATGAATGAACCATGGTGACCTTCATCTTGGTGTTTCTTTACCTACCAAACCCACTTGAACAAATCCTGGTTACAAAACCCCCTCCCCCTGCAGTCCAGATTTCACTCTTCACTTGAAATGAAGCATCTCCACAGAACAAGCTGCCTCGCCGCCTCCTTACCGCCCACCTACTGTCAAGAGATGTTGATGAAACATGATTCCTAAAGCATTTTAAACATCTTTCGGGAATATGTTATGCAGAGAAGACATAGCGATGGCAGCAACAAAACACAGGCATCTGCTCGTCTCTGGATCAATTTCTGAAAACAACTTTCCGTTTCTCTAGCATGCTCACTCCCTGCTGAGCCATCCCGCTGTAGTCATGGCACACAGGGACAGAGGTGGAAGACTGTGGCCCAGCCTCCCTGCCCCCTTTCCCTACTCCAGGCTCAGTCTGCCCTGATGAGCACCCATTTTAGGAGGTGAGATACCCTGCTCTCTGGCCAACATTCGGGCAAGCAGATCTCTGCCTTGTTCTAAAGACAGAGACCCCAATGCATGAGTGTTTCCCTACAGCCCAGAATCTGTATTTCTTCCTTTTATTCCCCTAAATGGACGGGACTCCGGCCTCTCTCCTTAGCCCACGATGGCTCTCTGGAGCCAGAAGGAGGGTGGTGGGAGTTGAAGAGAGAGAAAAAGAAAGACAAAGGACAGGTTGAGCTAAAGCACCAGCAACCCAGAAAGGCACCCTTGAGTGTGGATGAGGGGTGAGGGGTCAGGCTGCCCACAAGGTTCCACTGGGCTCAGACAAGGAGCTTTCCCCGCCTGAATGAAAAGTGACACAATCTCAGATGTGAGGGTGGGCCTGGGAGTGGAGACACCTGCTGGCACACGTGCCCACGTGCATACACACACACACACACACACACACACACACACACACACACACAGGTTTTCTCCCCAGTTAGGAGCCTTACAACGCTAACCAGAAGCCAGCCGATCTGTCCTATCAATAGCAGGTGCATTGGAGCCCCACGGGCACCCCAGGGATAAGTGCCACCCCCTGGAACACTTGTCTGAATGATTACCAAGCTCTCACCCTGTGCTCCTCAGCCTGTAGGCAATGCTTGTCTAAGCCCTGGTACCTTGTGCTGTTTTTTTAGGCCTGAATATCACTCAAGCTCCTGGAACCCACAGAGAGAACACAGTAAAGAGTCTCTGGTTAGAGCCTGGGGGTGGGAGTGGGGGAACATTGCAAGATGTCCCCAGGTGGCAATAAATGATGCCCAACTGAATCAAAAGTACCGATAACGAGGAGAAAATGCTCACAGTACGTTGTTAAGTTCAAAAAAGAAAAAGAAGCAGTTTACAAAATAGCATGTGCTACAATCCCACTTTCTAAATATATCTTTTTACAGTAACTTAAGTTTCCTTGGAACTCCAGACTCACTGCATCTCCACACGCATGTCTACCAGCATTTCACACATGACAGGTCCTAGACTGAGGTGGGACTCACCCTTCCAGCTGCTCCTCCCCCAGCGCCCCATGTCAGGAAAATGTGGGCCCCTTCTTCCTGATGTTTAAAGCCATCGTGACTCCTCTTTCTCTCTCACCAGGTGCCCAATGTATCAGTTGATATGAACTTGAAATAACCTCCTGAAAAATAGATCGCAACAAAGATAAACAACATAGGAGACAATAAATAAGAAAATTAGAGGCTCAATCTATGAGGTCTAACAGCCTAAGAAGTCCAATAGGTATTCCAGGGAGAGAGACAGGCAGAAAATGAATGAGAAGTAATTACTTTTTTAAAAACTGATATTAAATGTTCCAAGAACTGACAGATCTGAGTTTCTAGATTGCAGGGTTTTTCACAAGTACTCAGCACAAATGAATGAAAATAGATCCACACCAAAGCCCACTACCCGGAAGTTTAGAACCTAGGAATGAAGAAACGATTCTAACACTTGCCAGAGAGAAAATTCAGGTCGCCAAAAGGGAGTCAAGAACTGAAACAGCATTAAATTTCAAAAGAGCAGCTCCAGAATTAAAGAGAAAGTGGAGTGATGCCTTCAAACTTCTAAGAAGAAATGATTTCTAACCTAGAATTCTATACCAAGCCAATCAGGTTTAAGGACAGAATAAAACTTTTTCAGACATGCAAGTTCTCCAACAGCTTTTATTGCTAAGGGCACTTTGATAGGAAACTATTGCAGGATGTGTTCCACCAAAACAAAGGAGTAAACCACAAAAAAACAGAGAAGGGCTCTAGAAAGCAAGGGCCCAACATAGGAGAGAGGAGAAGGTATTCCCAGATGATGGTAAAAAAAGAAAAGAGCCCAGGACAGCAATTGTGCAGTAGGACTGAAAAATAACCAGATGAACAGCAAGAAGCCTGAAGATGAGAGAACCCTCCAAGAAAAAAGTGAACCTGAGAGATTATCAATGTTTCTCTACATGGAGTTCCAACAGAGTTTGAGAGTAAATTACTGACAGATACACAGAAACCAGAAGAGACAAGGTAGTTATTAACTCCAGGAAAAATAAAAAGTCATACAAGAAAGAAAATGATATCATAGGACGTGACGTGTTTTAGCTGTGAATAACATAAATATTGCCAAAATATAGCCAAGATAATAAGATTGCAGAGTGCCAATCCGAGAAACTGTAGCATTACATGTTGAGAGGATGAGGAGGAACGTAGGAGCTGTGTAAGAAAGCCAAAGGGTCCTCTTCTTTCACAGAGGGAAGTCATTACGTAATGTCAAAATTTTTAAATCAACCAAGGGCAGTATATCCTTGTTATTTAGAAATATGGAAGAACAGGAAAAATGAAGACGGCTAAAATTGCTGAAACTGATTACTTCTTGGGAGTGAACATGAGAGTGAGAAAGAGAGGGACAGAGGACCATTGTTTGCATCCTGAGCCTGTGGTACCATTGGACCCTTTAAACTATGTGCACGTATTACTTTGATAAAAATTTAAAATTATAATACAAAGTCACAATGGAAATCACCATGCATATACCCAAAATCAAAAAGAACTTCAATTTCAAAGAAAGAAAGAACAAAGTACAAAATTAAAATCAACAAGAACAACAGGGAAATTAACACAACAGAATTTTCTGCCCTAATCTAACTTATTTTCTCCTTGGTGAATAGGTTTTGCTGCCAGTGATTTGTTTTGCTCCTTTTATGCAAATCCTGAGACATCACAATACAAGTTTGAAGGCTTTACATAAATCAAGTATATATATTACTCACTGCTGTGTCTTAGTACCTGGCCTAGTGCCTGGCATCTAGTAGCTTCTCTAGGAATAGTTGTTGACTTGAATTAAAGTGACCTGATCTTGTTTGAGTCTGAGTTTCCTCAGATTTTTTTCAAGGGTCCCTTTAAGAACCCTCTTCATGAAAAACATTTTTAAATTTTCTGTATAACTTCACAAAGACATTAGTCATTAACTTGCTTAATGTTCCTTTCAGAAGGATCCACAAGATAAATTCTTCTCTGAATTTGAAACCCCCGAAACCCATCTTCTGATGAAACGGTATCTAGCAATGAGAATTATATAACCACACTTTTGCCTTAGCTCCTAGGGCTGCAAGTCTCACGTCTTCCCCAGGTAGGTTAATAACTCGGGTCTCCTTCAAATGCATAAGGGCTCTTTGTTGATGCTTATTCAGGAGATGGAGAGAGACTGATTTTCTTCTTTTTCTAAGGTGATGATTTTAAATAGATATTTATTCTCAAGAACATGAATTCTATTTTCCACTTTTTTACACACATGATGGTGGGAAAGTTTTCACTTCTTTTCCTGAATGGACATCCAAATATCAGAATGCCCAACTAAAATACTGCCACTGTGCGGACTTGGCGATAAATTATGTTCTTCATATGTTTGATTAGCTGGGTAGGATATGTGTTTACTGGTCTTAATGATGGATCCAGAACCATCACAAGGAGCTTAGCCCCTCAGAAGCCCTAGGGCATCCCCCCTATGCATGGCCCTGCCATCTAGACAGACTTGTGAGTTTGGGTTGGCAAAATACCCTCCAGATCTTTCTTTTTGGAAACTCCTGTTGTCAAATAGACTGACTCATCTTAATGATTTCATTGCACTTGTCTTGAAGTTTCTTATATTCCTACTGTGGCTTCTTATTGAAAGGATTTGAGTGAGCTGCTGGGAGACACTTGTCTCCATGCTTCTCATCTTCAGCCTGTGCCTCTTAGGCATGAACTCAATACCTTCCTTTCTCAAGCGACATCCTTCATCTTAAGCATTCATAAGCTTGCTCTCTTGGCCTGTACTCAACCCGTCAGACCCACTGGGCTTGCCATTGGACTCGTTGTCATTGTCATTGTCAATGTGAGGAGTGTCGTGAACTGCCAAGCAGGTTGTCCTTGGTCATTGCTCTCACTTTCATAAATCTGAGTGAGTGCACCAGGCTGGCTGTCTGACAAAAGGTGAAAATCTGCACTGTGTGGTGGCACACCAGATCAGGACAGTTGCGATTCCACCAGAGATTTCCCTTCCGAGGGGCAGATCTTCAAGCAAAAAAAAAAAAAAAAAAAGAAACATTTTCAGATTTATCTCAGATAATAGGGCAATCTAGATAGTTTCACCTAAGTGGTAGCATCTTGCCATTGAGAAGTCCTGCATAGGTTTCTTATTCTTGGATATATGAACAGGGTGCCTGCCAGAACAATGTCATGGATCTGAGGCTTACTCTGCTTGCCATTTTGAAAGGTCTAGTCAACAGAAGCTGGTGGACGAAAGAGCATTCAGTTCTTAAGTTGAGGACAATTATGTAGAATCAGTCTCTTCATGAGGGACTCAATCTTATCCATGATTGAGGTGCTTGCAATGAGAGTGCAGAGGTAACAATAGTCCTATTGTCTTGGCAATGAAACAATTTACTACCGAATTGTTGACATCTTCTTCACCCAAATGGATTTCTCCAGATGAAGATCTGACCTGAAAGATTCCATCACCAGAAGGGAGGACAGAAACATCAAAATGGCATTTCCAAGGCCCAAGATCAATATAACTCTTTTAATACCAACCTTCTTGTTCAAGCCATAAGCAGAGGCAGGGTAATTTGGATCACTGTTGACTCTGAGCACAGTGAGGTTATGCTGGGTCCAGAAAAGAGCCATTAAAGTAGGCTAGAACCGTGATGACAGGAGGGTAACAATCCTCCCGAAGGTAGCTCCTACCATGTCCTTCCTCTTTTCTATAAACATAGAAGAGACCTTCTCCAGATGGAAGCTTTTGTTCTCTCCCTTGTACTCCACCTCGGCCCACTGACTTCCTGTGTCATTAACACACACCACTGTCATCACCACCACCATTATCACCACTGCCATTACCACCACCATTGGTACCACTACCACCAGCACCATCACCACCAGCACCATCGCCAGCATCATCACCACCACCACCACCACCACCACCACCAAATAAGCCCAAAATATCCAAACAGATCTTTGTGATGAAATGGTTCTAGTATGTTTCACTGCACCATGACTAATGGTTTGATTCATTGCACCATGACTAATCATTGAATCAATTGTTGGTGTAGGCCAGAATGCTTGGGGTGGTCCAGTTTCTCTGACTATTGCTATGATCTCCATGTTCCCGGGCTGGAAGGTACCCACATAGGAACTTACGGTGCCATGATCTACAACAACCTCAGATCCATCTAATATCATTACAAATTCTTAACCAGGAAAGCACCAGGTTTCAGGGAGGATGGGCTTGGTTGATTCAAAAGTGGTGTGAAAAAATAGAAGCTCTGCTATGTGGAATAAACAAAAGCTGATTTCTGATAATGAAAAATTTTATACCTCTTTATATTCTAAATTAGGTATTTGTTTCACACTGGTTATACCATAGCATTTCAACTATTTGAAATTATTTTGTGTCTGACAGTTTTTCCATCACTCATAACTGGATTACATTAGTAATAGTTACTGAGACTAGAAATGATTCTACACTGTAACAAAGTCTTGTTCAAAGTAGGCTCAGAAATCCTTTTTCTTCTTTCTGCATTTTATGTTGCCAGATTGTTTCCCAGCACTTAGTAGTTCTTGTTCTCTTTTCTATTTTCTTTTATAATTTTCCTAACCAGGTCTGATCTTTTAAGAGAAATATTATGTTTTCAATGTAGAAAATAATGCAAATGATCATTCCTACTAAACAGAACTACACCATTTGTTATTTGATTCCAGGCTTTCTGGAGACTACCACAGCTCACTTCAACAAAATTTCTGATTGTTGGACTCAAGTTAGAGGCAAGACGCCTTGTTGCACAAAGATCTCAACAAAGATAGGTCAAATCCAAGGAGAAAACATTTGCCATGTTCTGTTTTGTTTACCCCATGAAGGTGACATATGCTTCTGCAGGAACAGCATGTATTTACATTCTTCACCTATGTTAAGAGTTACATATGCAAACCTGAGTTAACTGCACCATATTTCCAATTTATTCCAGGGATGTTTAACTTTTATATGAATAGGTCCTTGCTTTTGAATCTGTCTCTGCTTAGGAGAACAGAGCTGGGTGCATATGAAATCCTTAGTCATTGTTAGCTATATAGTTGTGGTTATTATCTTGTTTCTTTGCCATTCTGTTTTGCTCTTTCCCTCTCACTCTTAATGTTGAGTTTCCTCACTCTCTTGTTCCCTCCTGTTATTTATTCTTTGTATATTGTATATCCTGAGAGAAATGATGTGTGTGTCAGCAACAGGGTTGGTGAAAATGGATGTTCATGGAGTATACGTCGTGGCAGAAAATGTGGAATCTAAAGAAGGGTCGGTGGGGCCTACTAATGAACTCATTGGTCAGGAAGCTATCCCTGTGATGGGGGCCAAAGAGATTTCCCAAGGACTCTCCTTCTTATCAGAGGATCTTAAGCTACAGTGGGAGTCTAACACCTGACTTCACCTACAATGGTAGGAGGCTGGTGAATTAGCTCAATCATACAATCTAATCATAAGGAGGGAACAAAGTACATAGCATGTTCGTGAATTGGCCAGCAGATAGGTACAACCAGAGTTTGTCCTGAAATGAAGAGATACAGAATAATGGAGGTCTAGAATGTGATGGCCTTAAATTCAGGACAAAGAGTTTTATTTGATATGGTGGACATTGATAACAAAGTTCTCAAAGTTATGGAAGGGGAAAAAGAAGAAGTAGAGGGAGAGAGAGGGGGAGGAGGTGGAGGGGGAGGTCGAGATGTAGAAACATTATAAAAATGAAAATGCGCCAAGTCGAAGGTAAGAATTTCATTGTGTAGCGATACGGTAAAATTGATGCTAAATTATTTGACAGAGTAGGGGCACACTGGAGTTTTGGGGATTATACCAAGGAGTGGGGAAGAGGTAAGAGAACTGAATATATGTGGACTTGAGCAGAAGATGAGTCACTGAGCAATAGAAGAGTGTGTGGAGCAGGAATAGTGGTCAGGAGAGGAGGACGGCCATACCTCTTCCTAGTTCTACAATGAAGGGTGATCAGAACTGGCTTCCACCTAATAGGTGCTTGATAAATGGGTCATTGAGGAAATTTTAGATTTAAGCTGGTAGGTAGGAAACCCTTTCAGGAAACAGAGGGAGGGCAGGAAGGAGTATAGTCTTCAGAAGGTGGAAACGTGACCAAGTAGGTACCACATATAAATTAAGAATGTGGGTCCTCTCTTGGAGTTACATTGCCAGGGCTCTACTCCTGGTTTAAACACCTAACCATAGGCAAGTTACTTATCCTCCCTTAAGGCTTAGTTTCCTTATCAGTAAAATAATAATGATGATGATGGTAGTAGTGGTGATAGATCATGATGAAGACCATGATATATGATAATACCTACTTTATAGGCTTGTTTATAGGTATTATCAATACCTATATCAATACCTTGTTTATAGGTATTATCAATACCTTTATAGGCTTGTGAAGATTACATGAGACAAAATGTGAAAACACTTAGCACAGTTTTGGCACAAAAATGCATGACCACTACCTCCTGGAAAAAGAGGAGAAGGGGGAAAGTTTTGAAGCTTTGTGTAATGTGCAGCCATTACAGGAATGAAACTGGCAGATCAGGAGGATATGGGCAGGGTTAGGGAGCAACAGCAGAGGATCTAAGAAAACTGTGAGCCAGCAGAGTTTTTAATTCAAGGAACATGGAAAACTATCCAGCCCCAAGTGTCAAACTGGAGTGTTGGGAAGGAGGTTCTCAAATAACTCTTGTTCCAAATGCTATAACCCAGTTGTTATTTTTTGAAACTCACTTATTAAAACATTCATTCACTTATGCTACCAGTATTTATTGAATACCTGCTCTCTGCTGTTCTAGGTCCTGAGAACACAAAGCAGAATGGATGGACACAGTTCTTGTCATCCTGGTGCTTACCATCTTAACAAAAAATAAAGAAAAGCACAAAGATATTTATTTCTGAAGTATGACCCAATACTACTGGAATTTCCCACTCCTCTGCTGAGACAAATGAATGACAACGTCCTGAATAAAATAATTTAGATATAATTTTTAATACATTGGTAGGATCACAAAAACGTAAGACATACAGATTGGGTTGAATAGTGTCCTCCAAAATTTCATGCCCGCCCAGAACCTGTGAATATGAGCTTATCTGGAAATAGGCAGATGTAATCAAGTTAAGATGAGGTCATACTGGATTACAGTTGGCCCTAACCCAGTGACTGGTGTTCTTATAAGAAGAGGGAAATTTGGACACAGAGAGACACAGACTCAGAGGGAAGATGGCCATGTGAAGAGGGAGGCAAAGATTGTAGTTGTGCTATCACAGCCAATGAATGCCAAGGGATTGCTGTCACACCCCAGAAACTAGGAAGAAGCAAGGGAGGATTCTACCCTGGAGCCTTTGGAGGGAGCATGGCCCTACTGACACCTTGATTTTGGACTTCTAGCCTCCAGAACTGTGAGAGAATAAACTCTTGCTGTTTTAAGCCACTTGATTTGTGGTAATGTTACAGCAGCCCTGAAAAACTAACACAACAGAAATTGGCAACTCTAAGAGGTAGCTGGAGCATGAGAGCAGCATTTAAGGGCATTAGTAAAATCAAAGTGAACTAGACCCTCAGTTCCCATGGCCTCAGAGGATGTAGTGAACCAGAGAAAAAGCCCAGGAAACTCTCAAGGTGGTAAATTGAATAGGAATCTCCACTCAGTGCATAAAAGTGCATAAAAGGACCCCATAAGTATATGGATAAACCAACAATAAATCTGCCCCCATCAAAGGGCACTGATAGGAAATTGTCCTCAAAAGTGGTGCTGGTTGAAGAGTGGGGGGAAAACCCGACCAGAAAATTTGTAGTAATAAACTAGCCCTCATACAGTTTGAAGTCTGAAATCACACCACCTGGATGTGGATGGTCTGAAAACTCTTAAACTGAGAATTAAGGTTAAAATAACTTGAAGTTGGCAATCCTCTTCAGCATCTGCAGAAGCATGTGCAAGTTTGTTCTGGTGCAGTCACCATCTGCCAGGTCTCAAGGACTCCTAAAAATAAAGTTCCAAGGAAGGAGCTCACTTTCAAATATCACAAAACACAAAAAGAAACAAGGCAACATGACCCAGAGAAAGCAGAATCCTCAACCAGCTGAGTCAGACATGCAAAGATTTCAGCCACTGAATGACCTGACACAGTGGATAAAATTAGTAGTTTAATAAATTTAAGGAAATGAAAGAAAATTGAAGATATGAATTAGGTACAAGAGGGTAAAATATGAACAAGGATATTTAGAAAGCAAAACTGAACTTATGTAAGTAAAATTACAATAATTCAAATTAAAAATTCAATTAGACACAGCTAAAGAGAGAATTAGTGAGCTAAAAGATAGACAGGAAGAAATCTCCAGAGTAGAGACACTAAGAATTGGAAAAGAGAAGTTAAGAAGCATAGAAGATGTTGTGAAAAAAATTGAACATGAGGTAAGCACAGTTCTGTAAAGAAAAAAGAACAGACGTTTACAATATTTGAAAAGATAATAGCTGAATGAGTTCCAAACCAGGATGGATAAGAAATCCACACCTAACAAATCATAGTGCAATTTTCAGTTCACCAAAGACAATGAAATAAAAGCCAAGTGCTTTCAAAAGGATGACAAATTGGGGTGACCACAGATTTCCCAACAGCAATAATAATAAAAAATAGCTAGAAGGCAGTAGGATGATATCTTCAGTAAACTGGGAGAAAGTAATAGTAAATAAAATTTTATATCCTGTGGAAAGAAAAAAATAGCTTTCAAGAATGAGGACAATAAAGGTCATTTTCAGATAATGGAAAACTGAGAAAGTTTACTACCATCAAAACTTCGCTAGAGGAAAATATAACAAATGTACTTCAGGCAGAAAGAAAGTAATTTCACTTGGTGTGAAATGAAAAAAAAATTATAAGCAAAGATGCTGACAAATATGTAGATGAATTTAAACAAAATTGACTGCATAAAAGAATAATAATTTCTTCAGGGATTAAAATTTTTTCAAAGATAGAACTCATATGCATAGTTTGTCATTTGGGAGGGGAATAATTGGAGTTGAACTGTTCTAATGCCCTTATAATGGTCAAGATTTTGAAAAAGTAGATATTCACATTAAAATTAATTTATAAAGTAAACACAAATAGAAGAGAAATAAAGTATATAACTAACAAACTCGCAGAGAAATGAAATAAGGAAAACTACTCAATGGTAAATGCAAAGCAAGAAAAGAGGGGGAAAACAGAAAAGTCTAAATAAATAGAAAGCACAAATGAAGATGTTAAAAGTAAATCAAATTATATCAATTACTACAATTTGAAAAGAGGGTTGGATACATCAGGTTTAAAGAAAATGGCGTATTATATTTTTAGATCAGATTTTTTTTCTTAAGCCAGCTACCTCTTTTTATGAGACACACTAAATTTTATGGCTACCAAAAGATTGAAAGTAAAATGTTAAAAAAAAAAAAGATATACCAGGAAAATATTAAACAAAAAATAAACTAGAATATGTCATTGAAAACAGATAAACTAAGCCTTAAGGCAAAAGAAGTGTTACTGCAAATAAGGTTACTGTATAAAGCTACCAGTACAATTCACTAGGCAGATGTACCTATTAACAGAGCTTAAAAATACAGAAAAACACTGCCAGAACTACAAAAAGAAATGAAAATATCCATTATCATAGTGGGAGATTTTAACATACCTCTCCCAGTAATTAACTGAAAAACCACTCAAAATGGTTGACTCTGGGACTGTGGTCCGGAAAATATAAGTTGGAAATATCTTATTGTGCCAAAAAATATGGAAGTGCTTAAGGAATGATCGGTTCATGTCAAAAGAACAAAAGAGCCACTTTGAGGGGGCTCCCACTGGCCAAGTCTGGGACAGTTTGAGCAAAAGAAAAACATGATAGTAATGGATTCAAAGTCTTTGAGTAAAATAGGAATCTATTATACATATTAATTAGTAATTCATTCATTAGTAAAAGAGCAAGAGAAGCTCTCTCTTACAGCAGAATGCCAACTAACAAATCCAAAAGAAGTCATAGAATTAGAAAATCACTGTTTGGTAACGCAGATAGTAGTAATTGATTCAGGCAAAAAGCATCAACAGATGCTAAATCTGGAGGGAAAAAGTCTGATGAGAAATAAAATATTTATAGTCTCAAAGTATCTCCCCACAGGATATTTATTAGTTACTTAATCAACACAGTCATCATACATATTAATTAACTATACAGCAGAGAAACCTGACAAACATCATCTTAATTAGGTGATAAGAAACGTTAACGTCCCCAGTAATGGTACACACTGCCAATGTGTGCCTCCTGATTTAAGGCACTGAGAAGGACACAGCATCACTTCTGTGAGATTCCTGCCTAAAACCCATCACCCGAATCCAATCATGAGGTAACTCGAGACAAACATAAATTGAGAGAATTGCACAAATAAGAGCCTGGGCTTCAAGAATGTCAAGATCAGGAAAAGATGAAACAGAATGGAGGAACTGAAGAAGCATGACCACCCAATGCAGTGTGTGATCCTGGATTGGCTCCTGACCCATGAAGGACATTGTTGGGGCCATTAGTCAGGGTCTGGAGGGTTTGGTGGTGTAAATGTACCACTGTCGATGTTCTGATTTGGACAGCTGAGCCTTGTACGTAGGAGAGTGCCCTTGCACGGAGGAAGCATCCTAAGGTATTAAGGGATGCTCATCCCTCATGTCTGCAACTTATTGCCCTCATGGCCACTGCCAACTGAGAGGGACAGACGCTCTTGGCCATTCTAGAACTCCATCACCTTGACGTTCTCTTCTATCTCCATTTTATTCTTACAATGAGCACCCTCCCAATGTCAATAAATATGCTCATTGGAGAGTTAAGAATTCAGTTTGACTTTCCAAACACCCAAGACTGATTTTGACATGTGCTAATATGGAAATAAGTGAGAAGAGAAAGTGAAAACCTTAGGAGCAACGGAAATAATCCTTCAGAACAAAAGCACCCAGTCCTCTCACTTTGCAAAAATGCCTCTGCTATTCTTTCCTCAGCCATAGGTCTGAAACAAAATGAGTCTTCTTGCTTTAAAGGAAAGTAGACTTTGTGCAGTATGACCTCCAAAACATTGGGTATGCTCCATCAGAAGAGAATTTCTACCACTTCCTAGGCAACGTGGCGTGATAGAGAAGAGGCCCAGAGTTCCTAGCCCAAGTCACCCGATTCTCAGCTGGGAGACTTGCCATCAGTGACCCTCTCTGTCCGAAGTCACTTCCTCATCTAGAAAGCAGGGTTAATTACATACAGTTGGCCTCAGAAGGTTAGCCGTGGGACTCAAATACAGCAACACAGGTAGAGTGCCTGATAACTATTAAGCACTATGTAAATTGTACCTCTTTTTATTCTCATTTAGTTATTTGGATACTTTTTTATTGAACATATATATATAATATACGTGTGTATTGATATATATATATATATCACATATAATATATATACATATATATACACACATATATATTCTTTTTCTATTAGGATACATTTTATTTTTCCCAAATCATTTGGGGAAGAAAAGACATTTGAGGTGCTAATGTTTTCATTCAGCCTGTTGTACTGTTTCATAAACTATCACTAAGACAAAAATTTTAAAAAACAGTGTTCTGAATATAATGAATATCAATGTAACTTTGTAACGCTGCTCCTTACAGCATTTAATAACTGGCCTTGTGTCATCTTGGGGTGTTTTTTCCTCTTTATTTTATGAATTATGTCTTCATCTGACATCGAATAAGTGCCAAGCAACACTGCCGCTCTCACCTTGGGCAGGACCCACCCAGAAACATTACACTAGTTACATTATGCATTGCTTGTATATATTGATACTTTGTCTCTGTAAATTGTATGGAAATCTGGGAAAAGAAGCTGGGTTGAAAGGGAGACATCCTCCTCACCCAATACCTTTCTCATCTTTGAAATTTTATACCATATAAATCTCATACTGTTTTTAAAAATCAGCAAAATTAGTTTTTAAAGACAATATTTTCATTTAGAAACCCTAATCCTGACAACTTTGGGAAACTTTTGCCACCCTCTAATTTGAGTCATGAGTGTAGACGTCATATCTTTATCCAAACTTGAGTAAACGTATAATTTTAAAAATTTTATACGACTGAGTCAGCAGGCAATGAAAGTGAAAAAGTGAAACAGAAGCACCAAATGTTAACGTGCATCTCAAAAAGAAGATGTTGACGTATCTTCCTGAGACAATGAGCACGTCGAAAAATGTGTAAGGAATGACAGGCAAATGTAGAAGCTTTCATAGAAGCCCGAGGTCTCACGGGGGCCCATTTAGATATTGGCTCAGAGTTTACCATGTGCTTGATGTAAAAATCTGAAGTAAATCCACTAATACTAGCTTTTAACATTGGAAGAGTTTGTGGTTGGGGAAGGATGACAGTACAATAATACTGTCTGTGGCTATAATTAAGATCTTCTCTAATTAGCTAACCATCTTGCTGGGGCTTGTAACAATTAAAGATGCAGGATAGCACAGGAATTTATCATGGGTGTGTACACGTGTGTGCACATGAAGTTCAGAATCAGCAAACTAACCAGTTGAAAGTTTTCCAACGAACACCGGCCCCATCATTCTGACTACAAAACGAAAATCCAGAAAGGGAGAAAGAAGGGAGATACTGAATGGGAAAGGCAGAACTGCTCAAAGAAAAGGAACTTCTGTTGCTTTGAGGTGTGAAGAGATGATTCAGGGAGCCAGTCTCATTCAGAAAGCCCGACTGAGAAGCAAATCTCCCGTGCACATCAGAACTGGAGGGGAAACCCATAACTGCTGCTTAAGAGTGACGGGCCAAGAAGATCACAGCCCATGGGAGAGAAGACCACAACCTTGCCAGGGAGGCAAGACCCAGCTTCCCCAGACGCCTTTACTTGTTTTTTTTTTAAACTGTGCAAGATGTTCATTTATTTTGTCCATGATTCCACAAACATTTATTAAGCATCTACTGTGTGCTCTGCTATGTGTTCTAGAGCCTGGGGATACAGCCATGAACAAAATGAAACCAATCTCTGCTCTCCTGGAGCTTCATTCAAAAATGTGTGTGTGTGTAGACCCTAACTTTGCTCACTCCTTTCTCGGTCCCTGCTCCCAGTGGCCCTGAGGGTCCCTCGGATGCCTTTACTTGCATTCAGGGCTTGAGAGGGAGTCCCAGACAACCCTGTCCCTCCTCAGCTACACCCATCCTAATCCACACCATCTTCATCCCTTACTCAAAACCTGTCCCTCTGCTTCTTCCCTGGCCCCTAAGGTACTCTCACCACAGTATCCAGAGGGATCCTTTAAAAACCTAAATCCCTTCCCTGCGCCTCACCCTGCACGGCTCCCCACTTTCCTTAGACAAAAATTAAGTCTTTAAGTCTTTTCAACAGCCCCACAAGCCCTTGGCAATCTTACCCGCTTCTTCCTGGCCTCATCTCCTCTGTCTCCCCAGCACTCACTTCACTCCATCCCCGCTGGCCTCCCTGCTGTCTCTCGGACAAGCAGGGCATGTGCAGCCACAGGGCCTTTGCACTGGTTGTTCCCCCTTCCTGGAATGCACTTCCCCAAGATAGCCACATGGCTCAGGCCCTCACCTTCTTCATGTCTCTTCTCAGATGCTACCTTTCAATCAGGCCAACCTGCCTACCCAACACAAAATTGCAGCCCACACCCCTACCCTTGCTCTCCTAATCCTCTTAGCTCCGATCTACTTTTTCTCTCTTCTATAATCCTTATTGCCTTCAAATATTCTATATACTTTCTGTATTGAATGGGTTGTCTCTCTGCCCTTGCTAAAATATAAGCTCCCCAAGAGCAGAGAAATTTTTTTTCCCACAGATGGGCTCAGGTACTTGATCAGGGCTTGGGACCAAGAGGAAAGTTGATAAATATTTGGTGATTTATATACAGTAGTTACGGCAGGCCAGGAAACGTTAGTTTTCATGAGCTTCAACTCCCTTAAAGCTTATACCGAGCCTCATTATTAAATATCTGTTCAGCTGGCCTCTTTTGAGAGTGGTAATATACATGTCCCATAGATCAGATATTCATGAGAGGGCTGGGGAGGGGACTATACCAGCCAGAGCAAAATGTCAGAAACATAATTGCTGTGGGGAACTCACTGTTCTGGACCTAATGAGAACAAGCATTTGTAGCGTGTTTTGCAGTTTACAAAGAACCTGCACATTCATTTCCTCATGGGAGCCTCTCTGCATCCCTGTGAATTATACATCAGTGTGGTTGGACACACTGCACTTGTGATAAAACTGCTGTTTGGAGAGGCCCAAGGTCACCCAAAGAGCAAAGACTCAGGCAGCACGGAGATATGGTCTCGGAACAGTTTGTACCACACTGTGCCCCTGCCTCACTGAAATAATCCCCACCCACGTGAGTATTAGCAGGATTAACCATTCAGGGAACATTTGTTGCTGTTATTGTTTTGGGGGCTCACCTGTTTACCTTCCACTGTAGAATAAAACCCAGAGGCAGGGACCCCCACTAAACCAATGGGTGATGTAGTGAATTATTTTACAATGACTCTTGTAACCACCTCCTGGGTGAGGAAATAGAACTTGGTAGCACCGCCCCCCGCCAAGTCCCTGGATCACACAGCAACCCCACACATCGCCGTGCTCACAGGGGATGAAAGGATATCTCATAATCACCCATAGGCTTTATTCCTTCTCATACACACATCTCAGAACTCTACCACGAACATTGCCAGCAATAAAGGCTAAGACAGCGGAGATATTTCCCCCACCTCCCGCTGCTTTTCAATGGTTGTACTGGATCTTAGTCGTCAGACCACACAGGCCCTACACACCATACGCCCTCCCTTTTAACCTTCACTCAGCCTCAGTCCTAGAAGCATGGAGATGATCAATGCTCACCACCAGTCCTACGACGGTCATTCTGGTCATTTGAAAGTCATTCTTCGGTGGTCTTCTTGGAAAGGGCTCATAGGAGCCAGCGTCCTTTTTCATAACAGTTTATTGTGCCCTTTATACCTGACAGCCAGTTTATTGGATATAAAATCCTGTATTTTCATTCCTTTCCTTGAGTATATTAAATACATCACTCCATTTTCTTTGAGCACAAAGCAATACAGTGAAAAATTCTAACAAAAATAGGATTTTCTTTCCCTTCTATATAAAGTCTGCCCTTTGCCTGGTTGCCCGGAGAGTTTATTTTTTCCTTTTTTTAAAAATCCAATAATTTTATTAGCAGGTCTTGGTGTTGGTTGTTCTGTACTGATAGTCTCAGCCCACAGAGAGTTTTCCTAACACATCGTTTCAAGTATATATTTTTTAATTTCAAGAAATCTTTCTTGAGGGGGAATCGTTGATACTAAGTTTTGGTCGTCTTCTCCGTAGACTCCTGTTACCCATACTTTAGATCCTCTTTGCCTGTCTTCAATATTGGCCACTTTCTCTCTAATACTTTCTATCTCCTTCTTCATTTCTTTATGATTTAAAATATTTTTCACTTTCCACTTTCCATTTCTCTGAAGGCACTGTTTGTTGTATTTATTTGTTCTTGTTTTCCTTCCAGTTTTATCTTCATAACAAAATGATTTTCCTTCTTATTTCTAATTCCTTCTTAACTTATGTCACCTCATTCTGAGTTTTTCTCACTTATATCATTTTCTTAGTATCTCTGAGCTCATTCTGAAAAAGCATGTTGCAATTTTGATCTCTTTATTTTGAGCATTTTTCTTCCAGTATACAAGGATGTTATTCTGCTTCTTAATCTCTTCTTTTTCTTACAGTAACTTTGTATGGAATTTGACCTTATGCTTTTCTGCTGCTCATCTTTGTGTGAATTTGTTTATCCTGCATTTTAAGACTTGTTAGGGTCATACAGAGTGTGTGCGTGTGTGTGTGTATATATATATATATGGAGCTGCTTTCTGAGATTCTTCTGGCTTTGTTTCCCTCTCCTATTTTTATCTAAATGAGCTTTCCCCTTCATCCCTGTGTCCTTATCCTGCTCAATTTTGATTCTGCTCTGGCAGTTTCTCCTCAGTGGGGTTCCTATACTGAAAGGGAGCTCTGGCTCCTTCATTTCTGGCATTCAGGGTAGACCAGACTGATCATCACAATCAGACCCCACTGAGGGCTCCGGGCATTTATCCACTATTGCAGCAGGGGAGAGATTCTTTTTTCCTGAGTAGAGTTTAATCTACTCTTCTCAAATTGTCTTGCCATGCTTTCCAGTGAACACTTGTTGGCTATTTAGTGGGTTCTTCTTTGCTAAGGTCATTGGACATCCTGTTCCTTCACTCTGCTTCACCCACACAGACACTGATAATACCTAGACCTTGTAGCTGTTGGTAATACGTTCTCATCGACTGAATTTTGGAGAGTATTGGAATACCTCATTACCTAGCTTTGCTGTAAACGTTGTCTATCCACTTTTGTTTTGCTTTCCAGATGTCTGTTTATATGTGGGATTTGGAAAGATCTAAAAAATTGTGCTGCCATTTTCTGAGAATTGTCCATTTGCTTTTTAAAGGATGAGTGCTTAACCAAATTCGAAATTGGTAGAATATGTATGTTATGTTATGTTTCGTTATGTTCTGTTATACTATATTATGTTATGTCCTGTTATACCTACATATATATTTATTATCGTCTCAGGAATACTTCTATTTTTCTATAAGCCAACGAAATCCTCCTTAATCCCTCCGCCATCCAAGCTAAGTACTCAAGGACAGAGCTTCTTAGCTGTAATGTGCATATAACCCACCTGGAAACTTTGTTAAAATGCTAGTTCTGGTCCAGTGCATCTGCAGGTAGGAACAGAGCTTCTGCATCTCTTCCTGCTCCCAGGTCATGTCAGGGCTGGTGGTGCACAGACCACAACTAAGGATGAAAGTCTGGGCATCAGCAATTGTCAGCACATTTCTGAAAGATTCTCAATACACACTGTACATGATTTTCATGAAGGAACACTCAGTAATTTCACCAAATAGGTACTACCCTTGTAAGACCTGCTGATTCTTTTTAATTATAAAAGAAACTGAAATTCAATACCAATTACTTTGAGACAGTCTTATGCTACACAATATCACAAACATTCTCTTGTTTAACCCTTCCAATTCTAATTTTTATAAATGGTAAAATGTAGTAAAGTTAATTTGCACTTTGGCTGGAATTGGGAGGCAAACCTGAACTTTTTTTTTTGGTGTAACTTTTTTTTTTAACATCTTTATTGGAGTATAATTGCTTTACAATGGTGTGTTAGTTTCTGCTTTATAACAAAGTGAATCAGCTATACATATACTTATACCCCCATATCTCCTCCCTCTTGCGTCAAACTCCCACCCTCCCTATCCCACCCCTCTAGGTGGTCACAAAGCACTGAGCTGATCTCCCTGTGCTATGCAGCTGCTTCCCACTAGCTATCTATTTTACATTTGGTAGTATATATAAGTCCATGCCAATCTCTCACTTTGTCCCAGCTTACCCTTCCTCCTCCCTGTGTCCTCAAGTCCATTCTCTACGTCTGCATCTTTATTCCTGTCCTGCCGCTAGGTTCTTCATAGCCAATTTTTTTTTTTTGGTTTTAGATTCCATATATATGTGTTAGCATACGGTATTTGTTTTTCTCTTTCTGACTTACTTCACTCTGTATGACAGTCTCTAGGTCCATCCACCTCACTATCAATAACTCAATTTCATTTCTGTTTATGGCTGAGAAATATTCCATTGTATATATGTGCCACATCTTCTTTATCCATTCATCTGTCGATGGACACTTAGGTTGCTTCCGTGTACTGGCTATTGTAAATAGAGCTGCAATGAACATTGTGGTACATGACTCTTCTTTTTTTAACACCCTTATTGGAGTATAATTGCTTTACAATGGTGTGCTAGTTTCTGCTTTATAACAAAATGAATCAGCTATACATATACATATATTCCCGTATCCCCTCCCTCTTGCGTCTCCCTCCCACCCTCCCTATCCCACCCCTCTAGGTGGTCACAAAGCACAGAGCTGATCTCCCTGTGCTACGCGGCTGCTTCCCACTAGCTATCGATTTTACATTTGGTAGTGTATATATGTCCATGCCACTCTCTCACTTTGTCACAGCTTACCCTTCCCCCTCCCCGTGTCCTCAAGTCCATTCTCTAGTAGGTCTGCATCTTTATTCCCATCCTGTCCCTAGGTTCTTCATAACCATTTTTTTTTTTTTAGATTCCGTATATATGTGTTAGCATATGGTATTTGTTTTTCTCTTTCTGACTTACTTCTCTCTGTATGACAGACTCTAGGTCCAGCCACCTCACTACAAATAACTCAATTTCGTTTCTTCTTATGGCTGAGTAATATTCCATTGTATATATGTGCCACATCTTCTTTATCCATTCATCTGTCGATGGACACTTAGGTTGCTTCCATGTCCTGGCTATTGTAAATAGAGCTGCAGTGAACATTGTGGTACATGACTTTTTTTGAAATATGGTTTTCTCAGGGTATATGCCCAGTAGTGGGATTGTTGGGTCGTATGGTAGTTCTATTTTTAGTTTTTTAAGGAACCTCCATACTGTCCTCCATAGTGGCTGTGTCAATTTACATTCCCACCAACAGTGAAAGAGGGTTCCCTTTTCTCCACACCCTCTCCAGCATTTATTGTTTGTAGATTTTTTGATGGTGGCCATTCTGACCGGTGTAAGGTGATACCTCATTGTAATTTTGATTTGCATTTCTCTAATGATTAGTGATGTTGAGCATCCTTTCATGTGTTTGTTGGCAATCTGTATATCTTCTTTGGAGAAATGTCTATTTAGGTCTTCTGCCCATTTTGGATGGGTTGTTTGTCTTTTTGATATTGAGCTGCATGAGCTGCTTGTATATTTTGGAGATTAATCCTTTGTCAATTGCTTCTTTTGCAAATATTTTCTCCCATTCTGAGTTTTGGCTTTTTGTCTTGTTTATGGTTTCCTTTGCTGTGCAAAAACTTTTAAGTTTCATTAGGTCCCATTTGTTTATTTTTGTTTTTATTTCCATTTCTCTAGGAGGTGGGTCAAAAAGGATCTTGCTGTGATTTATGTCATGGAGTGTTCTGCCTATGTTTTCCTCTAAGAGTTTGATAGTGTCTGGCCTTACATTTAGGTCTTTAATCCATTTTGAGTTTATTTTTGTGTATGGTGTTAGGAAGTGTTCTAATTTCATTCTTTTACATGTAGCTGTCCAGTTTTCCCAGCACCACTTATTGAAGAGGCTGTCTTTTCTCCATTGTATATTCTTGCCTCCTTTATGAAAAATAAGGTGACCATATATGCATGGGTTTATCTTTGGGCATTCTATCCTGTTCCATTGATCTATATTTCTGTTTTTGTGTCAGTACCATACTGTCTTGATTACTGTAGCTCTGTAGTATAGTCTGAAGTCCGGGAGCCTGATTCCTCCAGCTCCATTTTTCTTTCTCAAGATTGCTTTGGCTATTTGGGGTCTTTTGTGTTTCCATACAAATTGTGAAATTTTTTGTTCTAGTTCTGTGAAAAATGCCATTGGTAGTTTGGTAGGGATTGCATTGAATCTGTAGATTGCTTTGGGTAGTATATTCATTTTCACAATGTTGATTCTTCCAATCCAAGAACATGGTATTTCTCTCCATCTGTTTGTATCATCTTTAATTTCTTTCATCAGTGTCTTATAGTTTTCTGCATACAGGTCTTTTGTCTCCTTAGGTAGGTTTATTCTTAGGTATTTTATTCTTTTTGTTGCCATGGTAAATGGGAGTTTACTATTTTTTACAATTTCTCTTTCAGATTTTTCATCATTAGTGTATAGGAATGCAAGAGATTTCTGTGCATTTATTTTGTATCCTGTCACTCTACCAAATTCACTGATTAGCTCTAGTAGTTTTCTGGTAGAGACTTTAGGATTCTCTATGTATAGTATCATGTCATCTGCAAACAATGACACCTTTACTTCTTCTTTTCTGATTTGTATTCCTTTTATTTCTTTTTCTTCTCTGATTGCTGTGGCTAAAACTTCCAAAACTATGTTGAATAATATTGGTGAGAGTGGGCAACTTTGTTTTGTTCCTGATCTTAGTGGAAACTGTTTCAGTTTTTCACCATTGAGAACGATGTTGACTATGGGTTTGTCATATATGGCCTTTATTGTGTTGAGGTAAGTTCCTTCTATGCCTACTTTCTGGATGGTTTTTATCATAAATGGGTGTTGAATTCTGTCGAAAGTTTTTCTGCATCTATTGAGATGATCATATGGTTTTTATGCTTCAATTTGTTAATTTGGTGTATCACATTGACTGATTTGTGTATATTGAAGAATCCTTGCATTCCTGGGATAAACCCCACTTGACCATGGTGTATGATCCTTTTAATGTGCTGTTGAATTCTGTTTGCTAGTATTTTGTTGAGGATTTTTGCATCTATGCTCATCAGTGATATTGGCCTGTAGTTTTCTTTCTTTGTGGCATCTTTGTCTGGTTTTGGTATCAGGGTGATGGTGGTCTCGTAGAATGGGTTTGGGAGAGTTCCTCCCTCTGCAATGTTTTGGAAGAGTTTGAGAAGGATAGGTGTTAGCTCTTCTCTAAATGTTTAATAGAATTTGCCTGTGAAGCCATCAGGTCCTGGGCTTTTGTTTGTTGGAAGATTTTTAATCACAATCTCAATTTCAGTGCTTGTGATTGGTCTGTTTATATTTTCTATTTCTTCCTGGTTCAGTCTCAGAAAGTTGTGCTTTTCTAAGAATTTGTCCACTTCTTCCAGGTTGTCCATTTTATTGGCATATAGTTGCTTGTAGTAATCTCTCATGATCCTTTGTATTTCTGCAGTGTCAGTTGTTAGTTCTCCTTTTTCATTTCTCATTCTATTGATTTGAGTCCTCTTCCTTTTTTTCGTGATGACTCTGGCTAATGGTTTATCAATTTTGTTTATCTTCTCAAAGAACCAGCTTCTAGTTTTATTGATATTTGCTATTGTTTCCTTCACTTCTTTTTCATTTATTTCTGATCTGATCTTTATGATTTCATTCCTTCTGCTAACTTTGGGGTTTTTTTGTTCTTCTTTCTCTAATTGCTTTAGGTGTAAGGTTAGGTTGTGTATTTGAGATGTTTTTTGTTTCTTGAGGTAGGATTGTATTGCTATAAACTTCCTTCTTAAAACTGCTTTTGCTGCATCCCATAGGTTTTGGGTCGTCGTGTTTTCATTGTCATTTGTTTCTAGGTATTTTTTGATTTCCTCTTTGATTTCTTCAGTGATCGCTTGCTTATTAAGTAGTGTACTGTTTAGCCTCCATGTGTTTGTATTTTTTACAGATTTTTTCCTGTAATTGATATCTAGTCTCATAGCACGGTTGGAAAAGATACTTGATATGATTTCAATTTTCTTAAATTTACCGAGGCTTGATTTGTGACCCAAGATATGATCTCTCCTGGAGAATGTTCCACGAGCACCTGAGAAGAAAGTGTATTTTGCTGTTTTTGGATGGACTGTCCTATAAATATCAATTAAGTCCATCTTGTTTAATGTATCATTGAAAGCTTGTGTTTCAGTACTTCCCTGGTGGCACAGTGGTTAAGAATCTGCCTGCCAATGCAGGGGACACAGGTTTGAGCCCTGGTCCGGGAAAATCCCACATGCCGCGGAGCAACTAAGCCCGTGTGCCACAACTACTGAAGCCCGCGCAATCTAGGGCCTGTGCTCTGCAATGAAGAAAAGCCGTCGCAATGAGAAACCCACACACTGCTACAAAGAGTAGACCCCGCTCGCCACAACTAGAGAAAACCCACGTGCAGCAACAAAGACACAACACAGCCAAAAATAAATTAATAAATAAATTTATTTTTTTAAAAAAATAAATAAATAAATTTATTTTAAAAAATAAATAAATAAATAAAGCTTGTGTTTCCTTATTTATTTTTGTTTTGGATGATCTGTCCATTGGTGAAAGTGGGGTGTTAAAGCCCCCTACTATGATTGCGTGACTGTCAATTTCCCCTTTTATGGCTCTTAGCAATTGCCTTACGTATTGAGGTGCTCCTATGCTGGGTGCATAAATATTTACAATTGTTATATCTTCTTCTTGGATTGATCCCTTGATCGTTATGTAGTGCCCTTCTTTGTCTCTTGTAATAGTCTTTCTTTTAAAGAGTTTTGTCTGATATGAGAATTGCTACTCCAGCTTTCTTTTGATTTCCATTTGCATGGAATATCTTTTTCCATCCCCTCACTTTCAGTCTGTATGTGTCCCTAGGTCTGAAGTGAGTCTCTTGTAGACAGCGTATATATGGGTCTTATTTTTGTATCCACTCAGCCAGTCTATGTCTTTTGGTTGGAGCATTTAATCCATTTACGTTTAAGGTAATTATTGATATGCATGTCCCTATTACCATTTTCTTAATTGTTTGGGGTTTGTTATTGTAGGTCTTTTCCTCCTCTTGTGTTTCCTGCCTAGAGAAGTTCCTTTAGCATTTGTTGTAAAGCTAGTTTGGTGGTGCTGAATTCTCTTAGCTTTTGCTTGTCTGTAAAAGTTTTAATTTCTCCTTCGAATCTGAATGAGATCCTTGCTGGGTAGAGTAATCTTGGTTGCAGGTTTTTCCCTTTCATCACTTTAAATATGTTCTGCTACTGCCTTCTGGCTTGCAGAGTTTCTGCTGAAAGATCAGCTGTTAACCTTATGGGGATTCCCTTGTATGTTATTTGTTTTTCCCTTCCTGCTTTTAATATTTTTTCTTTGTGTTTAATTTTTGATAGTTTGATTAATATGTGCCTTGGCATGTTTCTCCTTGGATTTATCCTGTATGGGAGTCTCTACGCTTCCTGGACTTGATTGACTATTTCCTTTTCCATATTAAGGAAGGTTTCAACTATAATCTCTTCAAATATATTCTCAGTCCCTTTCTTTTTCTCTTCTTCTTCTGGGACCCCTATAATTCGAATGTTGGTGCGTTTAATGTTGTCCCAGAGGTCTCTGAGACTGTTCTCAATTCTTTTCATTCTTTTTTCTTTATTCTGCTCTGTGGTAGTTATTTCCACTATTTTATCTTGCAAGTCACTTATCCGTTCTTCTGCCTCAGTTATTCTGCTATTGATTCCTTCTAGAGAATTTTTAATTTCATTTATTGTGTTGTTCATCATTGTTTGTTTGCTCTTTAGTTCTTCTAGGTCCTTGTTAAACGTTTCTTGTATTTTCTCCATTCTGTTTCCAAGATTTGGGATCATCTTTACTATCATTACTCTGAATTCTTTTTCAGGTAGACTGCCTATTTCCTCTTCATTTGTTTGGTCTGGTGGGTTTTTACCTTGCTCCCTCATCTGCTGTGTATTTCTCTGTCTTCTCATTTTGCTTAACTTACTGTGTTTGGGGTCTCCTTTTCGCAGGCTGCAGGTTCGTAGTTCCCGTTGTTTTTGGTGTCTGTCCCCAGTGGGTGAGGTTGGTTCAGTGGGTTGTGTAGGCTTCCTGGTGGAGGGGACTAGTGACTGTGTTCTGCTGGATGAGGCTGGATCTTGTCTTTCTTGTGGGCAGGACCGCATCTGGTGGTGTGTGTTGGGGTGTCTGTGACCTTATTATGATTTTAGACAACCTCTCTGCTAATGGGTGGGGTTGTGTTCCTGTCTTGCTATTTGTTTGACATAGGGTGTCCAGCACTGGAGCTTGCTGGTCATTGAGTGGAGCTGGGTCTTAGCACTGAGATGGAGATCTCTGGGAGAGCTTTTGCCATTTGATATTACATGGGCCCGGGAGGTCTCTGGTGGACCAATGTCCTGAACTTGGCTCTCCCACCTCAGAGGCACGGACCTGACACCCGGCCGGAGTACCAAGGCCCTGTCAGCCACACAGCCAAGTATGTGGGGAGTTTCTTGTCTTTTGGGAAGTCTGAGGTCTTCTGCCAGCGTTCAGTAGGTGTTCTGTAGGAGTTGTTCCACATGTAGATGTATTTCTGATGTATTTGTGGGGAGGAAGGTGATCTCCACGTCTTATTCTTCTGCCATCTTGAAGGCCTCTCCGCAAACCTGAATATTTGACTCCCTTTTCCCTTCTCCTTCCTGAGCACCATGCTTCATCTTACTTGGAATTACACAATTTCCTATTTTGGTCTTTGTCATCTTTACCCGCTATTTTCTTTATTTTGATCCAAAATACTGTTGAATCTTTTAACAAATTCTCTCCACTTGTTGCCACATGTACATCAGTTTGGAGGTACCGCTTTATAACTTCAGCTTCATATTGCCCAGAGCAATGCAGCTCTGGTTACCATGGTTGCTATTTAGAAAGTGAGAAAACCAATATGTGACATGAGAACATTTGTTCTGGTTAAATGACTAGTCTCAAGGTACCACAGTGTCTCTTCTCATTACTTGAAGCTGAAGTAAGTTTTATTTTAAAACACAGCATGTGTACCAATGTGCTCTCTTCCATTGCCATCTAGATTCATATTGAATACATTATGTTAATTGGCTCAGCAAAGAATGAAGGGAGGCATAGGGAATAGCAGTGTTTCATAATCGGAGAGAAAAGGAGCCATGCCAGTTTTGTAAAATACCACATTAATTATTAAACAAATTAACAGAGAGTCATGGAATTCCAAAAATAGACTGCAGCAGATGGAGCTCACTACTTTTGAGTTGCAGTTTCTCTGACAGAAGCAAGGTTAAGCCTTGTTCACTGTAAAAAGTTGGCCCCTGCTGTGCACACCGTAGCCACCTCCCAGGAGGGTGTCTCTCTACTTGCCCATCTCCAGCCCCACCTCTGGGGTCTGATTGTGTGGGTATGATGGGGCCTTGGGAACAGCATTTTGAACGAGAACTCCAGTGATTCTGATGCTCAGCCAGAGTAGGAAATCGCTGTTAGCAGGATCTCCGTGGAGGGCATACCCCAGGACACCAAGCTCTGGGAAGAAAGCCTGGCTGGTTGCACGGCCATCCCACCATCGGGTGTGACAAAAATGCCACTTTGCCTGCATCTCCCACAATCCCATCCAGCTTTGCTCAGCAGAGGCACATTCTTTTGCCTCTGACTGTAAACTCTGGCTGGTCCATAGGCTTCCTTTCACTTTTATATAATTGATGGCCCCAGTCCTGCAACCATTATAGCTTTGCAGTTCAGATACAGTAATGATGGATTCTAGGAATTCAAATTTGGAGATAACCCATATATTAGTTTGCCAGGGCTGCCGTAACAATGCCCCACAAACTGGGTGGCTTAAACAACAGCTTAGGTTTCATAGTTCTAGAGCTGGGAAGTCTGAAATCAAGATGTCAGCAGGGTTGGTTCCTTTGGAGGGGTAGGAGGGAAGGTTCTGTTGCAGGCCTCTCTCCCCAGCTTATAAATGGTCATCTCCTCCCCCCACCCTCCAGCCCCCATTGTCTTCCCTCTGTGCTTGTCTCTGTGTCCAAAGATCCCCTCTTTAAAAGGACACCAGTCATACTGAATTAAGGGCACCCTCCCCAAAGACCTCATCTTAACTCAATCATCTGCAAAGATCCTACTTCAAAATAAGGTCACTTTCACATAAACTGGGGGTTAGGACCTCAACATTTTGGAGGGAAACTTAATTCAACTGGTAACAACCCATTAGGCCACTGTGATTGAAAAGATCAGCGTGATCTTAAGAGTAAGTTACAAACTTTAGAAAACGTGGGCTAGAAGCCATTTAAGTCTGATTGAACTGGATGTATTCACAATTCATTGCATAATTGCATTACCTTGCTGCTGGTTCCTGCTCTTAAGGCCCCTGTTGATAAGCTGATGACTACCTCACTTTGTTCACTAAGTGATGAGTTTAGGAATACCTCTTACCCAGAACGAGTAAATATTCTTTCCCCTAGACACAATAACTTCCAAGCACTCTAGGGCACACTGTTATTAGAAAGCTAATTAACATGGAACATGTAAACTGGCATAAAGTTAGTGTTTGCCAGTGAATCAGGTAAATTCCTGACCTTTTGAGTTTCCATCTGGATGAAGCTCTTGGCCGGGGGCTTGGCTCCTGGTGAGTGAAGCTGGAGGCAGCAGTCACTCCCCCTAGCCCCCCCTCCTGTGCCCTATGCCCCCTGCCCCCTGCTCAGTGCCCCAGGGACCATGTCAGACTCCTGCTCTCCCTCCTGGATGCTGGCTTTCACAGCCCATCTGTAGCTGTGCTGGGCTCCCTCTTTGTGTGAAGTCTGCAGAAAACCTGAGGGAAATTCACAGGTCCCCACAACCCCAGACCAGGGCTGGCAGAGAAGGAGGAGCTGGGGCAGCCCCATGGTTCCCGGCCTGAGCACAGCTGCAGAGGGACAGAGCAGAAATACTTCTCAGAGATTTCAAAGTATACAGGGATTTCAAAGCCTACAGCCATTCTGGGTGTTTCCATCAACTGCACGAGGTTTATTTTATAGCTGACACTTGCCAGCTTTCCCATCAGACCTCCCTGGCATCCTGTGCACCAATGCGATTCAGTAACAGAACCACATCGACCATAAACCCAAGTCGTGCTAGACTCTTCCTCCTCCTGCCCCTCAGCCAATCTGCCATCTAGGGTTGGCCCTCTGACCACACCCACCTCTTCTTGTGCTCCGCCCACCACCTCCATTCAGCCTTCCTCTACTCCCTCTGAACTATTGCAGTAGCCTCCTACCATGCCCCCCTGGGTGCAGCACACCGTATCACCTCCTTCCTTCCAGCAGGATCAGGTTCTTGGAGGGGGAGGCACCTGCACTACCTAGCTGTGAGATCTTGGGCAAGATTCCAACCCTCTGTGCCCCAGTTGTCTCACCTGTAAGACAAGGGTGATGATGATCATAGTACCTACATCGCAGGGTAACTGTGAGGAGTAAATGAGATATGCAAACCACTTCACACAGTAGGTGCTCAGTTAAATGTATCTATTCTTAGATGCCTTCTCAGTGTGACCCTAAAGCATCAGCTCCATATTTCTTATCACACACAGAACAGTTATTTTTATATCTTTTTACCCCCATTAGAGTATAAGCCCAAGAAGGTTGTGCCCCTCTCTTATTCATTTTGCTTACCCAGTACTTAGTATCGTGCCCAGAATACACAAGGTCCTCAATAAATAGTTGAAAGATGAATGTTTGGAAGAATGAAGTCATGGAAGAATGACTGCATCTACCTTATATCCCAACATTTGAACCATCAATGCTCTTTGTCCTGTTTAGTTGTAAAAGCTCAAATTTATTTCTGGCTTAAAATTAATTACCTATAAATGTTAGGAGACTAAAAGAGGTTTTTGAAAGTTAATATGTAGACATAGAAGTAAATGTTGACCCTGTAGAAATGTTTCCACTCTTAATTACAGTGGTTGCTATCTTTCCTGCTATAATAATAGTGTTCTCCTTAAGCAAAGCCTTTTTAGAAATTCTTTATATAAAGGCACATGATTTAAAAAAAAAAAAAAACTTGTATTCTGTATTATGCAAATTGTAATCTTTTCATCCCAGTCATGTCTTTTAATAATAAAGCTTAAGGCTTATGTGTAAAATACAAGAACCACAGTTTTCATATGAAGGCAAAAACTACCTGAATTACCCTCAAACTAATTCAAACAAGGAAAGACATTTTTAAGATGAAAACAGTGTAAAATATTCCATTTTACTGAAATCCGCCTTTAATATCCATCATGGCCAATTTTATGTGCCAATTTTATGTGCCAATTTGGCTGTGCCATGGTGCCCAGTTTTTGCTCAAACGCAAGTCTAGACATTGCTGCAAAGGTATTCTTTTAGATGTGATTAACATTTAAATCAGTGGACCTTGAGTAAAGCAGATGATCCTCCATAATGTGGGTGGGCCTTGTCCAATCAGTTGAAGATCTTAAGGGAAAAGACTGAAGTCCCCTGAAGAGAAAGGAATTCTGCCTCCAAATGTCCTTCAGACTTCAGCTGCACCACCTTCCCTTTTCCTGGGTCTCCAGCTTCAGGCCTGCCCTGTAGCATTTGGACTTGTCAGCCCCTGTAATCTCATGAGCCAATTCCTTAATATAAAGTAAATCTCTCTCCCTCGCTCTCTCTTTCTCCCTTTATACACACACACATACACACATCCAACTATTGATTCTGTTTCCCTGTAAAATCCTGACTAATATAATATCCTCTGTAAAATTTTAAATGAGAGGGTTTTTTTTCTTTTCATTTGCATAAACAATTAAAACTTAATTTGGGGATATTCCTACTCAGTGTGTAGAAATGGAAGAGAACCACATCAGCATGGCAGGGCCATGACTCAGTTTGGGTTACCTACCCTCTAGGTTATCCGATCCACGTTCATTAAGAGCCCACCGCCTGCAGGCACAGCACTGGCTTTTAGGTTGCGTACTAGTAAATTCCATTGAAATCATCAAAATGACCACTAGACATGAATCAGCATCATTTTTTACTAGGATTGCGGAGGGCTTTGGAGTAAAATAATAATAGCCCTGCAAACATCTACGTGCACCACAAAATGAGGGGAGACCCTCAGCTCTTTCTGCCACCACTTCTGGCTCAGCCAGCAGAGGGCACTGTCCACTTGCCTGCCCCTCTGGGAAACACTTCCCAATCACGTGGCTCTAATGGAAGCTGCCATCTTGCTTCTGATCCCAAATCCCTGGCCACAGTGATGGTCCAGGGCCCAAGGGCCACATCTGGCTGGTCACAGAGCTCCAAACACAGGTGACTCATCCAGGACTAGGAACTTACATAACATGGTTCAAGCAGGCTGTCCCTGGGATTTTCTAACAGGAAATAACAGATGGTACTTTCGTTTTTTTAGCTTTTTAGTGACGATAAAAAATTCAATATTAAAGCAAATGTCAGACACTGGAGTCCCCTCTTCCCTCCTCAAGTCACTCACTGGAACTCAGCAGTCTTACAGGGAAGCCAGGTGAGCAAAGGAGGAGACAAGGGTTTCCGTGAAATCCTAAGACAAGGTTCCTGGAAGTTCCTTGGGAGCCTCAAGGAAGGGTTATGCTTCCATCTGTTGCCTCTGGGCCTCTAAGCGCAGTTTTTTCTGAGTCAATACAGCCCAGATCCCCTATATCACCTGTCAGGTACTCTTGTTTTCTCTTAAGTTTACACGAAACCAACTCAAAATTTTGGCTGAATCTCTTCCCTCCCTGAATGAACTGAAGTGAGTTGAGGGACACAGAGCTGCTATGCTGGCATGAAGTCACACAGGGCAGTGGTAGCTGCTACATTTAGCTGCTAACATATTTCCACTCCTCACCCCTGGACACAGAGGAGGGTTAGGCCCTAGGACCACAGCAGCAATTATGAGGTCAGTAACTGGGGTGCAATACATGCACCCCAATGTTCACAGCAGCACTATTCACAGTAGCCAAGACGTGGAAGCAACCTAAATGTCCATCGACAGATGAAAGGATAAAGATGTGATATATATACATATACACACACACACACACACACACATACAATGGAATATTAGTCATAAAAAAGAATGAAATAATGCCATTTGCAGCAACATGGATGGACCTAGAGATTATCATACTAAGTGAAGTAAGTGAGACAGAGAAAGACAAATATCATATATCACTTATATGTGGAATCTAAAAAAAAATGATGTAAATGAACTTATTTATGAACCAAATAGACTCACAGACGTAGAAAACAAACATATGGTTACCAGAGGGGATAGTGGCATAGGGAGAGAGTTTGGGATTAACATATACACACTACTATATATAAAATAAACAACAAGGACCTACTGTATAGCACAGGGAACTATATCAATGTCTTCTAATAACCTATAATGGAAAAGAATCTGAAAAAGAACAGATATATAACTGAATCACTTTGCTGTGCCCCTGAAGCTAGCACAACATTGTAAATTAGCTATTCTTCAATTTTAAAACATGGTTATGGAAAAAAAACACATGACCCCAGCAGAGTCTATTTCCCAGGATTAATGTACGGATGCCGGGAGCAGCGATTACTGTCTCCTGGGGTTGCGAGGCTGGAAGGCTGCGAAGGTGGGTCTCACCATGATCCTCCCCCAAGAACAAGGTGCTTCTACAACTGGAGCAGATGAAGCCAGGCAGGGACGCGCAGCGGTCAGAGAAAACAGCCTGTGAGCAGCCCTGCTCACTGAGGTCCTCCTTCCCCTTTGCTGCACCGGCTCTTCAGCCCCACCAGCTCCCACAGAGCCCCACTTCTATTCCTGAGATGGTAAACCTACTTGTACCTCAGGCCTAATAGAACCCCTGACTCATCCCCTGGAGCTGCACTCCTGTCGAGGAGACTTGCCCAGTAGAGCTGGCCCTGCAGGTGGATATCTGCCTGAGATGCTCTCCACTTGGGCTACACTCCACGCCCTCCATCACCTGCCCCGTGGAACACAGGTATGACACATACTTTAGGGACAATACGGTAACGTAAAATTAATTAAAAATAATGATGCTCATCTCTCTTAGAATGCACCTAATTAATTACGGGGCCGTGCCTTTATTTTTTCAAGCCAAGAGAAGACTGAACTAGGCTTCCTTTCTTTCTCCCACTTGAAAGTCTCCCAAGATCCCCAGGCTTATACCCTCCCACCATCCAGGGCAGGAATTTCCCAAAGACCTTTCGCTGCTGTAAGGATTTTAGGCCTCAGAGAGGGCTTTAGGTGTTACTGTTTGGAAGCAGATGCTCTTTCTTCTGTCTTGCTTTTCTTCTCCCTTCCCCCCACTGACCTCTGCACCTGGGCAGGAAAATGCACTGGCCTGGGGAGGGAGGCCCCGTGCCTGCACCGCCTTGCGCAGGTGCTGGCTGGGGAGCTGGGCGCCAACAGGAGAGTGAGAGGCGCTCGGACACTCTTTTTTTTTTTTTTTTTTTTTTTTTTTAATTTCTATTTATTTATTTATTTTATTTTTGGCTGGTGTTGGGTCTTCGTTTCTGTGCGAGGGTTTTCTCTAGTTGCGGCAAGCGGGGCCCACTCTTCATCGCGGTGCGCGGGCCTCTCACCATCGCGGCCTCTCTTGTTGCGGAGCACAGGCTCCAGACGCGCAGGCTCAGTAGCTGTGGCTCACGGGCCTAGTCGCTCCGCGGCATGTGGGATCTTCCCAGACCAGGGCTTGAACCCGTGTCCCCTGCATTGGCAGGCAGATTCTCAACCACTGCGCCACCAGGGAAGCCCTCGGACACTCTTCATGCAGCTGCCAGTGGTACCCGCGACCCTTCCCACAGCCTCTCTGAGGCCCTGACCAGCTGCAGCTGCTGGGAGCACAGTAGACCTTTGTGAAAACCAGCAAATGAGTGAATCAAAGGAGGAGGGATTAGAGCCAGTGTGTCAGTTGGATGCGAATGTGGAGCTCAGTGGAGAGCTGCCGAGTTCCCTTTCTCCACTGCACCGTGTGTGCCTGCAACCCAGAAGACACCCTTCCAAAACGGGAACAGCAACGTGGCAGCTGCACAGAGCCCCCTGCTGTAACCCAGCTCCTACACCATGCTGTCACCACGCTCTGCCCCATGTTTGTGTCCACTCATCTCCTATCAAACCCACGGTGGGTCTCCTATCCACCCCACGGACACACACCCCATTCTGAAATAAGAAAGCCCACGTCCTCAAAGCTAAGCCAGTTCACCCAGCTGGTGCATGATGGAGCTGGGATCAGTGTCAGACCTGCCCACCCCACTGCCTGAGTCCTGCCCCTCCCAAATGGGTCCCCTGCTGGTCATCATTCTCTTGGTCTCGGGACCCCCACTTGGAGATGGGTGTCATTATTCCTGTGAGGTGTGGATGGCTCTACAATGGGGATGGTTCTCACAGGGGAGCAGGGGAGATTTTGCTCCCCAGGGGATATTTGGCAATGTCTGGAGACACCTCCACAACCTGGGGGTGGCGCTGGAGTTTGCTACTGGCATCTAGTGGGTAACAGTCAGGGACGCCAGTAAACATCCTACAGTGCACAGGACAGCCCCTAAAATAAAGACTTCTTCAGCCCCAAATGGCCATCGTGCTGAGGTTGAGAAAACTGCCCTACAAGATCATTCCATAACTAAGCCCCTACTGGTTTCCCAAATTAGCTGAAAACATGGTTAAGGGAGAGCACAGACTGCTCTCACTAATTATGCATTCATTTGACCAGTATTTACTGAGTGCCAGCTATGGGCCAAGCACTCCTCTAACTGCTGGAGACTTAACAATGAACCAGACAGGTCTGCTCACCTGTAGCAGATATTCTAAGCGGGGCTGAGGAAAAAGACAGACACAAAATGAATCAACAAACCGAAAAATGGCAGATGCTGATAAGAGCTATTTGGAGAATTGCAACAAGGTGGTGTAGTAGGGAGGGATGAGGTGTCTGATTTTGATCTGGTGGTCAAAGTGGTCCCCTGCAGGAGTGACATTTAAGCTGAACCACAAGAAGATGCCAGCCACCAATGTATCAGGAAGCGAGTTTTCTAGGCAGAGGTGAGAGTGACTGCAAAGATTCAAGACAGGAAGAGGCTTGTTGTGTCTGAGGAACAGACAAAAGCCAACGTAGGAAAGGAAGATGGGAGGGAGGCAGGTGGGACAAAACCTGCGGGGCTACTACACCCCTCCAGAGACAAGGGGCTTAGAATGTCACAAGGGTGTGAGGAGATCCACTGGAGGGTCTGATAGGAGACTGATGGGCTCTGGTCTGTTTCCAAAGATGGCCCACTGATGTGGATGGGCTAGAAGGGAGCAGGGAGGTCCATTTAGATGGTTACCAGGTAATCCGGGGGGAGTGATGGGGGCATGGACAGTGTGGGGAGAGTGGGATAAAGGGAAGTGCAGAGATGGGGGAGGGGGGGGAGGATTTCAGGAACGAGGAGTTCTTTAAGGAGGGGTGAGGGCAGGACAGGAATCCAGGATAAGTCCTATATGCAGCTTGGGCAAAGGAGACCTGGCTGAGAAGCAAGTTGGGGTGCAGTTCCAGCTGAGCAGTTAGTTTTGGCCAATTCAGCTTCAGATGCGCACGTGATGCCGCTGTGGAGCTGTGGGCGGGCAGCTGGAGCTCATCAGTGGGCTGGAGTTGCCAGAGGATGGAGCTGGAGAGGAGGGCTTAGGAGCTTCTCAGGAGTTACTGAAATGAATCCTCCCCCCGCCCCCATTTGGTTTTTGCCACTGAATGGGGTACTGATGGGGTGAGACCATGCCGGGAGCAGGCGAGGTCAGCTCCCAGAACGCCATGCCTGCCATCGAGGTCTTTCTAAATGTAGCAGGTGACTTCTTTTCCTTCTATGCCCTTGAATATGTGCAAACTGCCTTCTTCAAAAGGCCAGCTCTGGGCTCTGAGGTCCCATAATGTACAGGAGAGCAGGAATATTGAGGAGGGGTGGGAGGCAGGGTCATGGGGAGGAAGGACACGGGCAGCTGTCATCCGATGCTGGGACCTCTTCACACTCACTGACACTTACAGGGACTTACCCCAGAGGAGAATGGACAGTCCTCTGGCACCCTTGACTGAGCACAGTGACTTGCAGCTCCTGGAAATTTGCACATGTGCCTGGAATTATGGAACGTGCCTGGCCTGTCTGGAGGAAGCAGCTCCCCTGACCTAATTGATAATAATGCCTGACAATGACCGTGGCTGGATCCCAGAGGCAGCACCATGGCCTCCACCCCTTTGATGGTCCCCAGGCACCCCGCCACCAGATCTCTTGCCCTCTCACACGTGGCTTCCTGGACAAGAGAGGCAAGAGTGGCTCTCTCGCCCTCAGGGACTAATTTCTTAGAGTTAATGACCTTTTAAAAGAGAAACAGTTCAGCCTTGTCACTCTAATACAATGGTTCCTGAATTCTTCAGGGAATTAGCTAGGTCTTATTCCTGCTTCAAAGACAAGCAGCCAAGAGGCAGAAATGGAAATGGGGAAGAAAGAATCTGAACATTTTCTGACTGCCCACTGCATACCAGGTGTTGTGCTTGGTGAAGATGTGTTTCCTCACTGAAGTCTCACAGTAACTCTTCCAGATGAGTGTTATCTGGGTTAGACTAGAGATTCAGAGAGGTTGAGTAACTTGCTCAAGTAATGTAAAAATAATAAGAAGGAAAATACTCTCAACCCTGGGGTCTTCAAAGACGCCTGTGACCCCTCTGCTGCCTCCCTGATGGTTCCAGCAAGCATTAACCTCATGACAAGGCCCTGTTTTGAGAACTGTGACTGAGAAACTACTTGTCTCCAGGAAAATGTCTGCTGACCAATCTCAGCCACTCTTGGGCACAATCCAGTAGTTGCGAGATAGTCACAGATGTTCAGCTCAGTTGCTGCCATCTCTCTGCCAGATTGATGGTGGTGGGAGGATGTGGGTTGGAGCCACCACGTCCTTATCACGTCACATCAACCGCTAGCTCTGCTCGGACCCACCTGCCACATCCCTCATCTTGATTTGAAGATCAATATCTAGATTGCAAGGCATAGAAAGGCTTACGTTACCTAATTAGTTGTCTGTTTGCCTTGGGGTTAGCGAGGTTCCATTTTCAGCCAAGTTGAACATGATCAACAATACAGATTGTTTAAAATGGCCAACTTTCTGCAATTCAAAGCATATGGAGGGGAAATAAAATCACTGTCCCTGATGAGGTAGAGAAAATTGTCAAGAACGTTTGACTCAGATGAAGACCATGGACCAACACTCATCCAGGTTGAGTCAAAAAGTATGTAAGTCACTCTTCGCTCTGAACCAATGCAGTTTTCTCTGATGCATTTACAAAGCTTTCTCAGTGAATCTCATTGTTAGATAAAATTTTTTATTTTATTTAACAAACACATCTGTGCCAGATATGTTCTAAGTCATATACATATATTAATTCAAGAGTCCTCATAATAAAACTAAAAAGTAGGTACTTTTGCTATTTACATACTGTAGGAAACACAGGCAAAGAACTATCCAAGTTCACCAGCGGGTAGGTGGTGTTACCAGCATCCAACTCAGGCTGCACTCTGCTATGTCTAAAATGAAAAGAAAAACAGCTCCAAAAATGTCCCTGTTTCTTAAACAAATTGCAGAGAACCATACTTCAATATTCTTAATTACTTCCTCCCAACCCTATTCCAACATTCCTTACACACATAACTCTGTCCTCGGGACTAACAATCACCAAATTCACCCTTTTGGCTCGGGTAAATATTCTGTAACCTATTAATAAATATGTCTCCTTTTTAGATTAAATTATTACTCATAGTACACAGATCAAAATGGCCCTATTTGATCTTTGGCAAAAGATCAAATAGCGCCAACTTATCTCTTAAGATGTTGGAGTGAAAAGATTATCTCTGACAGATGAAAACAATTAGATGTAAGTATAGGCTGTAATAAATTACTCCATGAGAAAGTAGACTCCTTTTTTATTCCAAGACCTCTGACTAGTATCAAGAGTAGATTAAATGCATTCCTTTAGGGGAAATATACGCTATCAGAAAGTTCTGCAAAGTCTGATGAATTGATATTCATTGGAATGAAAGTGGAGAAGATCCTCTATGTTAAGAAAGTTTCTCCTAAGTTATTAGTATCCATTTATCATACCATCTAGCATATCTGAAGCCCTGGATTATACATTTTACCACCCTTTGCTACTTTTATTTACTCCCTTTTCATGTGCATTCTCATGCCCCTGCTTACTCAGCCTGGATCCCACTGTTCAGCAAATAAATGACCATTGTATTAAAAATTCCTACTCTCTGTATCCCTGTCCTTCTGCTATATACTCACAGCAAATGCCACACCCTGTCCTAGCTCTGCAGCTTGACAACTTAGTTCTTTTGTCTCAATTCTTAACCATCCTAAGCTGCAGATTCAGAACACAACCTGTTCATGTTCTCCAGCCCCTGTGGACCTGAGTGCTCTTCTCAGTTCTTTTACTTGTTCTTGGTTATCTACTGTCATGGGCAGCATAATAGCCCCAAAGTTGTCCCTGTCCTAATCCCCCAAACCTGGAATATGCTACATTGCATGGCAAAAACAAAACTAAAAAACTAAAAAAAAAAACAAAACTGCAGATGTGATTAAGTTAAGGAACTAGAGATGGGGGAGATTATCCTGGATTATTTGATGAGCCAGTGTAATCACAAGGATCCTTGTAAGAGGAAGACAGGAGGGTCAGAGTCAGAGAGGGAGAAGTGATGATGGAAGTAGGTCAGAGAAAGAGAGAGAGAGAGAGACTAGAAGATGTGATACTGCTGGTTTTGTAGCTGGAGGATGTGGCACTGAGCCAAGGAACGTGGGCCTCCTTTAGAATCTGGAAAAGTCTAGAAAACATCCTCCCCTAGAGCCTCCACAAGGAACACAGCCCTGCTGACACCTTGATTTTAGCCCAGTACACCCTATTTGAACTTCTTATCTCCAGGAACTTAAAAGAATAAATTTGTGTTGTTAAAGCCACTAAGTTTATTGAAATTTGTTAGAGCAGCAGTAGGAAATGCACAATTATTTTCCCCATACCTCCAGAAAATACCCAAAACATCACCTCTCTCTTCACCAGTTCTAGATCCTCACTTCTCAGCAGACCACCCCACCTACGATTTCACAAGGAAAAATAGTAAGTCAGATACTCCTTCATCAGTTAGTCACAGATCCCTCCCCCCATCCCCACACAGACACACAAACACATTCTTTCTTTACCCTGCCTTTTGTAAAGAACCATAAATTGGTTTCATTGATCTTTCTGTATAGTTTGTCTATTTTCAATTTTATCAATTCTGCTCTTATCTTTACTAGGGCTTTCCTTTTGCTTGCTTTGGGATTAATTTACCTTTTTTTATAATTTCTTAAAGTGGAAATATAGATTATTGGCTTGAGACCTTTCTTCTTGCTTAATATAAGCACTTAATGCTATTAATTTCCCTCTAAGCACTGCTTTAGCTGCATCCCACAAATCTTGATATGCTGTGTTTTCACTTCCATTAAGTTCAAAATATTTTCCAATACCCTTTGTGACTTCCTTTTTGACTCATGGTTATTTAAATGCTTCTGGTTTAATTCGAAAATACTTGAGGTTTTCCCAGATACTTTCTACTATTAATATCTAGTTTAATTCCATTATGATCTGAGAAACCCTCCCTTTTCATGCTTATTTTTTTCTCTCTGTCAATATATGTGTTCATGCCCCACCCATTCTTAAAAAGAGACCCATCCTTTGATCTTACTTTGTCATACCTATTATTTTCTGACTCCCTTTTACACTTGCTATCTCCCCACCTTCCCTCCCATTCACATCTGAACCATCTAAGTGCTTTTTGGTTTCTTCCTGCTTTCCTAAGCCTGGGGCTGTAGACTCTCATTGGTTTCATAAGCTTCTCTAGCCTTCTAAGAATCGTTCTTTTTGTTTAAAATAGCCAGCATTCATTTCATTTGCTTCTAACCAGGAATCCTGACTAGCGTTGCTTAAAAGTACCAGAAATGTATCCCTTGGCCACAGCACGTCATAAATCCTCTCCCAGTTTCAGCATCTCTTCACTATGGCAACCACATCTTGTGATATATAGCAGCAGATATAGAGGCACAGTGAATGGCAGCCAAGTGAGGAGAGCATTTCAAGAAGGAGGAGGTAATGAACTAGGGCACATTCTTTTGAGAGGTCACGTTAAGGTGAAGGCTAAAAATGACCATTTGGTATGGCAATGTGGAGGTCAACAGTGGGGTGGCCATATAATTCATCATAGGCCTTTTTGAGAGTGAAAGGAGTCACAATTAATTCATTGGCTATAAGCCAACACCGTAACAGGCAAACTGAGACATATGGTCTTCTTTTTCCCAGCATAGCGTCTTGAAAGAGTGGTTTTGGTGCAGCAGGTTGAAAACACAACTGGTGTGGGTGGAGGAGAGAATGGGAAGCGAGGAAGGAGACAGCTCTTTCGAGGAGGAAGAGAATGAAGAGCAGCCAAGAACCGGGGTGGGGAGGAGGAGGAGGAGGAATGTGGGGTATGATTTTTATTTTCTTTGTCTTTGTTTTAAGATGAGACATATGATAGCGTGTTTTCATTCTGATAAGAATTATCCAATAGACAGGGAGAAATGGGATAATAGCAGGAAGGAGTTTCTTGAGGAGTGAAAGGGAAGAGATGCAGTGGATGAGAGGGGGTGGCTGCAGACAGGAGTGGAGACACTCCATCCACTTGAACAAGAGAGGTGTCTGTTGTGGGTTGAATTGTGTCCCCGCAAAAGATATGTTGTAGTCCTAACCGCCAGTATCTGTGAATGTGACCTTATCTGAAAATAGGATCTTTGAAGATGTAATTAAGTTAAAACGAGGTCACACTCCATTGGAATTAGGATTGGGTGGGCCGTAATCCAATCGGGTTAAAGTCCATGTGATGACAGAGGCAGAGATTGGAGTGATGAATCTACAAGCCAGAACGCCAAGGACTGCTGGCAACACTAGAAGGGAAGAGAAAGGCATGGAATAGAGTCTCTCCTAGAGCCTTCAGGGAGAGTATGGTCCTTCTGACACTTTGATTTCTGAACTGTGAAAGGATACATTTCTGTTGTTTAAAAGTACCCAGTTTGCAGTACTTTGTTACAGTTGCCCCAGGAAAGTAACAAAGCATCACAGCAGGATTCTGATCCAGGGGGGCTGGGAAACAATAATGAGAAGATGAGGTTGCTTCCTTGTGATGAAGTAAGATCAAAACTCTACACCTCCTACGTGTCAGCTAGGGGAAAGATGAAGGTGAAATATCCTAGGACAGAGAAGAGAGACGATTAGCACTCTGGTTAAGAGATAATGAAAGACAATGACAAAGGATAACACGGGTGCCTCGTGTGGGCAAAGAAGAAGGTTATAGGCAAACTGTCCTCCCTCCCCAGGTAAGCAAGCAGCCCAGAAAAACACTCATAGGTGATCATGCCTACAATCACCCTCAGTACTGACCACCTGCTTCCCCATGAAACTCTCCCCCCTTGATTCCTTAAAGCCTCACTCTCCTTTTTCTCTCCTCCCTTCTGACCCTCACATCTTTGTCTCTGTCTCAGGGCTCTTCTCCCCCAACCTAGCCCCCACCAGCATTGCCCCTACACTCTGCTTTGGCCCCTGTTGTGCTCACTGCTTACTGGTCAACAGCAAGGGCACTGATGGTCCCACAGAGAGAAGCTCTCTGAGGGGGCCGAAGTTGAATGCACAAGGCTGTGGTCTCTCCTTCCCTCCCCGGAATGGCACCTCCACATTCTACCTCTGCTTCCATGAGGTTCAGTCAAGTGAAGACTCAGAACACTTCCTCCCAGGCACCTTTTCTGAGTCAACTTCTTGAGGAGGTTCTGCAGCAAAACAAGTGGAAAATTCGAGAAAATAAGACAGATCCTAGAGCACGATGTAGTGAAAGAAAGTCCGAGGTGACAAATAAAGAGAAACAGGTGCAGCTTGGAGGAGGAGTCTAGGGCTTCGGGGAGCCTCGGGCAAGGTTGGGAGCCAATGGCAGCTTTTCGGGCCAGTGACAGCGCCAAAGGGGAGCCAAGGATGCTCAGTGGGCTGGGGGGTCCTGGGGGGAGGGTGGGGAGCTGAGCTATGAATCTCGGTAAGGATGAAAACTTCCTAGTGAAGGGAAGTCTGAGAGACCGAGCACTGGGAGGCCAGGTAAAGAGGTCTGGGGAGGGGAGGGGGGGAAATCCATGACCAGAAGGCTGCACCCTTGGCTGAGTTTTTAATCCCTCAAGCACTTGTTTTGGGGGCCGATGAGACCCACTCAAAGGTGGAACCCAGCTGTGGCTCTCCATCTCCTGATGGACCAGCCATCAGGTGGCTCTTCAGCCACACTCAGCTCTGTGCACAAGCCCCGGGGAGCTTTTACGACACTTGTAGACGCCAGTGAGGTGTCACCCATGGGGGTGTTGGCAAATTTCCCGAGGTCCCATTGTTCTCTGATAACCCAGCCGAGCCTCTATCATCAGGAGGCCAGAGCTGGGCTCCCCGCAGGCTCACCTCCTTCCGGGAGCCTGAATCACTCCATTAATGACAAAATGGTTCAGAGCTCAGAACCGCCTGGGTGTGAATTTCACTAGCTCTGTAATCTTTAGCCCCCATTCCGCCACACCACCCACCTCCCATCTCTGCTGCTGCTCTGACATTAACATCTGTTCTCACACTCACCTGTTGGTTTTCTTAGATCCCCTCCTTCTCTAAAGGATTTGGTTTGCAATCCTGTTAAAGCTGCACCCCAGTGATTTCTGACCAGTTGACCGGCCCTGTGACACGACCAGCACTCAGCAGGAGAAAGTTCCCAGAACCCTTGTGCCAACTACAAATTGGCACTTGCCATCTGCCTGTACAAGGATTCCATCACAAGCTGCTGCAACCACTGACTTTCAACACCCCCTGAAAGGAGTTCAGGGTGGAGACCAGGAATGAGGCACTCCGAACTGGCAGAACAGGTCTTCAGATAGATATTTTCAGGAGGAGATTTTATGAGCCCAATTCTTGCATCTCCTTGTATGTAGAAAAGCACTAAAATCCTTCATGGTGACGTCTGCTCCTCGTGACTAACAGCAACCTTCTGCAAAAATATGTGCTCGATTATGTGTACTCCCCCTCCACCAAAATCATATATATGCTGACCTTCCCCCCACCTCAAACAGTCCTCAGTTTGCCCCAAATAAAACTTAACTCACAACTCTCATGTTGTGCATTTTTTTTTCAGTCGACACTTGTTTCGTTCACAGCAGACTCCCTGGGCCACTTCATCTTAGCTCCTGATTTGTTTTGTAAAATATGCAAGAGGATGCTTTGTAAACAATTATAAAATAGACTGGGTTTGCTTCTCTGTTTTCCTCTCCTTCCCTCCCTCCCTCTTCCTCCCTCTTCTTGCCTCCCAGCTCCCATCTCCAACCTTTCTCGGTGAGCACACTCACACTTGCACACGATCCCTCACACCTGCACACACACCTTCACACCTGTACACACACCCTCACACCTGCACGTACACCCTCACACCTGTACACACACCCTCACACCTGCACACACACCTTCACACCTGCACACACACCCTCACACCTGCACATGCCTCACACCTGCACACACACCTTCACACCTGTACACACACCCTCACACCTGCACACGCCTCACACCTGCACACACACCTTCACACCTGTGCACACACCCTCACACCTGCACATACCCCCTCACACCTGCACGTACACCCTCACACCTGTACACACACCCTCACACCTGCACATAACCCCTCACACCTGCACACACCCTTCACACCTGCACACACACCCACACCTGCAGGCACACTCATCAGTGAGCCTAGGGCTCCGTGCTGGGAAGACAAAGACGATTCCAGGCACTCGCCATCCCATGAGGCAGAGGGAACCTCCCCAGGGCCTCACTGGACTGTTTGGTGACCAGATACTCTTCAAGCTCAGTGCCCCCAGGGCCAGGAACGCGGTTTTAAACTCATGACACACCTCCCATCACTTTGAGGGTGATGCTGCGTTTTGGAGTATTTCACCCAAAAAAAATCCAGCAAATGGTCACTGCCAGGGCTTCCCTGAAGCAGTAGCCCCTGTAAAGCACAGGCTTGCAGCATCCCTCACTGCTGTTGGGTACCACACCTTCCTCCCCGGGGCGCCCCCCAGGGGAGCGAGGCCGCAGGAGCAGGGCTGGCCCTGCAGAGCCCTGCAGCCCTGCGTGTGTCACTCACACGCCCACACTCACACCCAGAGCAGCAGTGGGAACCCCATAACTGAGCTGCAGCAGCTAATGAGGCACTTTATAAGCAACGGGATCCATTGGAAAGCTGACTTGCCTGTGGAAGAGAGATATAACAAAATAATTAGGTTTAACAAAAATGCCCGTGAGCAGGAGAGAATGTGACAGGGCTGACAGCTTGAATCAGTTACTTAAAAACGCAGAAGCTGGGGCTTGGGAGCCTCAGGACTCTCCCCCTGTCTGGCTCCGCTGGCTCTGAGACCACCTTGGGAACAGGACACGTATCACAAGATTTGAAACACCTCTCAGATGTGAGCCTCGTGCAACTGGGTCGTCTCTGCCACAGAGGTCCCAGGACGGACTGGCCACTGTCCCACAACTGGTCCTGGGGCCGGGGCACAGCTGCTGCCTTGGGGAAGGGTCTAGCGTGCAGATCTCAAAGCAGCCAGGGACAATGTGGTCCACAGTGTGGATGCGACCTGATTGGGGAGCCCGTCAGATCTGGGTGTGGCACCAAAGATGGGGTTCGGGGGTACAAAAGAGCCTGGTTAAGAGCTGACACAAAAGGACAGGAACCAGGGAGACCAGGGCAAGTGGGAATGGGGTGTGTGTGCAGGTGCGAGGGAGTGCGGGCAGGTGGGAGGGTGTGGGTACCGGTGGGAGGGGTGTGCAGGTATAAGGGTGGATCACGGAGAAGGGGGTTGTAGGTGGGAGCTAGGAGTCAAGAAGAGGGAGGAAGGAGGAGGAAGGGAAGGAAAGGGAAAAAAGAAGGAAATCCAGGCTATTTTATAAATGTTTACAAAACATCCTCTTGCATATTTTGCAAAAATAAATTCCTTAGTGTGTTCAGGATTCACTGCTTGGTGAGCCTTCGGGCTCCCAAGCCCACCGCGTTACTCCCTCATCCGGCCTGGGTCTGGGTTTCAATTAACTCCAGGTAAAGCTTAACATCACCTCCAGGGCTGGCCTTCAGGGCTGAAGAAGATTAAATTAAGAAACAGGGCATAAAGTTGGACTCTAATAAGGAGGAGGGACCCGCCAGAGATTTAAAATGCTAATTGCACGTGCAGGCGACCTGCAGCTGGAGGAACAGAGCTTCCGTTTCCGGTGAAGCATCTCTCCTTTAGATCCTTCTGTTTATCCACGTGATCGCCCATCACAAAGCCGAGTGTAAACTATAGAGAAGATCAGCCTAGGGATGTCGTAATCCCACAGGAGCTGGGCCATGGAGGAACCTGCTTTTGAAAGAAGGTCAGAAAAGCCGGGGAGAATTTCCTTCTCCTTCCCCGGCTGCGAGTCCGGACCCCACATGGGGCGGTGACTCGGGAGATGCCTGGCAACATCTCTCCTTCCCACGAAGGCTCACCCTCTTTTCCAAGACGGCCCCGAGGAAGAAGTTTGTATGTGACTTTCAGATGTTCTCGGTTAATAAGAGTGAGAAGTGTCCCCCTTCTGATCGTCTGACTTGCCCGTTGGGACCATCCAGTTGACAACATAACCTGAACTCCAGGACCTCACTGGCAGGCAGCAGAAATTCAAGCAGACCGACAGCAAAGCGAAGCTCACAAAGGCCTCCCACTCCTCCTGAGAGCCCTCTGACTCCGGATCCCAGCCCCCCCTCCAAACTTCCCTCTCCCACTTCTGGGGCCCCCAGGGCTCTGTGTTCAGGATGCTACTCCCCATCCCAGGGGTCCTCTGCAGACATCTGGCCACTGGGGTGCCGCAAGTGAACACTGACCCCAGGGACGACCCCAACCCCAGGGCACCAAGGCCACCCGAGGAGTCCCTCTGATAGGAATCACGTGTCCTCAGGGAGAGGGAGGGTGTCCTGGGGGCCCCTCAGCAGCATGGCTTTGCCTTCACAACTCAGGCCCCTGGGGAGCAGTGCCTTCAACATCATCCCTTATGGCTCAAATGTGGCCTGTGGGGCTGAGCTGGGGAAGAGAAGGGACCCCACATTCCCCTCTTGCCCTGTCCCCACCTGAGCCCTCACTCAGCCCCTCCCCTCTCCTTTCCCCTCAGAGAGCAACCCGTAAAAAACAGCTGCCTGGGCTACACCAGGGCCTCTGACACTCCATGGCTAGACCCTGGTAAAGCTGTGTCCACATACCTGGTCCACGAAGCAAAAAGAGCCATTGTTAGAAGTGGGGCGGGGAGAGCAGAGGACCAAGTCAGAAGACCCCTGCCCATCTCCCTCAACAGTAACCACTGGGCAGCCCTGTGACCTTGGACTCAGAGAGGTGGGCCAGGGGCTGCTCGCCATACCTGCCCTGCAAGTGTGGGGAGTGGTGTACAGAGCAGACACTCCTTGGGCAAACCATGCAGAAACCCTAAGGTCCTATACACATGCTAGCCATTGCCCTGATTAATAATGACACTGATAATCATAGCAATAGTAATAGGTCAGAGTACTCTGGGAAAAACCTCATTAGAGGAACTTATTCCCTCTGTTGTATGGAAAGAAAACAAGTGAGTTCTAAAGACACCTCCAGGCGTTGGAAGAGGACAAACTCCCCCTCCCCTCTCCCCAGAACAGGAACTAAATACAATGGGGGTGGCCGGGGTGGGCCTCCTCTGAGATGCTGGTACAACTGGGCGGTGCTTAAATTGTCAGGGGAGGGGGACTTCTTTGGTAAAAATACAACTTAATGGAATCCATCATTGTATTACTTTGCTAGGGCTACTGTAACAAAATACAGTAGGCGGCTGCATTTCCTCACAGTTCTGGAGGCTTGAAATCCAAGATCAAGGCATTGGCAGGGTTGGTTCCTTCTGAGGCCTCCCTCTTTGGCTTGCAGACAGCCGTCTTCTTGCTGTGTCCTCACATGGTCTGCTTTCTGTGTGTGTCTGTGTCCTGATCTCCTCCTCTTACAAGGACACCGGTCATACTGGGTTACGCCCCACCCATATGATCTCATTTAATCTTAATTACCTCTTTAAAGACCCCATGTCCAAATCCAGTCACATTCTGAGGTACTGGGGGTTAGGACTTCAATATTTGAATTTGGGAGTGGACACTCCATAACAATCATTATTATTTAATCTTTCCACAACAAAGTAAAAAAGGTTATTAAAGATAAAGAAACTGAGACCAAAAAATGTCGTCTAACTGCCTGGGGCTTTTAGGACCCGCTGCCCACTGCGGGGAGTGGTCAGGGGACACTGCAGCTATGCCAAGGTCAAAGTCTCCCAGGGTGGTCCAGCCAATGACTGGGGGGGTAGGGGAGCTTGGCCATTTCCACCAACGAGGGCCTCCCCTAATGGGCAGGTCTGCTCTGGGCCTCCCAGACAGGCAAGGACTTTGTAGGGTCTGCACGGTGCGTGGGCTGAGAGCTTTCCCCCCAGTGCCCCTACCTCTGTCTTTTCGTGGTTGTTTGTCCCCAATAAGCCTTTTGAGCGCCTCCCTCCATCTCAGTTGCCACAGATGGTAACAGACCCCAGACTGTCTGACCACCCCTGATCGTGGGAAGATACACCATCCAGAACCACTTTCCCCTTTATGCTCAGTCATCCTTAGAGGTGCTGGTTGGCGGGCAGGGGTGGGGTGTCAGGCACGCTTTGCATACCGTGCACCCCTTAAAAATATTGGAAGTTGCTCAAAACTGATACCCTCATCTACCCCGGGCTTGCATAGACGTCTTCTGGAGTCATGCAATGGAATCGGTCACAGTGACTGGGGCAGGAGATACCAGGGTGCAGTGGGCCGGGTGGGAGGAATTTTCTATTCCTCAGGCCTGGAATCTTTGTGAAGACTCAAGCTTAGGAACCCTCAGCACAGCCCCCTTTCAAGGCCCTGGGAGAGGGGATGGGGGTCCCAACGTGCTCTTAAGGACCTATGCTTTTGTGAGAGCTGCCAAAGTTTTTCTTCTTAAAGAGGGGCCCTGGAATTGTCTAAACTTCAGACCCCACAAAACTGAGCTCCGCCCCTACTTTTCACAAATATCCTTCCCTACACGTTAAAATGTTACCACGGGCACGTATTACAGCTTAACCGTGTTCTAGTTGCTATGTTACAACCCAGAATGAACAGGAGAGGATGAAGAAAGGGAGGGAAATTAACATACGGTTCAACCGCTAGAGAGAAAGACCATGGCAGAGCAAAGAAGAGAAACACTGGAGACTGAAAAGGGGTTTTATAAATCAAAAACCGACACGAAATGACCCCTCAAAATTCCTGGGAGTGGTGGTATTTGCTGTGGAGGAAAAACACGGGGGTTGCTTTCCTAGGTGACCTCATGTAAGGTTCCACGAGAAACCGACAGTCAAAGCATGTTTCCTGACCTCCTTTCACATCCTGCAAGGAATGTTGGCCCACAAGCAGGGAAAAACAGAACGCTGAAACGGGAAAAAGCAGAGCTGCCAAGATGGCAAGTTGTGCTCAGGCCACCTGCCCAATGAGTCAGAAGCCCTCCCTGGGGCTGAGAGTGGCTCACAGACCTTGCTTCCCTACCATCACCGGGGTCCCAGACCCACCAGCCCTGCAGATGTCTGGGGCCATTGAGAGGAAGATAATTGCCCCCATTACGTTTCCTTTTACGAAGCCCTTCAAAAGTGGTTTTCCCTAGAAGAGTAGCAGAGCTTTCCAATAAATACGCTTTCTTGTAATTCTCATGCAAGTCAGGGTGGTGAGGCAGACCCCCTTGGTGTCCAGTTTTCTCAAGAGGTGAAAACAATCATCAGACTGTTCTAGACCCAGCTGCACCCCAACCAGCTAAACAAGTGACTCAGGGCTTCTGACTTAACCCCTCCTGTCTCAGTTTCCCCATCCTTAAAAAGGAATCATGACATTTTTTGAGAAGCTCAAAAGAAATCACGCTTCTGAGAGAGCCGTAAAAACCAGAGTGCTATCCAAACATGAAGAATTTATCATTCACAGCTTTGTGTTTTGATGTGGAAATTTTGGTTGTAACTTAACCCAGAATTATACTGGAGCCAAGAGCAAGTCTTCTAGATAAATTCTCTCTGAGGAGATCATCATTCTGCTGTAAAGGCTGTGTCTCGTCTGATATTCCCTCATTTCTAGGCAGGTACCCGTTGGTCTTCCTCATCTTTCAAACCCTTTGATCAGGATGACACTCACCTTGCCCATATTTCACATCTTTCCTCTTCATAATTCAGCCCTGCCTGCTAGATTCATTGCTCCATTCAGCAAATTGTACAGAACTTCTGGCAGCCCCACGGCTAGACCAGAGACGCACGGGGAAAACATCCAGGCAGACGCTGGTTATGAAGCAGTGAAGCAACTGCTGACATGGGGCCAGGCACCCCGGGCTCTGGGAACACCAAGGAGGGCACAGGATCATATTTCATTAGTTTTAGTTTCTTCTTATTTCTCTTCCCCAAAGCCTGGGAATTTGCGCAGATCTTTGAGGTAACCAAATCTGGATGAGTTTGTTGAAAATGAATTAGAAAACAGAGACATAATTTGAAATAAATGAATCACTTAGAAGGAAAAACATACTCCAGGTCTAATGTACAATTAAAGAGTTGCTGATCCAAGGACCCTTCCTCTATTCTAGAGTATTCTAGAGAGGAATGTAAGAAGACATGACTCAGAGTGAAAGCAAAGCCCAATAGATAGCACAAGTAAACTAGATCTAGAAAGATGGTCAGCAAACGGGGATCTTTCACCAGTTGAGACCAAGGTCCTTCTTGAGGATTTACGCACCGGAGTTTTCATTTTGTAGGATTAAGAGAGCCTTATAAGTCAGTTGTGTGTTAGATCACTTGCAAAAACTTTTAAAAGTCAGGCATTGTGTGTGATGTGAAGTTATTGTGCTGAGAACACATTGTCAGAGACCAAGGTTTTATCTGACCAAAACAAACAGACTGGACCATCAGTGTTGACTTCGCTGCTTGATGGTTTTGGAAGCAACACAGTTCTAAAAGCACCATCACCCACTGTTAACGAAAAATTAAATGAGAGGCCATACTTAGTGCAACACATAAAAAGCCCAACCAGGGAAAGACTCACGTAAGTTCCCCCCTAGCAGGACATTCCTCCCTCTCCTGCCCACTCTGGGAACTTGAATCTCGACCCTACTTGCCAGTGAGGGCCACTTGATCAGGACCCTCCCCCTTACCCCAAGATCTGGGTTCAGATCCCAGCCCTGTTACTCCCCAGACCTGTTACTCCCCAGCTCTGTTACTCCCCAGCCCTGTGAGCTACTTCTTTGACTTCTCCAAACCTTCATTTTCTCAGCTAAACTAGAGATAATGGTGCTTGGTCTCAGGGTTGCGATGGGAATCCATCGTGACACTGTGTGCTTAGCCCAGTGGCATTACCAAAGTGCTCAATAAAAGATAAATATTATTATAAAAGATAGATATTATTATCAATTAATGTTTCCTGAAGGAGTCCCCTGAACCCAAAGTGTTGCCAAGATTGCAGAAAGGATTAGTATGGCAAGAAGGGTATACATTAAACATCTCATCTAAGTATGATAATGGCCAAGACAGAGGACAAACTCTTAACAAAAGAAATCCCCCCACCCAGCTCCTGTCAAGCAGATCCTCTTCCGAGTCCCTCCTTCTCACTCTACTTAAATTATGCTGTCCTTCTGTGCGTCCTCGCACCAAGAATTTAATACAAATTTAGCCCTTTCCTTCTCACTCTTGCTCTCTCTCTCTCTCAGGTGCTTGATGTTCACAATTTAAGTACAGCCTCCAAGTCTTCGCCACAGACGTTTCCAGAGCTTTGGATTCCTGAACCCTGAAGGCTACTGCACAGGCCTACATAGCATGCAAACCTGGGGAGTTTCACTCCTCTCCCATGACGGCTCGGAGTAAGACTGGCTGTCTCTGCTCTTCCTCACCTACCAGAACCCTGGGTGGAACAGAAGTAATTCAATGGACCCCCCGTTGTGCGTTTGTGTCTTTGTGTTTTTGTTTGTTTTATTGGGAAGAGAATTTCCAGATGAGGTGCTGCGTTCCTCAGTCGCACAGGGCCCCCGGGGCCTTCCTGTGTGTCTCTTCACCAAGCACTTGCCACGCTTCCCCCGGCAACAGCAGCCTGAGATTCTGCCTGAAAGAGTACAGCTGACGCTTATTTAAACACTTACTTAAAAGCTGTTCTTGTGCTGTTGACCATCAATACGGTCAACATCTGGGCTAGAAGTACGTGGATGGGCCAATGGAAGTGGGCAAGGAGTGTGAAGATCTTTGTGTCCCACGCTAACGCCCACCAGAGAGCAGCCACCATAGAAAAGGCACTCACCAGCCCAGCAGAGGGATAACTCAGCCAGTTCAAGTCAGCCAGCCTCTGTCATTAGCCACCACAGTGCTGGCCCTGTGGGTTCACAAACGGAATGACAGTAGTGACAGGAATGGAGGCCACGCACGACTCAACAGCTGTTTCATCCAGCCTGTGCCGCCACCAAATCTGCCAGCAACAGAAACCAACGCTGAGCCCCTGATGGGGCACCATTTCAGTCCCACCAACCGTCTGGGGGTAAGTTGATTACATTGAGACCCTGACACCCTGGAAAGGCATTTGTCTTGACTACAGTTGACATGAATTCAGTATGTGTTTGCCATTACCTGCAAGGCCTCAGCCAACATTGTCTGAGGACTTGGAAATGTTCAATCCATCTATGTAAGACACTACACACCATCGCTCTGAACCAAGAGCCGTATGTTAAAGCAAAGGAGGGCCCAGTATATCCTGTATAGCATCACCCAGAGCCTCCTGGCCTGAGGGAAGGTAGAACGGCCTTTGTAGGGTGAAGCTGAGGCTTCATCTTGGAGATGATACCCTTCAAGGATGGGACTCCATCTTCCTGAATTCAACATCCACCCTTAAACAACAAGCATTATATGGTACTGTATCCCCGGTAGGTAGACCATGCAGCTTCAGGAGCCAATGGGTACAACTAGGAGTAGCTCCACTTACCATCATTCCCAGCGACCCACTTGGGGGAATATGTGTTTCCTTCTTCATAATTTTAGGATCTGTGTGTGTAGAGGTCCTGATTCTCAGAGGTGAAATGCTTCTACCAAGAAACACAGCAAGAGTCTTATTAAGCTTTAAGATCCAGCTGCCCCTTCTCTTCCAGGTCTTTGTGACAAGAAACCAGCAAGCAAAGAAAGGTGTCTTTATAATGGCACAGATCCTGATAGTCAGCAGGAGGTTGGTTTACTGTCACACAGTAGGTCTAAGGGAAGAATATGTTTGGCACCCGAGCGATCCGCTGGTATTTCCCTGCCAAAGCTTGGTGGTAAATGGACAAGCCCAGCACCCATGGCCTAAGCAGAGCATGGTGACCAGGGTTCAAGCCACTTAGAGATGTGGGTCTTGGTCACTCTCTGCAGGTAAGCCGTGCAGACAAACAGAGGTGCCATCCAAGGGTTGGGGTGCTTCCTAATGGGAGTAGGACAGTTGCATAATGAGTATCAGTGGAGGCCTCAAGACCAGCCACAGCGAGGTGGATATTATCTGTCCCACTAACCTTCCTCTTCTGAGACACCCCTGGAAATCAGACCAACCAAAATCCCAGAGGAGCTATTCCCAGATGGGTAACGTGATTATATGAAACACGTGGCTCCAGCATGTGCGGTGGACGGTATCGGATCCTGTGACGGGACACCCTGATCCCCCTTCAGGACTGGGGCCTTCCTTCCCCCAGCTGCTGAAGTCATGGCTGATGAAGACTCGCTGCTGAGTCCCTCTATGGAAATCTCCCCCAGCTGCCCGGAGCTGCTGAGATCAAGGTCACACTCCTTCCTGAGGACAGCCTGCATCCAATGACTAGTTGATGCAAAGGTACAAGGCTCAGCCCATGGGTTCGATTCAGGACAACTCTGAATGCCATCCCAGCCCCAGAGCTTCCAGTAGGGTAAGCCGAGGCCTCTGCTGCAACTGCATTGCGGTTCAACCTCTCCCTCTGCCCAATGCTGAGCCCATCATGCCCCAGGTGTGCTCCCCAATATACCTCCTGCACCCAATCTCTATCTCAGGCTCTAGAGGAAACTCACCTGAGACACCTGGGCAAGGAGCCATTGCCCTCTGTTATTTCAGTTCATCAGTACGACCCTTGCCAGAGTATCAGTTTAATATTGACCCCCTACTGCATATAAAACACTGCACTTAGTAGGTCTGGGGGATACAAAACATTTATTTCAGTTCAGCCAACATATAGTAAGCACTTTTACTGTAACAAGGTGAGGTACTTGAGATAAAAACAAGAAAAAGAAACATCCTTCCCTCCTGGAGATAACGTTCTGGTTGGGGAAGGGGCAGACCACCAGATGGCTTATGCACAAGGCTAGAACGGAAAAGAAAGAAAAGGCAGCACAGGTTTTTAGAAGGCTCAAGGTCAAGCTCACAGTCAAGGAAAGCTCACATCTCGCTTTGGCCACCTTTACCCTGATCTGCGGTTACTCCCAACATGCAACACGTTCTGCTCATCGCAAACCTCTCTTAACAAACAGTATTTGAGGACCAGACAGGAGAGTAGCCTCAAGCACAGGCAGCTGTCCCCCGAGATCGGATACTCAAAGTCTCTGATCAAAGTCTCAGGCAAAGGGGAGCAGAGCTCCACCAGCGGTAATGAGCGTCCTGGGAGAAATGAGAGCCAGTCCTAGGAGGACCACTGAAGGCCAAGTTCCACAGTGGCCTCCATTCCTGTGATGACTTAGCAGCTCAGGTCCTTAGTGGGCATCAAGGAAAATTCAGTGGGGAAAGCGCTCAAAGGCAAGCAGTGTGGAGAAGCAGAACCCTAAGGCAGCTATTGTCTTTGCATCTGATGGGGTCCAGCCTTGGGAAAGAGAAAGCTTTCTTATCCCACCAGTTAGCAAAGGCACCACCCCTTCTGAAAGTAAGATCCACAAAAGCCATTTGGCTTATTTAAGCACACGGAACTTGATAACTGAGAATGCGAAGATGCCACACACAGAATCCATCTCTCTGTTCCATGGTTTCCCCTTGAATCCCTGTTGTCCCCTCTGGGGATGGAATTGAGCTGGGATGGTTCAGACAAGGAGTAACAGCCAGGAAGAAGATTTCCAAAGCTAGCATCTACACCCCAGGTCTTCAGTAACCCAGAGATTTTCTTCTAATCTGCTGGCGAGCAGCAGCCCAAGCATCGAAGGGTAGGTACATCCTGAAATAAGGTGCATGGGGCATTCATCTCCTCAAGCTGCTGTAACAACCGACCACAGACTCGGAGGTTACAACACAAATGTACTCTCTCATAGTTCTAGAAGCCAGAAGTTCAAATCAGGGTGTCAGCAGGGTCACACTCCGTATGAAGGCACTGGAGGAGAATCTTTCCTTGTCTTGCCCAGCTGCTGGCAGCTCCAGTCATCCCCTGGCTTGTGGCTGCATCACTCCAACCTCTGTCCCCATCTTCACCTGGCCTTCCCTTTGTGTTCTCCTCTTACAAGGAAACTTATTGGATTTAGGTTCCCCCAGTTAATCCAGGATGATATCTCAGGATCCTGAACTTTATACCTGCAAAGACCCTTTTCCCAAATAAGGTCACATTTATAGGTATTGGGGGCTAGAACGTGGACATATCTTTTGGGGGCCACCATTCAACCCAGAACACATAGTAACCTTACTACACGTGGTAGCTTACTTGGGAGTCCAACAGAAGTGTTGTTTTTTTTTTTTTTAACGCTAAAGACATTAACCCCCTCTGCACATAAAGACTCTTTCCAAGGCCCCCCCTTGCAGCCAGATGTGGCCTTGTTACTAAATGCTGGTGGGCAAGGTGTAAACAGAAATGTTGAATGGCAGCTTCCAGGAAACATTCTTAAAAGACAGCTAGACCAAGCCTTTTTACTTTTTGTTCCATTAAGCAGCCTGAAATGTAGATGTATTGAAAGTCTGGTGGCCGTTTTCACCCATGAGGATGAAGGCTACCTCCTCTGGTGGCCGAGCAATGCTTTGGAAGGAATCCATGTCTCCCCAAACCTCATGGAGCCCCCTACTCGGGCTGGACTTCCTCCCTCTGAACTTAATTTAAGAAAGGAAGAGACTTCTCTCTTGTTTCAGACCTCTTCTATTTGGGTTTCTCTGATGTATGTGTCCAGATCCAATCTCAGCTAAACAAGGACCCACCTATAGTTGGAGGGACAATCTCAGAAATACAGTAGACTAGGAGAGCCATTGTGGATCGTACCCCATTTCCAAAATAGTCTTCTGCCATGCATGAGATCTGATTTCAGCGTCTCCAGAAATCTGGGATGTCCTGAATCGCTCTCTGGCTGCTTTTCCAGGATGGAGACCTGGACTCCAGGACTGGCCCAGGACCACCCATGGCGGTCTCTGCAAAGCCAGGTCCTATGGCCAGGAAAAGGAAGCTCCATTTCTCTACCAAACTAAGTCAGGGCATCGTCAGGGAACGAAATGGATCAGATGGGGTTTGGAAGATGCCTTTCATTCCTCCCACTTGTTGACACACAAGACTGTACATCCCTGAAGGTCCATCTTTGAAAATATTTGGACTTTAAAAGTCTGCTCCAGCCTTCCCTGGAGCATCAATTACAAAGGCCCAACGTGTGGCCCATTGATGGAGAATCTCCTTGCAGGACTCCCCAGTAAGCAGGAACTGTCCCCTTCACAGGGACTAGCAATAGACAGGATGATGTGCTCCAAACACCATGGGATCATGGACCCCAAGTGAGGGCCCATGCTTGGCTGGATGCTCTGCTGTTGCCATCTTGAAATTCTTAATCATTTCTGAACTGGGGCCTTGCATTTTTATTTTGCACCGGGATGCACAAATTATGTAGCCAGTTTCACAAATGTGTACCAGGTTCTCCCAGGACTCAGGAAATATCTTCTCATAGATGGTACATATGAGGCTGGTTCACCCATTTCTCCACTTTTGGTAACTGGAGATATAAAAACGCCCCCTGTTCAAATGCCCAGTGCCAGGAGACCTGTGTGGCCAGAAAACCAAATAACACATACAAGTCAGACAGATGAGACCACTCGTATTTAGACAGCCAGACACCCTCTAATCTTAACACACCTGAAGTGTTGATAGGGTTTTCCCCGTTCGGTGGATGGAAAGACTGAGAACAGGGAGGGACCCTCACCACTGAACAGTGCCTGGAACCCATTAGGGGTTCATTAAATCTTTACTGAATATTGAAATATTGTTTGTGAGATGTCCTTGCTTTGTTGCATTGAAGGCAGATTTTGAGATGAGATAACAGGTGACCTACACAACACTGGGCATGAAATGCTTGAACATCAACTATTCATTCAACAAATGTTTATTGGGCCCCCTCCATATACCAGGACCATGCTAGGTGCGAGGGTGCCATAACAGGCCCCGAGTGCAGCTCCTGGGCACTGTCTGCTGGTATCACATGTGATGCACCATGGTCCACCTGGATGAGGGATACGTTTTCAGTTGGGACCTCGAATCAAAAAACTCCCTGTTGGGGCTTCCCTGGTGGCGCAGTGGTTGAGAGTCTGCCTGCCAATGCAGGGGACACGGGTTCGGGCCCTGGTCTGGGAAGATCCCACATGCCACGGAACATTTAGGCCTGTGAGCCACAACAACTGAGCCTGCGCGTCTGGAGCCTGTGCTCCGCAACAAGAGAGGTCACGATAGTGAGAGGCCCGCGCACCGCGATGAAGAGTGGCCCCCACTTGCCGCAACTACAGAAAGCCCTAGCACAGAAAGACCCAACATAGCAATCAATCAATCAATCAATCAATCAATCTTTAAAAAAAAAAAAACTCCCTGTCTTCCCAAAGGGAATGAACAGATTAAACAAAGCCCTCCGTCACCATAGTCCAGGAACATGCATTGACTGTGGCAGGTAACACTGACACATGAACAAAGATTACTAAATGAAAAAGAGAAGCTACTTTGGTGAAAACAAGTCAAGTATTCCACCAGCCCTTCTGCAGAGCAGACTGTGGGGATCCTGCACGGTGATCTATTGATTTCTGCTTCAAGTGAACTTTGCGCTACGGCATTAGAGCCAAGGCTAAGAACTATTCCCAAGTAGCTAGAAGGAGACTTTTTTTTAAGTACTATATTTTTAGCACAATCTCTACTGAATGAGAACAATGGGAAACAGAGAGAAAATCAGCAGAAATTGGGAGACGAGAAAACGAGATGACTCAGCAGTGAGATAATCCCTTTGCCACATGGGTCAAGGCTTGTCGCAGCCTCAATTAAAGACACTCACCAGGCAGGGCACACTCTTGCCCAGCCACGGAGGATCTCGGTGAAGACTCTGGTACTCAGAATCAAGCAAAATACCTCTAAGGATCCTGTATTCACAAGACATTGCTTTGGGGGTATGTCATTCATTTTAAACTGGCACCTTCACAAGGAGTGAAATAGATCCAAAGTTTCCAAAAGACCAGAAATATAAATTTAATAAAATTGATAAAAACGAACATTTTGCAAATTGCAGAATTCATTTATTACAAAGTTTTCATCTTCCTAATACTTTTCCTGTCTTCATCTGAGTGTCCCAACTCCCTGAGAAAGTCTAAGCCATTTCTCTCTCCAATATAAGTGAAAAGTACCTCATTTTAAAAAAAGTTCCGTTTATTTAATTATCAGTAACATTGGATATATTTTCATAAGTTTATCATCCATGTGAATTTCTCCTTTTTGTGAATTTTCTCCTTCCAGATTTCACCAGTTTTTCTTTGGGTTATTTTTTTGATTGATTTGTCTGTCAGATATGATTCAAATATTTTCTCCAGTTCTTGTGGGTCTGATAAATTTTTAGCATCTTGTACCATTCAGAAGTTTGGGGATGTTATTGTTTTATTTTGGTTCAGTTTGGTTTTTAAGTTTTACACAGTCTTGTATTAATAATTTCAGCCTTGGTCTCATGCTAACAATGGCTCTTCTCAACCCAGAACTGTAAAGAGGCTTTGTTTTGCTTCCTTCCAGGGTAAGAGGTTATTTTATTTGTTTGTTTTTGTTAGGGAGAAGGAGGCTGTTTGTTGTTAATTTACTCGTTCATTCAAAAGCATGATTCATTGCTCTCATAGCAAGAAACAAACTCGGGTAAGTAGGTGGCTCAGACTTCATGTGAGTGAAGATCACTGTGGCCTTTTAGTGGAGGAGGCTGGAGCAATTAGGTGTCCAGGGCAAGTCCCACGTCCAGTGACAGCAAGAGGAATTTAGAACACAGACCCCTTAGAGCTACTTGCTTCCTCTTCCAGATATGCCAGATGCCATTCCCAAAGCTCCATCACCAAGACAAGTCAGTTCTGAAATTGTTTCGACCTTTGTAAATAGCAGCAAAACTCCAAATGACTTTTCCAATCATTTTGTTGTTGTTTCCTGGAATTCTATTTTACTGAACATCGCTTGAATAAGATAGGTTTATAAAATATTTTGGGATGCAAAGATTTTCAACGTAAAGGAATCTGAACTACAATAGATTTTTTTTAAGGATCCACAAAACAGTAATTCTCTCCACTGCCCATTGAGAAAATGTATTCATTCATTCAAAAACAAAACTAAACCTATATGTTTTGAACACATATCCTATATCACACACTGTGGTCAACTTATTGCAAATATGGCCCCTGTACCCACGTCCTTTGCAGTATGGCATGGCAGGCTCTCCTATCAAGAAGTGTCTATTCCCCTGCCCTCGAATCTGGGATGGCCTTGTGACTAGCTTTGGTCAATAGAGTGTGTCAAAGGCAATACTGTTCATGGGGGCCTGGAGGATTCCCTTTCTCTTGAAATCCTGCCATCGTGAGATGCTAACAAGCCCAGGCTAGTCTGCTGGAGGAATATGCGGGGCCTCATGCAGCAAAGCCAATCATCCTAGTGGTCCCTGCAGAGGTCCCAGCAGAGTTCAGTAGAGCCACTGAGCTCAGCTCAGCTCAGGTCAACAGAATGGCCCAGTCCCTCTGTAGACGTCTGAGCAAAAATTAAAGTTGATTGTTGCATGCCATCCGGTTGTTTATTACCTCACATCATTGTATCAATAGATAATTATTGATATTGATATTGATGGTTCTGAAATGTATATCAACGGTGTATATTCAAGAAGGAGAAGCTCAACCAACCCCTGCCCTCCAGGAAGGTGCAATCTAGTGGGGAACGCAGACCTGCGAGGCAGCACCCAGGATACAGTATGTTGTGCCTTGTGACAGTTGTAACAGCTATGACACTATGAAGCTATGACAGCGTCTTCTGGTGGCACAGAAAGGGGATGCCCTCAGGGATCAGGGGATCAGAGAGGACTTCCCAGGGCAGGGGGATCCGTCTTGAAGGAAGGTCTTTGACTTTGCCTGTGCAAAGGCACAAACAACGTGGCATCTTAGTATAACTGTGGTAAAGAACAGAGAGGCACAGTGGTCTCACTTGCAGTTTCCTGGAGGCCCTGAAAAATCTCAGGTCTCTGAGCTCCACCTCAGAGTTCCTGATTCAGGAAGTTAGGATGGGGCCCATGAATCTGCACTTCTAACCAGTGCCCAGGCGGCGCTGGTACTGCTGGGCTGAGAACCACAGGTTTAGTGGTTAAGAGCACAGAGTCCAGACTTCACCAGATGAACCTGGGTTCCAGTTCTGCTCGCCTCTGGCAGACTGTGAGACTTTAAGAAAGTGACTCAATTTCTCTGTCTCAGTTTCCTCCACCAAAAAGTGAGCATTACGATACTGATCGCCATGGAGAGTGGATGTGAGCATTACATGAGTTAATGCATTAAAAGCACTTAGCACAGAGCTGAGTGCACAGGAACATTCAGGAAACATGAACAATCACATATATTATGTGAATTATTATGACGGCGATTCCTGAGCACCGCTGGAACACAGAGGAGTGACCGCACAGGCAGGGAGGGGTGAGTGGACGGCCAAGAGGGGTCCCAGGTTTGAATTTTATTCCATAGGTTATACTGAGCCATAGAGGGCATATGCGGTGGGAGGGTGTAACACAATCAGATTCATGTTTCAGAAAGATCATCTGGGCAGCGGAGCAGAGTATGAGTTGGTGGAAGAAGGTGAGCTATTGGAAAGGCATCGGGTGGTCTCTGCACCCACCTTGATGAGGGATGGGAAAGGGCATGTGCAGGTGAGAGACACCTGCCCCTCCTTTCACAGACCAGGAGTGGTACTATAGAAAGCCCTTCTGCATTGACCCCTGCGTGTGCCTGCCACTTGGACATCTGATGGGCATGTCACACTGAACATGGTCAAACAGACCCCTGGTCGCTCCCTGCGGCCAGCTCTGCCCAATTCAGGAAACGGACACCAAGGTACCAGGAGGGCCAAAAGCCTCAGACTCCTCTCTCCCTTCTCTCCCCCCTCTCTCACCTCCTTCCCGGTTCTTCCTCTTCTTCCTCCTCCTTCTTCTTTCTTCCTCCTTCTCTCTCTGTCTCCCTCTGTCCCTGTCTCTCTGTCTCTCTCCTCCCATCCAATCCTTCAGCAAATCTTATTGGTCCAACATCTACAACATAACCACACTCCTCCATTTCTGACCTCCTCCTCTGTCCTCACCCTCAGTCAAGGTCCCATCATCTCCTGCCAAAATTGCTCTAGTTTCCCCCTTACTGTGTTCTCTGTTCCCACTCTTCTCCCCTCTAATGGACTCTCCAAATGGCAGCCAGAACGATCCCTTTAAAATGTAAATCAGACCGATGACTCCCCATCAGACTCACAGCCAGAATTCCTTGTCACGGCCCACAGACCTCCCCCGGTCTACTGTGCTCCAATCACGCTGACCCCCTCGCTGTGCCTCAGATTCCACGTGTGTGCCTCAGGGCCTTTGCACTTGCTGTTTCCCCAGCCGAGGTGGCTCTTCCCGCAGGAAGATGCACCTTTCACACCCTCTCTTCAGTTACGTCCCTTCAGATGTCTCCTCCCCTCCACAAAAAGCTTTCCTGCTCTAAAACCACACTCTTTATCTCTCTCTGCCTCCTGTGGATGCCTCATCTCTCGCTGTGCCCATCACTGCCTTGTTTCCTTGCTTACAGTCTGTTTCCTGGTTTGCATGAAACTCCATGAGCTCAGAGCCTGGGCCTGCTCCACTCAGGATTTATCCTCGGATGTTGGCAGTGCCTGACATCATTGGTCACCAGCCAGCATCATTAAATATGGCCCCGGAAGACTGAGCACGGCCCAGTGTGATGGAGTGAAACCTTTCTCGTGGATTCCAGCCTTCTGTTTCACTCGGGCCCCAAAGAGAAGCCCCTAGTCGACCACAACAACAATGGGACTGTTCACCTGACCCGAGGGCAGGAAAGCTATCTGGTCTGTCTGAAGCTTGGTGTGTCTAGGGAATGGGTACCACTTGCCAGTATCCCGAAGGGAGACTTCATCAATTAGATACAGCCTGGGAGAGAGTCAAATTTCATCACTGCAGTTTGTGTTAAGGGGGAAAATATATATCTCATTGCACAATTTATTTACATTTCTCTCCAGCTCTCATGACTTCTGAGAAATCCCTTTTGGACAGTTTCGAGACTCAGAGGCAGCCCTGAAGCTCCCTTCTCCACCCTGGTCCTGGCATCAGGAATGATGAATGGAAGGTCAGGAGAGAAGCTAGTGTTTATTTGACTAAATGCTGTCCATTCCCAGGCAACAAGGAGGAAAGGCTGATAAAGCATTCCCCCATCTGCCAGGGGCAAAACCTTTAGCAGAAAGGTATATCATCACCCTTATTAATAAAGTCCAGGGTCAGAAAATGGCCAAATATTCATAGGACAAACTCCACTCAAAGCTTCGAAGCTGACTAAGCTTGTTTAAAACACATCATTGAATTAAAAATGAAGATCAAGCACATTAGATGTTGAAAAAAACTTTAGCTAAAAGGGATAAGCAATGAAGTTTTTAAAACTTGAATTAATAATAGATCTTTTTATCATTCTTTCATTTCTTTTTTTAAATTTTTTATTGAAGTATAGTTGATTTACAATGTTGTGTTAATTTCTGCTGTACAGCAAATTGATTCTGTTATAAATATATATATATATACATTCTTTTTTTTAAATTTATTTTTATTTATTTGGTTGTACCAGGTCTTGGTTGTGGCATGTGTACTCCTTAGTTGCAGCTCACAGGCTCCTTAGTTGTGGCTCGCCGGCTCCTTAGTTGTGGCATGTGAACTCTCAGTTGCAGCATGCATGTGGGATCCAGTTGCCTGACCAGGGATCAAACCCGGGCCCCCTGCATTGGGAGTGCAGAGTCTTAACCACTGCACCACCAGGGAAGTCCCTATACATTCGTTTATTTATATTCTTTTCCATTATGGTTTTTCATAGGATACTGAATATAGTTCTCTGTGCTGTACAGTAGGACCTTGCTGTTTATCCATCCTGTATGTAACAGCTTACATCTGCTAAACCCAACCTCCCACTCCATCCTTCCCCAGACCCCCTCCCCCTTGGCAACCACAAGTCTGTTCTCTATGTCTGTGAATCTGTTTCTGTTTTGTAGATAGGTTCATCTGTGTCATAGTTTAGATTCCACATATAAATGATATCCTATGGTAATTGTCTTTCTCTTTCTGACTTACTCATTTAGTATGATAATCTCTAGTTGCATCCATGTTGCTGCAAATGGCATTATTTCATTCTTTTTTATGGCTGAGTAATATTCCATTATACAGATGTACCACACATCTTTTTTATCCATTCATCTGTCAATGGACATTTAGATTGTTTCCATATCTTGGCTATTGTTTTGTTTTGTTTGTATGTTTACCAAGTAGTTTTTTTCATTTTTTTTAATTGAAGTCTAGTTGATTTACAATGTTGTGTTAATCTCTGCTGTACAGCAAAGTGATTCAGTTATACACATATATACTTTCTTTTTTTAATATTCTTTTCCATTATGGTTTATCCCAGGAGATTGGATATAGTTCCCTGTGCTATACAGTAGGATGTTGTTATTTATCCATTCTAAATGTAATAGTTTGTATCTACTAACCCCAAACTCCCAGTCATCTCTCTCCCTTCCCCCTCCCCCTTGGCAACCACAAGTCTGTTCCCTATGTCTGTGAATCTGTTTCTGTTTTGTAGATAGGTTCATCTGTGCCATATTTTAGATTCCACATATAAGTGATATCGTATGGTATTTTTCCTTCTCTTTCTTACTTACTTAGTGTGATAATCTCTAGTTGCATCCATGTTGCTGCAAATGGCATTATTTCATTCTTTTTTGGCTGAGTAGTATTCCATTGTATATATGTACCACATCTTCTTCATTCATTCATCTGTCAATGGACATTTAGGTTGCTTCTGTGTCTTAGCTATTGTGAATAGTACTGCTATGAACATAGGGATGCATGTATCTTTTTAAATTATAGTTCTGTCCAGGTATATTCCCAGGAGTGGGACTGCTGGATCATATGGTAATTCTAACAGTAGGTCATTTTTGACATGTGAGCCATACTGTACAAAGTTCAACCACCAAACAAAGACCTGTCAGACTTAGGAAGAAACAAGCATTTCCATCTCACTGAAGCTTTGCTACGCCCACTTGGGGGAACTCCACGTAACTGGTGCTGCATTTTTCTTCTCCGTTCATGGTAACTGTAGGCAATGGGGAATGAGATTAGGAAACCACCTCTGCACCATTAGGGACTCGCCACAATGCTCTTCTTAAGGCCTGGAGAACATAATTTACCCTCTTGCAGCTTGATCACTTTGAAATGTTCAAGGCAGCAAAATATGCCACTTACACCAATGCTGTGATTGATATGGGTCTCAGATTTCTTTTCTAAAAAATAAATTTATTTATTTATTTTCGGCTGTGTTGTGTCTTCGTTGCTGCGTGCGGGCTTTCTCTAGTTACAGTGAGCGGGGGCTACTCTTTGTTGCAGTGCACGGGCTTCTCATTGCAGTGGCTTCTCTTGTTGCGGAGCATGGGCTCTAGGCACACGGGCTTCAGTAGTTGTGGAGCGCGGGCTCAGTATTTGTGGCTTGCAGGCTCTAGAGCACAGGCTCAGCAGTTGTGGCGCACGGGCTTAGTTGCTCCATGGCATGTGGGATCTTCCTGGACCATGGATTGAACCCGTGTGCCCTGCATTGGCAGGTGGATTCTTAACCCCTGTGCCACCAGGGAAGTCCCTCAGATTTCTAACTTTACTTCATGGTAAAGATCTGACGATCCTAACAAGAGGATTCTGGCTGGTGCATCATTTCTAGAGCCAAGAGGAGGATGGCTCTGCGTGAAATACAGAGTTTGTGTTCAGCACACCGGAAAGCAGGGCCATTGGAGAGGGGGTTTGGGCAGAGCCTCCCCTGCCCTTTGGACTTGGGGTCTGAGGTTAGAGATGAATAGAAAGAACACAGTCTGTGCTGGCTTTTGGGGACACAGGTTAAGAGATCACCTGTTCGTGGTCTTGTTAGGGCATGGATTCCATGGAAATGGGACCTGGTGTGGCCTCAGGCAAAGCAGGATGCTCTCAGGTGGGCTAAGGGTATTGCCCCTTTCTCCTTGGGTCTTGCTCTATGGCATCAGTGAGAAAAAAAAAAAAAAAAACCTCCATCCCAGGTATTTCCAGTCTCTGGATGTGCGTGATTATCTTCAATGCACGTGGTAGACTCAAAAGTTTTTGGCTTCAACCAATCCAGCATTAATGTTTGTGAACTTGAAATGCATGTTTCAGTCTCATTCCAAATCGACTTTGTTCATTTTCTGTGGCTGCTACAACAAATCACCACCAATGCAGTGGCTTAAGAATAGCACAGATGTATTTATTATCTTAGCAGCTCTGTAGGTCAGAAGTCCTACAGGGGTCTCACGGGGCTCAAATCAAGGAGTCTGCAGGGCTGCGTTCCTCTCTGGAAGCTCTGGGGGAAGATTCGCTTCCCTGCTTTTTTCAGCTTCTAGAGACACCTGTGTTCCTTGTCTCTTGGCCTCTTCATCCTCAAAGTCAGCCAAGAGCGGGCTGAGTCCTCACAGCCCATCACTCTCACTTGCTTCTACTGTCATATCTTCTCTGACTCCTTTCCTGACTCCCTCTCCCACTTTTAAGGATCCTTGTGTTTACATCGGAGCCCATCAAGATAATTCAGGAAAATCTCCCTATGTAAGGTCAGCTGATTAGCAATCTTAGTTCCATCTGCAACCTTAATTTCCCTTTGCCATGTAATGTACATGTTCACTGGTCAGGGATTAGGACATGGATAACTTTGGGGGTCATTGTTCTGCTCTATATTAACCAAATTAACCACAAAGGTACCCCACAGTCAGAAGATATTTACACACATACACACCCTGCACACACGCACAAACACACACCCTAACAATATTTCAGGCCTAAACTCCAAGACAAGGTGGGTAACTGGTCATGGTCCAACACAAGCTCACTTGTCTGCCATGCCTCAGTCCGTGTTCACCCTCCTTCTTGTAACTTTGTGCCATTTAATCGTGTAACACGACAGCATTCTATGGGGCCTCCATAGGACAGAAAACCCTTATGTCCTCTGCCTGCCTCTTGTCTGTAGAAAACCTTTAGCCAAGGAATAAATTTACTTAGAGAAATGGAAAAAATGCAGAAACAAAGGAAAACAGTCAAACAAGACAAAATAATAATAGTGTCACCATTAAACAGTCAACAACCTTTAGTTCCTCCTCAAGGGCTATAGGTAATATTCTGAGCCAGATCCTTTGAGCTGTTTGGCAGATACTGAAGCCCCCACCAGGTAGAAGAAGTCAACTACACGATGACAAGACTGTAGTCATGACATAAGCTTCTCCATCTTGCACATTTCTGAGAACTGGCCTCAAGGAAATGGGAACAAACTGACCCTGGAGCTGAATGTTAACTGTATTTAAAACAATCAAGATGATGCTAGTCAAACCACTGCATGACCAATTTCAAGATCATTGTCAGAGCTGACTGTGCTGCTTTGCACGTAGGCCCCCCTTCCCCTCACCCATACACTCCTGAAACTTCCCTTTAAAAATCTCTTGCCCCCTAATCGGCAATGGAGAGTTGGTTCTTTGGGACATGAGTCCCCTTCTTCCCAGGACTGCTGGCTTCCTCAATAAAGATGTCTTTCCTTTTACCCAACACTTGTCTCTCAGTGTTGGATTCTTGAGCAACAAGCAGCCGAACCTGAGTTCCGTAACAATCACAGCAAATGAATTAGCCTTCACTGATATCTGAACCTTTGAAATGTTGAGAGCAAAGTATAAAAATACTCAGTAATATGCAATTTAGTATATTCCTGTAGAGATTTTTTAAATGATGTTATAAAATGCAAATTAACTTTAAAACAAAATTTCCAATGACAAAAATCCTTTCATAGACACCAAATATTTTTAAACACATTATTCTTCATTTTGTCTTTGCATAGGCACTTCTTGTAACGCCTTCAGTACTCCAGGCATGTTGCTAGGGGCGTGACAATGCCCTAGAGACATAAGGGGGCTGCCATTTTTAAGTTTATGTTGGAGGGGAGAGGATAAGTTGATCACTGTTTTCTCATCTCTATAACAAATCAGATCTAGTGTTTTAGATATGCCAAGTCATGGATCAAAAGTATGCATGTTGGTATCATTTTCAGTCTACCACCTAATTATGGTTACTTCCCACACACAATTATGTCGAGAGGTCAAGAAAGCGCAGGGTTGAGGAGCAGCAGGGCTGAGTTTCTGTGTGAGCTCAGCAGCTCTCTAACTATATGACCGAGACGAAGCCATCCAACCTCTGCGGGCCTTTGCCACCTCACTGGTAACAAGGAGAGAATTGCACCAGTGACTTCTAAGATCTCTCTCAACATGTTTATTTATGTTCCAGGACAGGTTAGCATGACATTTAGGGGGGAAAAAACCCATTAGATGCTCAATATACAGAACACATTAGTGAAATATTACTATGAAAAGAGAGGTTGACCAGTTGTCCCCAGCCAGGGCCACCCACAGGTCACAGTACCTGCTGTTGGCTAAAACATTTCAAACAGAAAGAACACCAGGAAAGGACCCACCCTATGTAGAAAATTCCTCAGAGCAGTGAGCGTGATTCTGCCTTTGCTGGGTCCATCAATACCTGTGTGACTCTCCCTGGGCTCCTCCCTCCTGTGGCTCCCATGACCCATGTAGACACATCTGGGTTGTGGACAGTCCTCTGTGTCCATTTCTCCATTAGCCGCAGGCATCTGGCATCCACCATGCTGCTGGGGCCCCTCTGGGTTCCCTCTTAGACAAGACCAAGTTGACTCACACCAGTGCCTCTTCTGGATGACCCATGCCAAGTCATCAGGAAATATTTGTGCTGGTCAGTCCCAGCTTGGCCCCTTTGCTGATGGCTATAGGCTCCCGGGGCTTTCTCAGGCCCCAAACCCCAAGCACCTGGTTCTCCCGACTGCAGAGAACCCACTGCAGACCACCGAATGGCCTCATGAACTCTCTAGTCACTAAGGGTGAACTGCCCCCTCCCCACTTAAGGGAAGAGGAAGGTGGGGTGGGATGAAGGTGAAACATACAAAATGCAACAGTTCTCTTCAAAGAAATCTCTTCACTCATTTCTTTTTCCCCATCGGATCCCTTGGTACATCCTTAATCCTAGATGAGTGCTTAGGACTTGTGAAACATATTTTTAAAAGACTCTCTTGTGTAAATTCCGTCTGGCCTCATAGGCCATTTGGTACATGATATCTATCACACTGGAACGTTTGTCAAATGTCAATTTTAACCACATGCTTCATTAAACGTGCTGTGCATATGTCATAAGTCAGGGAAATACATCATAAACTTAGGAGGTAGATGCTGTAGCAGGCATGGTGGATTGCCTACCCAAATCGACTTTCCACGCCCATTCTTGCTGGCATATTTATTCAGCATGCTCCCTGCAGGTTTCCAAGATCCCAGGGAAGGGGCATTTCCCCAGATGGAAGGTGAGGAGTTCCCGGAATCCCATTTCCCTGTCCGTCTGTGCGACTGAAGCTAGCGCGGAACCCGGGTCTGGTCCTTGAGATGGAGGAGGACTCTATCAGGAGCTCCAGGAAAAAAATCTTCCAGGCTCTTCAAAAGAGACAACCAGGATAAACAAAATGTGTTGTGCCCATACGATGGAATCTTATTTGGCCATAAGGAGGAATGATACCTGCTATAACAGGGATGAACTTGAAAACATGATGCTAAGTGAAAGAAGCCAAACACAAAAGCCACCTCCTCCTGTATACGAAATATACAGGAAAAGCAGACCTATAGAGACAGAAACACAGTAGTGGTCGTCATGGCCTGAACAGAAGGGAGAACGTGGAGTGGCTGTTAAAGGTGCTGTTTGGCGTGATGAAAACATTCTGGAACAAGATAATGAATTGTACCCTTTAAAATGGTTAAACTGGTGAATTCTGTGTTTTTTAATTTTTATTTTATATTGAAGTATAGTTGACTTACAATGTTGTGTTAGTTTCAGGTGTACAGCAAAGTGATTCAGTTATACATATACCTGTGTTATGTATGTTTTATCGCAACTTGGAGCAAGGAGGGAACCAAGAAGAAGCAGGTGTTTTCCTGATGTCCTTGCAGCAGTGAAGGACGGCCACGTGACCCTGGGCACACACTGGGCTCCAGCCCAGCGTCCAAGGATGGCTGAGCACAGAGATGCAGAGAGACGGGGACCCTGGTGTCTATGCTGAGCCCATCACACTCAGTTCTGGAACATCCCCACCTCTGGGTTTCTTATGGAAGATTCTTTTTAATGTGCCACGTAAAAGCAGCGCTCCTTGGAATAATTATCATCTCTTTTCGGACTGCTACACAATTTCCTTCTCAACTAACTGCAGATCTCAAAAAATACAATTTGCCAGGAAATATTCCCTTGAATTCCCAGAGGACAAGATACTTCTTTCCAGTCCCCCTGAGAAAGTCTCTACCCAAACAGCAGAACTAAAGACCAGATTTGATTTCACCTCCATTCCAGATATGATTAAACTAATTTTGTTATAGAGGGAGGGAGGGGGTCAGGAACGCAGGAGTTGAACGGGGCTGGCAAGGTTTAATTTCTTGTTTGTTTCCTGCAGCCTCTGGACGTTTCTGAGGTCCTTCAAGGGTATGAATACACCCTGCAGAAATCATGGAGTAAATAGTACCCTTATGGCCCAAAAGACTTCAGTGTGGCTGATTTGCTGCCCAGGTGAGACATAAATGCTGAGAGAAATTGCTCTCAACGCCTGGAGGCTGAGGCTGAGAACTAATGCTATTTTGCCTGCATCTTCACGACCATCTATCCAACAATCCCTCTATTCAGTGACCCCAAATAAAATTAGTTTTATGTCATTTAAATTTGGAGACCAAAACTAAGTTTGCAAGTTAGGGGGAGAATCTTCAACAAGGGAAAGAAAAAAAGATCTGGTCCTGTGGGAATTCACAGGAAATGGTTCTAGCAGTACGATGGTCTGGAAGATCACCAGCGAGCAGGACAGGAAAGAAAGGCTGGTGTGAGACGACATGATAAGAGCCCAGCGGAGTCCTGCTGTAGCCGATAAAACCATTCCCAAAGGATTCAAGAGCAGCTCATTTTGCCCAGAAGGGCCCAGAAATCAGCTACTCAGGGAAACACATACAGTTACTGGGAGGTGAGAGTTCTCATGATTTTATTTTCTTCTTTTATTTTCTTTTTTAATTTTTATTTATTTATTTATTTATTTATTTATTTATTTATTTATTTATTTTTGGCTGTGTTGGGTCTTCGTTTCTGTACGAGGGCTTTCTCTAGTTGCGGCGAGCAAGGGTCACTCTTCATCGCGGTGCGCGGGCCTCTCACTGTCGCGGCCTCTCTTGTTGCGGAGCACAGGCTCCAGACGCGCAGGCTCAGCAATTGTGGCTCACGGGCCTAGTCGCTCTGCGGCATGTGGGATCTTCCCAGACCAGGGCTCGAATCCGTGTCCCCTGCATTGGCAGGCAGATTCTCAACCACTGCGCCACCAGGGAAGCCCCTTCTTTATATTTTTTCCTGATCTGTTGATATGTCCCACAATAAACACAGATTATTTTTCAAATTAAGAAAAACATCTTACTTTTTAAAATATTTTTAATTCATACTGTCTACAGGGTAATGAGAAAATAAGTTTTGAAGGACGTTTGGATAAGAAAGGTAAATTCTTTCCTATCTTCTTGTGTTTTTTAACCGTTTTTTTTTTAAACACGTTTTGAGATGTTCAGGTTTTTCTGGGATGTGTGATTTCTCAGGATAGCAATTGGATCCCCCAGGCAGCTCTGCCTACAGCTCGCTGCCTGAAGCCTCAGTTGAAATGGATGTAAAACATTTACTTTACCTAAACTGACAGTTTTCAGTCCATTGAACAAAATCAGGGAAACACATGTCTCAGAGTTTGATGTTTAAATAAAACCATAAAGGTACTGGGTGGAGAAGGGGGATGTTGTCCCTTTCTTGCATTCAAAGTACCTGAAATTTGAGATATTCCCTGTGATAAATAATGTCTCAGCAATTCTGGGTGAGAGAATATTCTACAGACCCATTACGGCCTCTTCTTTAATCACAAAGCAGGAGAGGAGGACCACAAGATGATTTCCTACATGGAGACGTTCATGTTTAGCATTTTGCTTTGCCAGAGAATTCTTTCCTCAAGTTAGTGTAAACAAAAATGTCAGCCACACCCTGCAGTAAAAACCCCTCAAGCTTTGCTCCTCTCTGTGCATTAGGAGAGAAAAACTCTCTTTCTGTCTGCCAAGTATTTTGTCTCCTTTAAAACTTAGAAGTGCACAGATTTTCGCAGCTGTCCAAAGCCACATGTATGAATAAAATACTTTTCATATGAAAATAACTAACGAAATTAATAAGAATAATGATAATAATAATAATAAAGCTTAAATATAAGATCTGCATAAGAATAACCTCCTCGGAGCACCTCCTCCCAGGATGGTTTCATAGGGGTAGAGTGGCAGGATCCTGGGCACCCACCTAGACACCCACCTAGAACCTTGATTAACAGAGCATGTGTGTGTGTGTGTGTGTGTGTGTGTGTGTAAAATTTCAAAGCTGTTGATTTCAAATCTGAGAATCTCCCCGCTCCCCATCACCATTAACTCTCACCATGTGCTGTGTCTTCATGGACTCAGTTTCTGAAGCAGGAGGAGGAGGTCCTAGTCCCATCCCAGGGATCTCTGAGTGAGCCGTCCTTGCCAGGGGCTTCCTCACCAGTCATCTGCACCGTTTGGAGGGAACTGAGAAGTTCGTTACCCTCTCGAGTAGATTGAATTGTGTCCCCCAAAATTTGTCTCCAAGTCCTAACTCCCAGGACCTGTGAATGTGACCTTATTTAGAAATAGTGTCTTTGTAGATGCAAGGACCTCGAGATGAGCCCAAACTGGATTTAGGGTGGGCTCTAAACCCTATGCCTGGTGTCTTTACAAGAGAAAGGAGCAGAGATTGAAGACATAGAGACAGAGGAGAAGCTCAAGGGAGAGGGAATGTGAAGACAGAGGCAGAGAGCCAAGGGGTGCACCTACAGGCCAGGGATTGGCAGCTCTCACCAGAAGTGGGAGAAAAGTATAAAATGGGTTCTTCCCCTGAGCAACCAGAAGGAACCAACACTGCCAACACCTTGACTGGAAGTTTATGGCCACCAGAACTGTGAAAGAATATATTTCTGTTGTTTTAAGCCACAGAGTTTGTGATAAGTTGTTTCGCAGCTCAAAGAAGTGAATGCACTCTCCTGACATAGAACCTGGTGGTTCAGCCACAATCTCCAAATCCTGGGTTATTCCACCTCCTTTTAGCTGCCAACTCCACCCAGAGCTCAGCCCCCTCCTTCCATCCCACCTGCTCAGGCCTCTTCTGCTGTGTTTTTCCTACCCGCCAGTATAAGCCTTGGCTGCATCAGAATTACAGGGGGAGTTTTTAAACAATACGAGACCAGGACGGCACCAAAGATCAATTAAATAAGACTGTATTGGGGTGGAGGGTGAGGGTGAGGCCTGAACACCTGAATTTTGTAACAGCCTCCAGTGATGGTAATTTCAGCTGAAGTACAGGACCCTGTACCAGCTCTGGGGCCTCCAGCTGGCATCCACCCTACTCCCCTCCCCGTACTGCCCACTGAGGTCTCTTCCACAACCACACTGATGTAGCTCCCTGCACCCATGGGCTTCAAATTTGAGGTTGCATGAGAATTTCCTGGGTAGTCTATCAAAGCGCAAATTCCCAGGCCCCTACCCACAAAGACAATTCTGTAAATCTGGTGTAGGTCCAAGAATATGAGTTTTTAACAATCTTGAACTTTGTTGAACATTAGAATCTCCTTGGGAGCTTTACCAAAAAAACCAGTGTCTGATTGAGTCAGAAGCACCGTGGGAAAGACACAGGCATCAGAATTGTAAAAAATTTTCAGCTGATTCCAGCTTTCAGCCAAGCTTGAGATCCACTGTCTCAAGAAGTGCCTACTGAGTGCCAGCTACAGTGATGAATGAAGTAGATGATTCATGCTGGTAGGGAGGCCAGATATTATTAATCATTTAAATACACAATAAATATACAATTCTAAACTGTACTGAGTACTCTGATGGAAAAGAATGCAGTACTATAAGGTAGACTGATATGGGACCAGGGATTGCCTCTCTGAGTAGAAGAGATAACAAGTGGAGTGTGGGGACCACAGCATCCCAGGTAGAGAGAACAGCACATGCAAAGGCCCTGGGGCAGGGGGACATTTGAGTAACCAAGAAAAAGCTTGTGTGGCTGAAAGGCAGTTAGCCAAATAAAGGAATGGGAGTGACTTTTACTCAGAAGGGAGAAAAATAGAACAGGAACAGTTCTGAAGTGTGGGAGGGTGAAGGCAGACCAAGCTAGCTGAGTTGGATGTGCTGGGTTTGAGCTGTGTGTGCGTTACCCAAATAGAGATGATAAGCAAGCAGTGAAATACACTCATCTGCACCAGAGCTGGAGACCCAAATCTAGCAGTCTTCACCCTGTAGAAGATATTGCAGGCATGGGTTACATCAACTTACTTAAGAGTCATCTTAGATGCCCCTTTCTCCCTACCTGTGTTCCCCAGACCAATCAATTACAATCTTCTTTTTTTTTTTTTTAACCCCACTGCATGGCATGTGGGATCTTAGTTCCCCAACCAGGTATCCAACCCGTGCCCCCTGCAGTGGAAACTTGGAGTCCTAACCACTGGATAGCCAGGGAAGTCCCAATTACACAGTCTTTTTGATTCTATCTACCTCCCAGGTTCACCCTCTCCTCTCAATCACCAGCATGTCTGCCCTGCTATTAATCAAACTCCTCACTCAGTTTCTCCTTTTTCTTATCCATCCTTCACACCAATCCAGAACAAGCTGATCTGATCTTATCCCTCCTTTGCTCGCAACTTTTCCACAGCTCAGAGTCACCTAAAGAACAAAATATGCCATCCTTGGCATAATGGTCAAAGGCCTTTGTTATCCGGCCTCTGCTTGCTTGTCCAGCCTTGTCTGCACTACCGCAGACCCGCGGACACCCCGCTCCCCAACCTTGCTGAGCTACTAGCTGTCATTGGCTGCCCTCCCGAGTTTCCAATAAGGCAGCATCTTGGCATATGCATGTCTCCCTCTGTCTGTAAAGACCTCCAACACGCCTAGAATTTTGTCAGCTCGGCACCTCTCTTCTCCTTTTTGGGGGATGTCCTTTTACAACTTCCAACAGGTGATACAGGTGGGAGCTGTTATCCTCCGGCAGACCCGGCCCTGCAGCGCAGGGTAGACCCATGGCCAACCTGACCCATCACAGCTCCTCCGAGGACTTTGGAACTTGGGGTCAGAGGGAGAGAGAGGTCAGTGCCTTTCTGGCATGAAGATGAACAGGATATGGTAATGGGGAGCTGTCAGCAGCCTCATTCCCCACGAGGTGAAGAAAGCCCATCTCCAGGGTGAAGTACTGAGGCTGATGTTGGTGATGAGAAGCAGGAGGATGGCCCAGCAGACTCACTGGAGGCCCCGCCCAGGTGTGTGTGAGGCCACGTGATCCTTCCAGCATTCTCCATTTACACCTAAGCTGGTCTGAATTAGATAACCGACCCTTGCAGGCTTAACACGTGAATCATACAGCATTGGTGGAGGAGAAGAGGGAATGAAGTTTGGGGGCAGGTGGGCACAACCACTACAGATGAGCGAGCTCAAGGCAAGACAGTCACAGAGCCCAGAAGAGGTCCTGGGGTGGCCACTCAGCTTCTGGGATCCTGAAACCTCCGAGCCCTTTATCCCCCAAAGCTGGGGCTGCTCATCTACCTGGCAAGCAAGGGCTCCCTCACTGAGACCCCATACGGTCCAATGATGGACATGTTCCAAAAAGACAATAGTGACAGGTGAGCAGAATGCCTCAGGCTTGTCCCTGAAACCCTCACCCTTCCAGGCACTGACACCTTCGCCTGCCTGGGATCTGCCCTCATGTGGCCATTGGGGTGTCCCATCTCCTGTTCCCCTTCAATTTTCAGTCCCAAATCCACCAGCTTCCTTTCCTGGTATGTGACACATGTGGTCCCCCTTGTATAAGGTTCCTTGGATCTCTGCCTTCGTGGATGAGCAGCGATACATGCGTGGGTGCCACCCTCGTGGCTCAGGATGGAGGGTGGAGAGGGCAAGGTTGGGCAGAGGCTCAAACCGGACAGTGCGGTGGTCCTGAGGTCTGTTCCCATGCCCTGGGTGCAGAGGCCATGTGTCCAGGAGCTTCCTTCAGCCATGCCGAGGCCAGGCCTGTCCTGCTGAGCCTTCCAGAACCCAATTCTTCGCCCAGTGGTAGAATTCCCACCCACACAACACAGTTGATCTGCACAAAAGGAAATGAGTTCAAGTTGTGAGTTGAAGAAAGTCTCTTAGAAAAATTTTGCCTTAAAGAATTAGATTTTAATGTTACATTGATAATTAATCTTTTTCTGACTTGAGAAGTTTTCTGCCCTATTTAACACCATGTCTTTGCATCTTTGTACCTGCTGTACCTAATTATAAAGCATAGGTCACAGTGGGTTCTCAAGAAATGCCCTCGAGCTGCAACTCCTGGCAAATCAGCTCTAAAAGAGTGGTAGAAATAGTCACTCCTGGGAAGATGGAGGTTGTCTGCTTGGCTTTTAAGTATGTGAAGGTCACATAGACATCTTAAATGCAACAGATCTGAAATCAAACTACCATGGTCTAATCAACCCTTTGCACACCTGTTCTTCCCACCCCAAATTGCTTCGCCAAGTCAGGCATCTCACATCCGATGCCAGATCCCACTGAGGTTACAACGCCCAATCCTCTCCTCTGCCCCCCTCCATGTTATCAGGAAATCCTCTTCTGTTCCTACCTGTCATGTGGTATTCCTGGTTGAAACACTTTGATAGATCCTTGTCACCCACAAGATAAATTCCAAACTACCATCTCTTGACACACAAAACCCTCCATAACTTAGCCACTGCCTCTCCTTTCAACCCTGCCACCCAGGGTGACCGTCTGTCCCAGTTTTCCCAGGACTAAGGAGGTTCCCAGGATGTGGGACCTTCAGTTCTAAAACCAGGAAAGTCCAAGGCAAACGGAGACAAATTGCTTTCCACTCTAGAAATACTGAACTGCCTGTAGTTCTCTTATGGGCTGAATGCTTGTGTCCCACCCCCCAAAATCCCTATGCTGAAGCCTTAGGACCCCATGTGTTGGTAGCTGAGATGGAGCCTTTGGGAGGTAAATAGGTTTGGATGAGGTCATGAGGGTGGGGCCCCCATAATGGGATTAGTGCCCTTATAAGGAGAGGAAGACAGAGCTCTCTCTTCCCTTCCATGGGCACACACTGAGGAAGGGTATTGTGAGCACACATCGAGAAAGTAGCCATCTACAAGCTGGGAAGCAGATTTCACCAGAAACCAAATCAGCCAGCACCTTGATCCTGGACTTCCAGCCTCTAGAACTGTGAGAAATTCGTGTCGTTGTTTAAGGCCCCAGGCCAAGATATTCTGTTACAGCAGCCCGAACTGACTGAGACAAGTTCCCTATTACCCGGCTATGATTTTCCAACATGAAGTATTGCTTTGTGCTGTTCACTCAGCCTGCACCTTTTCCCTAGTCCCCCTTTTTACCTGATTAGCTTCAAGACTCAGCAAAGGAGGCCCCTCAGCCTGGAAGTGTTTCTTGGCTTCATGCTGGCACCTCTACTCTGTGCCCATGGAGGTCTGGGGGTGCAGCTGTCATGGTACTGTCCTTGGGTGGAACACTTTCGCTGCGTGTCTGGCGCCCTCATCAGAGGGGAAGTAATCACAGGCTGGACCTGTGTCTCATTCATCCTGTATCCACAGCCCAGCCCAGCATCTGACACGTAGGAAGTGGTCAATCAGTGATTGAATCTGTCATCTGGGACACCCATGTATAAACGTTTGTTTAAAAAAGTGCTATTTCCAATTCAACAAACTTCCCAACCCTAATTAGCACTTTGGCCATTTTGAATACAGGAACTTTCCAGTTTAGCTTTTCACAGGCCAGCGACCAGGAGGAAGCTGATCCAGAATTGACCAAAGGCCCTGGAACAACCTCTGTGTCTACATCACACTTGATGATTGATTTTGGAAATGTGCTATCAGATGCTTAATTTACTGCACATTTTCTTTGGGACTGAGATATCCAGTAAAACATGTTTTAAATTTGATTATGATAATACATCCTTGTTATAAGCTTAAAGGATGTAATAAATGTAAAGATGTAAAGGTGCTTTAAGATATGTAAGCACTGATATAAACATAGCACATTATTACTAAGGTTTTCATCCTCAGGATTATTGTGGGGTGGCCTCCTGGCGCATCCCCCAGAAAACTGAGCACCTGGGGAGGTGGAGAATTGACATGGTTCCTCCATTCATTAGCACGTGGTTCACACAAGTAACATCACTGTTCTCAGTCTCCATCAAAAATAAGTGGGGACTATAATATCTGTCTCATAGGGTTGGGGTGAAAATGAAATGTTAGTGTCTGAACAAAGCCTAGAGCTCCAGAGGAGAACAGTGTTGGTGATGGGGCTGGAAGGGGATGGCACTGGGATGGTGTTGGTTTGGGATGGTGGTCGTGTTAATGATGACGGTGCTGATGATGTTGGTGCTGGTGATGATGGTGGTGATGGTGATATGATGGTGATGATGGTGCTTGTGACGGTGGTGTTGGGATGGTGGGTCTGAAAGCTGTCAGATGGCCTTGACAAGGCTCAGTGTTCTGCTCATAAGGAAGGTGGCCAGTAAATGTTTTTTGACTGAATAAATGAAACAAGTGACTTGGGAGTCCTTTTATTCCACTATACTTTGTCACCATTTTAAATTCAACAGGCTAGAAAGACAAATATCATATGATAGCACTTGTATGTGGAATCTAAAAAAAATGATACAAATGAACTTATTTACAAAACAGAAATGGACTCACAGACATAGAAAACAAGCTTATGGTTACCATAGGGGAAAGTGGGGGCGGGAAGGATAAATTAGGAGTTTGGGATTAACATATACACACCACTATATGTAAAATAGGTAAACAACAAGGACCTACTATACAGCACAAGGAGCTATACTCAATATCTTGTAATAACCTATAACGGAAAAGAATCTGAAAAAGAATATGTGTGTGTGTGTGTCTGTGGATACATATATATAAAATGGAATCACTTTGTTGTACAATTGAAACTAACACAACATTGTAAATTAACTATACTTCAATTTTTAAAGTTTTTGAAAAAGAAAACTTCAACAGGCTCAATGACATGTAATATTATCAGAGTCCAAACTACATTAAAAATCAATGTGAAGTGAAGACAGGCTTTCCAGGACCTGATTTTCCTACTAGATAATGATTACTTCAACTAAAATCTGGTTACATATGTTGGAGATCTTTAATGTTTTCCCTTCTCTTTTTTCTTTTGCCCAGGCGTGATCTCACCTTGTTGTATAAGCCCTATTGCGCAATTCAGAGGACTTTCTGATGTTGACCTAGTGGAGATGCTCAGTTCCTCCGAGCCAGGATGCACTTGAATATTATAAGAGAGAGATGATCTTGAAGAAACCTTTCTTTTCCCCTGAGCTCCACTTTGGAGCAGTGACTAGAAAAAAGGTCCAAGCTCAGTTCTAAAATTAGAATTAGACATGTTTAATTAAATCTAAATTTTGGCAAAGAATGGATTTCAAGTCACAGTTAAACTCTGAGAGTAAACAAGAAGTCACCAAAGGCATGTGACTCCTCCTTGGCCAGACCTTGGGGTCACTGCCCATGTCTGTGAACCAGACGTAGTACCATTGGTCCGCCAGCTGGTTTTTCCCAACCAAACGCCCACACCACAATTAATGATCGGCGTAATCTTTCCTCTCCTCCCCTCCTAGCACCCCTGTTTAGCAATGTCCAGACTCATTCCTCAGATGCTTATGTGAGAGCAAATCTACATCAAAACCAGATGAGAAAAATATGACTAAAAAGGAAGGAAGTGATTTAGTGGCACACTTGAAGACTTACATGCAAATGTATTGGCATTAGTCTGTGCATAGAAATTATAATATTTCCATGATTCCCACACGGGAATTGTACTAAAAGCGTCTGCACACCAGGAGTATGGAACTGTAAGACAGTGTCATAACATGGAACCCACTGCCAGGTACAGGATAAATTAGGTGTGTTTGTGTGGCATTTATACATAAGGCTTTATTAATAATGAGATCTCATTGCATATGTATAAGCATATGTGTTGTCAATTGACTTCCTCAAAAATGCCTGTTATTGGTATTATTTAAATCAAAACCATCAAATTGGGCTGCAGAAAGAGCCCAGTCTTCTAAATGAGGAAAACAACACTATATATACACACAGAAATCTCCAGGAAGAGCCAAAGAAATCATAACTAAAGTTGCTTAATTGAAAGTTCATCCTTGACTTGAGAAATGAATGTAATTTTGATTTTTGGTTACATCTGTCCTCTATTCATTTACTGCTTCACTAATTATTTCTTGAACACCTACTCTGTGCCAGGCACTGTTCTATTAATAGTATAATTCTTCCTTCAGCATTTGTTACATTCTAAAAAGAACTTCCTGCAAAGAATAAACTATGATATGTGATTAAGTTCAAGTTACTGTCTCAAAAGCTTATTAATCAACAGTATGAAGGCAAGTGTACAGATGTCTTCGACATTCTTCACCTTCCTAGTTTATGATATTAAGTTTAGAGATGTGGAAATACTTATGTCCTTTTGGTTAAAAATGACATCATTTCCTACAGCGAGAGTCACTTTTAGGAGCATTACCAACTCTGATGCACTTAGACCTTTGTGTCTTTTTATTTCACCTGTCGAAATACAATCCCCTCCGAACTATTCCCCTCTTTCTAAACATTTCTCTCCAGACATTCTGAGCTTAATTGTATCTGAGAAGTAGAGCTGAGAGAACTCACAAATGGCCAGGAGTCTAAAATCCTGATTTGTCATCTTAATTCTGCCACTTACTCTACTGGGACCTTGCATTGTATGAGAGGGCAATTCCTTAAAGAAGAGATGTCCCACTTTAGAATGATATCCTGGGGTCTATCACTGGGACATCAGGTAAGACAAGAACCAGGAGTGATTTTTCACCACGAAACTGGAGAGTGTCTGGAGTTGATGCACACAATTCATTACCAGCATCCCTGGAGGCTGGAGCAACCCTCTGGGAAAATCATTCACATTTCACAAGTCACAAATGTCTTAATTCATTCTAGATCAGCCATTTCAGTCCTGGGAAAAGTTCCTTTGGAAACAACATCTTTAAACATAAGTGATACATTCATAAAGATGCCCACTCCAGAACGTCACTGCTCAGGGAGCTCTAATTGAAACTGAGTCCCCCTGAAACTGAGTTTCCTTTCTGAGTTTATGATGAATCTTTCTGTCCAAAACCTTATTCTTTTTCTTGTCCTGTCCCTGTTCCCCTCAGGATTGAGGAATATCAAAGAAAAGGGGGAACTGAAACCAAGCAGGACCCTTTGGGGCCCTCCCAGGTACAAAAACCCTCTCCATTTCTTGTTTGTAGAAAAAATGGCTTACTCTCCTAGGCCTTCTCCGAGTTCCAGAGAGCAGGCTTAAGTATGAGAACAATAGAGTCACAGGACTTCCAGGTCCTCCTGAAGGGATGTAGATAACAATCTGACACATATCTTTGAGTTGTTCTGCAGAAACTAATACCCCCCACCACCCAGGTGGAGGATGGTGACTCCATGCTGACCACAAGTACTTAGACCCCAGCCTGGTTGGAACCAGAAGGTTGAGACTCCTGAAACACCACTCTGTTACCTCACCACCAACCAATCAGAAGAAAGTCCGTGAGCTATTCACACATCCTATGGCCCTGGCCCATGACACTGTCTCCAAAAACTCTTGCCTGAAAGCCATCAGGGAGTTTAGGTCTTCTGAGCATGAGCTGCCCATTCTCCTTGTTTCGCACCCTGCAAATAAATCCTTACTTTGCTGCAAACACCTGCTGTCAGAGTTTGGCTTTCTGTGCTGGGGGCGCACAAGCCCTGGTTGGGTAACATTATCATTGATTGAATTCTTCAATTCCACCACAGTGCTGCCAAGACTTGGTGAATTTTAAGGCCACTTACCTTCTCACAGTCACTGCAGTCCTCAGGCTCTTGCTTCTGCACACGCTGTCCTCACTAACATCATGTCTACCCTGACAGGAGCCTCAGTGTCTTCCTCACTGACACACCCACATGCACATAGGCACAGACACATGCACATGGCTTCCAAGAGTTCATGAGTGAGTACAATGGCAATTATAAAAGACTGATATGGGTGGAGACAGGACAGTGTAGGGAAGGGTCTATGTCACAGCCACAGAGCCAACTTTGAATTGACAACTGAGTATCCCTGCTTTTAAAATATCCTTTGGCCCCTCACCAGACCATTGAAGAATTTCCACTCAATCCTCTTGTGTTTTTGTCCTTTCCCATCTGACTTCTTCAACCCCTCCCACCTAGTGTTACACGTCCTCCCAGTGTGAAAATAATTCTCCCATTACCCCAGGACTAACTCCCCTCCTACAGCTAAATTCTGGCCCCACCTTCATCTGTGCACCCATGCCAGCAAGGTGCCCAGCAAGGTGCAAAGTGCTTCCATATACAGGATCCACCAGAAATCAACAGCAGTTAGAAGGGGAAACGTATTCCTCCTTTACAGATGTCCTGTGGAGCATTGCTTACAATTGCTAAACACTGAAAACAACTCAGATGATCAATAACGCAAACATTTAAAAATCAATTGCACTAGTGGTTGCCTAGGGCTGGGAGGAGGAGGAGGGTTGGAAGTGATAGGTAAAAAGCATGAGGTTTCTCTTTGGAGTGATAGAAATGCTGTAAAATTTTGGTGATGGTTGCGCAGCTCTGTGACTGTGCTAAGCAACATAGTCAACAACTGAGTTGTACACTTTAAATGAACAAATATATGCTATACAAATTATATCTCAATAAAGCTGTGACCAAAAATAATTATACTCTATTCTCATGATGAAATAGTATATAACAAATAAAATGTGAGATTGTGAATGTCTTGTTGACCTCCACCCCCAAGACAGCCTGTGTTTTGATCTTTTTGAGGTCTTGTCTTTCCTGTTTGTCATCTGGCTACTATACTTACCTGTTCATCTTTGAGACTCAGCTTCTATTACAACTTATTTTGTTATTGGACCCCACTCTATGCTTTGGCACTGGCTTTTGGACTGAAATGCACAGGCTTGGAGTCCAGGAATATTTGGATTTGATTTCCTTTCTGGACCATTCAAGAGCCTTGAGCAGCCCAGCTTCACCATCGGCTTTGCCTAAGGGACACACTACCTCCCTGTCATCACTATGTTGCATCCCTGCCCTGCCTAGGGCCAGCCTAGGGCAAAGTCAAACAGGTGTTCAGAGCACAGCATTTAAGGAGGCACTCACTCTCAGGAGTGCAAGTGCAGAGTCAGCCCCTGAATCAGTGCCTCCTTAAGAGAGAGGTGCTCAGGTTGGAAAAATTTAAAGAGATATTCACTCTCATGTATAGATGGTGCATTTGCAAGGGCCTGAGAATAAGTGCCTCCTTAAATGTTGTGCCCAAAGTGCCTCTATTCTTACTGATCCCAGGTACCCAGAAGGTAACAAATCAGATACTAGACAAGCAGGGTGAGTGTATGTAATGATCTATTATTCCTTTGTTAACACCTTCATAATCATACTTTTTTCAGCAAACAAATTAAATATGCCTAACAATTTTCACATTTAAGATCCCAAACTTTGTTGAGCAAACTTTATTTTGAGGTCATACGAACAGAGTATGGTCAGCAGCACAAACAACCAATTTTTCCCTTTAACTAAAATTCAAGAGATATGATAGCGTTCTTAGATAGTTCCTTAAAAGTATGCTTCTCCTGCTGGGGCCACTGAAGAAATATTGAAATATATCACCTGCCCCCTGCCCCCACTTGGGGAATTGCAGGCTGTTCCAATGGTCAGCTACAGTTCTACAGAAGCTATGCACATATAATTTATACCAACAGAGTAGAGCGCACAGTTTATCTCCCCAAATCACTTCCTTTGGTGGAACAATGTCTCTTCCATTCTACTTGGTTTCAGTGTCGTTTGGAATCCCATTCCTGGCTTTAAGGATCATCATGTGACCTGGCCTGGCCAATCACTATTCATTATACCCCTCCATGCAGTGGGCACATGACCCAGCAGAACCAACCAGAATCCTGCATGAAAACTGACATGTGCACATGGTGGAGATGGGGGTGGCCTCTCTTCCTGCAGGGATCTCAAGCTTAGAGCTTATCATTATAAGACCCTGTGACCCAGCAGCTGCCAGTGGCCATCCTTGCCACCATGTTCTGCTGGAGAATAAAATCATTCCTGAGGAGAGCAGAGCCAAAAGATGGAGGTAGAGATGGAGCCCCGTGATGATCCAGCTGTGTCTGAAATCTGGTATCCCTAGACTTTTACATAATGAGACAATTATGTTGGGGGTAGGGGTTTTGTTTTGCTTTGCTTGAGGTAATCTGAGTTGTATTTCTGTCCGTTTTCGTTGCAACTAAAGAGAGTCTAGACTGGTAAAGCAAATTGAGGTCAAGATCTTATTCATTCAATATTTCTTATGCTCTGTCTTTCTTGACTCCTTCATTTTCTTCTGCTTCCTATATGCTCACCGTCATCAGCATTCTCTTTCTTTCTCAACCCAGTAAGTCCCAGGCCAGGTTATATCCATGATCACCTAGACCATTCCCTGAGGGATCATTAGAATATCTGGCTTCACACATGGGGTTCTGAATTCATAGTACTGTGATGTAAACACTAACCTGTTTATTTCCTCCAATGAGTAAAAGCTCTACAGCTCAATTCTTTCAGAGAGAACACTAGCCATGATGGTTCATGTCCAAGGCTCTTGTGATGACTGCTAGAATGTAGGTTTTCCCCTTCCAGTGTATACCTAGGTTAATTGATGATAGCATTTGTTAGCTGAAAACATACTGGGCAGAGCTATCTAATTCAGTATAAGTGTAAATAGAGGCAAAGTATGTACCCCAAGGGTCTCTTGTAATTTTTATCTTTTCTTCCAAGATTTTGGAAGATTAAGCTTGCTTCAAAAGGAGCAATGTAGATAAATGTAATGCAATGTAAATAAATATAGATGCATTTTTGAAGAAATGGAAATAAATACTAAATGTTTGCAGTAAATGTTTGAGAAGCCAGATTAGTAAATCCACTCATTTAATGATCTCAAACAAAAGTGGATATCCTTATAGATCAATGAAAACCCTTTCCTCTTTAGATATAAAATGGATTTTCTTAAAGATTACAAAAGTTATTTAAATACAACATTTAAGGCCACAACAGTCGTGGAGTATAAAAAAAAAAAAGCATCATCAAATTATTCATGGGGATAATAAAAGACCTTCAACTTCCAAGAGAAGGGAGTGGACATTCTATTCCATGCCGTTCTGTGGGAAGCACATCACCGTGGATCTTTGGAGAAGGCACCAAGCATGAGATTTAGCTGTGATTGAAGACTCAGAAGAGAGTCTTTTCATGGTGCCAATTGACTAAAACCATTTGGCTGGATAAATGCTGTAAGCCGAGGAGTCCATCGAAGGAAGTGAGATTCAGAGTCAAAAGTAGGAAGAGAACCGAATGTGAATGACCTTGAATACCAACTTAAGGATTTGGACTCATTCCTTCGGGGAGTAGGGAGCCATTGGAGACTTTGGGTCCAGGTCTAATGTGTGAACAGTGGTGTTTTAGGAAGATGAAGCTGGTGGCAGAGAGCAGTAGATAACAGAGTGACCAGAAATGATGGGGGACGCACCAGAACTGGATGGCACAGTGTGGTCAGCTGAGCCAGGTTCCTCTAGGCTGTGAGCCAAGGGACCCCTGAGCTGCATGGACATGAGCTGGTGGTTTGTGTGAGAGACGGGGAGGGGGGAGATTTTGTGCTTGAGCCCCTAGAGGTGGAAAGGTGAACCAGAGGGGAAAGCAGCAAGAAGAGAGGAGAGCAGCAAGATCTCTCTTCTCCAGCCCAACCCCAAGAACAAGAAGCAGGGCTGCAAGCAGATCCCAGAAGAGCTGCTTCTGGGAGGGCCTTTGCAAGGATCTGGGGAACTGGGTGAAACATAATTAGGAAGGAGACCCCACCTTCCTCTTGCCCTTGGTCACCAGCCACTGTACAGAGGAGACTCCAGCTCGCACGGGGGCTGATGCTTACACATTAGGGGCCCTCACTCACCAAAAGAATACAAAATTACGATATAATAGAACACAAAAGCGAATACCTATTTTGAATGAAATGAGAAATTATAATAAAATACAACTGTTAAATAACCAACAAACAACACACAATCCAGAATAAAAATATTTTATGAACTACTGGACGTGCTTGTATAATGATTTTCTTTTTCCAGGTTTTTTTGGCTGTACACGCTCATTGCCTTTTCAACCTGTCAGCAACTTTATAATATCATTTTCTATAGAAAGAAAAAAAGATGAGTTAGTCTTTGTTGTAGGCCGGTCGAACAAAACTAGTTTTTGTGTTTTTTTTAATAGTGATAGTTTAGGAAAGTTTCAGCTTCTCAAATTTTATTGGTAATGTCATATACATTTTCAGAAATGTTATCAAATCTGCAGATATTTCCATAAAATTTATATTAAATATGAGTTGTAAGAGATATTTTGGGGTATTTCAGAGTATCTAATCTAGTAAATTATGATAAATATTATTTGAATTGATGCATTAACAAGCTTGTCACCAACAATGTAAATTTGAATATATATATATAAATATATATATATAGTGGAATATATATATGAGGGGAGTGTGGCACAGGGACACAAGAGAAGTTGGAAACAGACAGCTGTCTTAACTAATTGCCATCAAAATACCTTAGTTTAGCAAATCTTCAGATACATATGACCACGTGAATAAAAAGCGGGGACACCTTCAGCATCTTTGAAGGATCTCCATGCAAGCAAAACTGTTTCATTAGCCTCAACAGTGATGCCATCTCTGGTCACACAGCTTTACTACCATGGGAGAAGGATGGCCAACCGATAAGAGGATGAGCTAGAGGAGCGGCAGAGCCTTCCAGAAAAGACTCACGCAGAAGAACGTGTGACTCAGTCACTGGGAATCCTGGGAGGGACCTGTGGGTGGGCTGCAATCCCAGTTATGCAGATGGAGGTAACAAGACAGTGGCAGGTAAGTTATCACCATGAACGTGAAACTTGCAGAAATTCAAGATGCAATCACAACAATCCCAGTGATGAGGCCTTAGAGTTGGAACCATCACTGTCACCAAGAAACGTTAGAAAGGAGTGGATTCAGGAGACCGTGCAAGCAAGGATATTGACAAGAGCTTGTGGCTGGGCGGGGAGCAAGAGGAGGGCTCTTTCATTCTGATGTGGAGAGGGTCCTGGGTGAGAGCACCCGAGCTGCCGTGCCCAGTCACTGGTGAGGAGCAGCCCCGGGAAGGACAGGCTCCCACAGACTCACTGACGGATTCAGAGCGCTGCCCTGGGGCACCGTGTTCTTGGAAATCTGCCAGCCACATCCTCACGGCCATTGTGCTCAGGTGATGCTAAAACGCTCCTCCCACCCAACACCGAGGGACGGGGAGCAAGCTGGAGCCAGGCGCACTGAGTTCTTGGCTCCTTCACTCACTCCGGGGACCGCCAGGAAGTTACTTAGCATCTCCGAACCTCAGTTTCCGCAGCTATAAAATAGGGATAAAACAGTATCAGTCTCCAAGGGCCGTAGTGAGGATTAACTGAGGTAGTGAACATGGAGTCAGTCAGTAAAGGTTGCAAACATCTCTGAAGCTCTTGTTCGCCACATAAATAACATCCCTTAGGTGTTTCCTGCGGGCCTGGCAGTGTTCTAGGCAGGACAGGTCTGCGAGCTTAATCAGTGCAGAGCTCAGGCTTCTGCTGGGGTGTGTGTGTGTGCGTGCGTGTGTGTGTGTGCGTGCGTGTGTGTGCGTGTGTGTGTGTGCGTGCGTGCGCGTGTGTGCGTGCGCGTGTGTGCGTGCGTGTGTGTGCGTGCGTGCGTGCGTGTGTGTGCGTGCGTGTGTGCGTGCGTGTGTGTGCATGCGTGTGTTTGGAGGGCAGGCCTCTTCCCTTCCTCTCCCTTTGGATGTGGGTGGGACAGTCCTCTTACATCCAAGGGTGGCCATCTTGTTTTTCTGATATAAACATCTGAGAATTGTGATTTGCATGGTTTACAAAACAGAGGTGAATTATTTAGTAAATGTGGATGTCCCTGAACTTTACACCTTTTAGGGAAGGGTTACCTGTACTTTTCTTGGATAGCTGTGAAGATGTCTTTATTTCAGTCATTTCAAACAATACTTATGACTTCTATCTATTGCTATTATAGATACAACAGGATTTTAATAACTGCCAGTTTTTTCATCCTTAAAAACAATTGACAACTATTTAAAATTTAGAATGATCCTCTGTCTTCCTTTAATATGATCTTTTATTACATTTAATACTTTAATGATTCCCTGAACACTTACCTAATGGTGACCTGTAGGAATGTTTTAAATCAATGAACATTCATACGTTGTTATTACATGTTTATGTTTTGGGGGCCACTTGTTTAGATTTTTCCATTATTTCTCACTGGCCATTCATTTGCTCCATCACCTGCAGTGGACCCCGTTCTCAAAGAGAGCAAGCACTTCCCCGTTAGGAGCCAGAGCCCATTCCTCCTGGGCTCATGGTAGCTGCTGAGTCAAATGTTGCTGGATGTTGGTGGTGGTCATCGCACCTTGTGGAAGATTTACGCCCTGCTTTGCATTGAAATTCCACCCTGAGCTTTGCCTGGGTTACTCCACAGTCTTCATAACTGTCAGCTTTAACAACCACGAAATAGACCATGACTGTTAAATGCTGACATTGAATTAACCATTCCAATATTGTTAGACATCCAGAGCTTCTAATTTGGGGCCGTCATAAATGACGCTGTGAAGAGCATTTCCCCGTCTATAGCTTTTCCCGTGCCATCAAATTCTAAATTACCTATGAGCACAGAGACAGGGAAAGCAGGCCAAGGGCGTGTGCTTCCCCTCTGACCGAGTGACGTCGCCTCCCCAGGGCTGCCCTCCTCTGGCACGTGGTGGAGGAAGAGGTGTCTCATACCCTGCTGAGGCAGCCCCATCACCACCTGCCCCTCTGCTGCTCCAAATCGGGGCCACGCAGCCCCCGCCAGCCTTCTCACCCAGGTTGCTTTGCTCTGCTGCACGCTCCCCTCCCTTGCCCCCCGCATCACCCCAGTGCAAGGCTGGTAGTGGCCCACCACGAGGCAGCAAACAACGTCACATTCAACGTCAGCCTCCCCGATGCCGAAACATCATCCTAGGTCTTTACGATGGGCGATGCTTCCTGCTGCTGCTTTCTGCCGGTCCTGGCCTCTGCTGGGTACCTCTGGCCCTCCCTCTCTCCTCCTGGGCCCTCCCTCTGCCCCCACCCCTGGCCAGACTCCCTCCTCCTCAATTCTTGTTAGCACAGTTTAGACACACACACACACACACACACACACACACACACACACACTGCTTTACAGGCATTTTCCAAAGCACAGTAGGATGTGGTGGGTGGGAAATTCAGGGGCTTTAGCAGCAGTCAGTTTTGAAATCGGAGTTTTCCTTATTGGGAGCAAATCTAGAGGCACGCTCTTGCCTCTCTTGACCAGCATGAATCCCAGGCCTTGCACCTCTCTTTGGTGTCCAAGGTCAATGTAGATGTCAAGCCACAGAGTGAGTCCTGGGGAGGAAGGAGATGCTGCCGGATCTGTGTCAGCCTTTGGCCTTGGAGCCCTGGCTAGTGGGGTGCTCAGAAGGCCGGGAGAAGTAGCTCCCAGACAGACGTTCCCACCTGCTCCTCACACACACAGGGATGCACAAGCACGTTGTCAGGTGATCGCTAACTGGGGAGCAGCTGCAGTCTTTCCCCTCCCTGCGTGGGACGTGTTTATAACAGAAGTTACAGCAGCATAAGAAAACCCGGATGGTGGGGGGATATTTACAAGGCAAGAGCACCTCTTCCCTTCTGCTCACTAGTTTGGGAGAGCGAGGGCCAATATTTGTTAAATATCCTCAAGGGGCCTGCACTCTGTCCTGGTTCCCTGAGCTGAGGACAGCGCCTGGTGCATGATCATTTCACAGACAGGGATCTGGCACTCAGAGAGGTGACAATCAAAGAGGCGTAAGCAGAAAGGCCAGAGTTCAACCCCCCACCACTCCACCGTCCTGCCACCATCCTTGCCAGTGGCGCTTTCAAAGTCCCCTGGCATCAGCAGGCGGGTTACTGCATACCCAGTATTGTGGCAGTTATACTGATTATTAGGCAAATCTTGATGAAGAGAGATTTCCCTTTCAATTGCAATAAGGATCAAGAATGCATAGTGTGGGCTTCCCTGGTGGCACAGTGGTTAAGAATCCGCCTGCCAACGCAGGGGACACGGGTTCGATCCCTGGCCCAGGAAGACCCCACGTGCTGTGGAGCAACTAAGCCCGTGTGCCACAACTACTGAGCCTGCGCTCTAGAGCCCGTGAGCCACAACTACTGAACCCACGTGCCACAACTATGAAGCCTGCACACCTTGCTCCACAACAAGAGAAGCCACCCCAATGAGAAGCCCGTGCACTGCAACAAAGAGTAGCCCCCACTTGCTGCAACTAGAGAAAGCCCACGCGCAGCAGCAAAGACCCAACGCAGCCAACAATAAAATAAATAAAATAAAATAAATAAATTTATTTTTTAAAAAAGAATGCATAGTGTATAATTCCCCATGTAATCAGCAGAGGAACTTATATTTAAGTCAATTCCAAGCCAAATAATTAAATGTAAACCCTTAAGATACATCCCCCTAAGATGCTATTCTTTGTGCTATTCTTTGATTAACACACATAGATACACACTCACAGACACACACTCTCACTCTGAATATTGATGATAGAAAGAAGGAATTAAGAATTCTGCAAATAAACGTGTTTCCGGAGAGCTAAAAAAAAAAAATCATTAAAATAACATGTTCTATAATTTGGCTTCACGCTTGTTTTTGAGAATCTGTTAAGATTACAAACGCAAGTGGATTCTGACTCTATAGGCTGCTTGGTGAAGTGTGTTTTCATTCGTTTTGGAGTGAAGTTCATCAAAATCACCTTCAGAAGATGACTTCCCAGAGACCCAAAGGGAAGAGCATCATGCAGCCTTTATGAAGCGTATTTTATGTTCAACGATCCTAACCTGGATGGTTGTCTTAAAACAAACACAGCACGGTTGGCCATCAGATTTCCCATCACCCTCAGCAGCCTCCGGAAAGAAAAGCCCAGGAGAGTGTTAGTACTGTGAAGACGCAGGACCGCAGGTAATGGGGCAGATGTCTGTGGGGAAGAACAGCAAAGCCTGCTTCCGGTAAACTGATTAGGTCAAGACACTGGATCGTTGATCATTAGCTGAAAGTTCCCCTGAAGCACGTGCCAGCCCTTCACACCAGAATCGATTAGGCAACCCCGTGTTTGTTTTTATAGTGAAGCCAAAATGCTGCCACAGTTTGTTTGGCAGAATCCAGGGCAACACAGTACTAGGCTTTGAGAAAAGTTAGGTAGTTTCTTCTTCAGGAAGGGGCGGTAGGAGTGGATAATGCAGCGGTGAATGTGACACCGTCCCCTGGGCAGATGCCGGGTCCCCACCAAGTCCTGGCCAGCTCCTCAGGGGAGTAGGAGCCCCCTGGAAAAATGGGACAAAATGGGGCAAACACCCCCCTCTCTGCCACCAGGCTCCACAGGTGGAGTCTTCAGAAGCCTTGAGCAGACATGAGAGACTTAGTCCCCATTTCAATAATCTGCAAGCATGCTTTGCAGGAAAACATGTCCCGTGTGGAACACTAGCTGTGTGTATGCAGCGTGGTTGGGACATGAGATTTTCCTAATTCTCTAGCCCTCAGAACAGGGTGCGCAAGAAGAGATGCAAATCCATAGGATTACTCAGTCAAATACAATCATGGGAACTGAAACACGACCCACTCCAGGACACTCACAAAGCAAATGCTCATATGCAGAGGTCTGAGAAGGTTTGCAGTAAAGAGACCCAGTTAACCATTTCCAAACTTAGGTGACAGAGAAGCCCACACTCGTGTCCTAAGGCTCTCGGGGTCAAGGCCACCCAAGATGGAAGACCTGGGGGGCACGTCCAGGGCCCTTTCCCTTCCCTCCTGAGTGGCTTTGACATTGGAGGCTTTTCTGACCATTCAAGGAGTTAATGAACTTGAAGGAAACACTCAAAAGCCCTACACAGGGAACTATATTCAATATCTTGTAATAAACTATAATGGAAAAGAATCCAAAAAAAGAATATACATATATATTTTATATATATATATATAAATATATTAAAATGCATATAAAAATATATAAAATATATATATAAATATATATATATGTAAAAAATGGAATCACTGTGCTGTACACCTGAAACTAACACAACATTGTAAATTACCTATACTTCAATTTAAAAAAAAAAAAAACCTATGCAATTCTATGTAAAGACTCCCTTGACAAAGTGAAGACTCCTTTGGTAACATACGTTTTCACCTCCTAAATTACATGTTTGCTTTAAAGCAAACTGGCACAGCTGCTGCCCTGTGGCCACAAGGAGTAGTCTTTTGCTTACTCCTCAGAATGCCGGAGTTTTGTCCTGGAAACGGGCCCTTTTCACCAACAGGGAATATTTGCCTTTAGACCTTCTTCACTCCTTTGGGGAAGTTGGCTTTTCTGGAGACTCTGGATTGGCCTGGGTTCTGCAGAGGAAAGAAGGGCGGGTCCTTCACACAGTTCAAGCTGCGCCCTGAGGCCCAGGCCCTGGGACGCGAGATGCTCTCCTCTTCTCCTGGGTCCCCTGCAGTTCCAGTTCATGCGTTGCTGGTTCTATGTGTGGCCCCACGTCCTTAAGCCTCACTTTGAAAACTGCAGCTGTCATGTGAAAAGCAGAGGGCAGAGGGCTGTGAAGATGGGCAGCAGCTGGGAGCCCTTCTCGGAGCCACGGGACCGCGGGGCTGTTCTCACTCCTCCTGGTCCCCAGGAGGTCCTGGCCAGGCTGTGCTGCCTGCAGCCAGGACGGACGGATGACTCACACTCCAGGAATTCTTCACTTTACTTGAAAGTCCAGCCAAGGAGAGGAAACTCCCTTGCATCTGGCATCCTTCTGGGGCACATAGGGGACCCCGACTCTCTCCCGGTACTGGGAGGGGAAGGAATGTTATTATTCCTTCACAAAGCTACAGATGTAGCTACTTCCTGAGGTTGCTGTGTATTCTGTTGGAGACTGAAAATACTGAGTGAGAATAAAGTATCATTTATTCCTTTTCTCCGAGTCTGCAGACTCGGAGAAAAGGACTTGTGAATAAGAATGGACCTCAGGGTTGAGCTCCAAAGACTTGCATTCCTTGTTGATTTCTTTTTTTTTTTCAATTTATTTTTTATTTATTTATTTTTTATTGAAGTATAGTGGATTTACATTCTTGTTGATTTCTTAAACAAAATTTCAAATGGTTGATAGTAGGACATGAACAGAACATTCCGAAAGCATTTGTGATGGTCACATATACCTAAAACTTCTCTTTTATACCCAGCAAATTAAAAATAGCGCAGATAATTCTAGAAAGCTGGCCCTGCTATCCTATTGCTCACCCTCAAACTAGAGCTCTGAGGTCCATTCAAGGGAGGGTTCTTACAGATGTGTGACAAGAGGGCCCAGCGTGCAGTAACACAGATTAAAGAAATCCTCATGCGAGCCCCCAAATCTAGTTCTGGAACCCAAGCCAGGAGGAGTTGCTGCAGAAACTCTGTGCAGCATGAAGTGGGCTCATTGCTGGCTGTTTTCTCACTTATCAATACCCAATACCAAGCCCAGAACCAACTTGGCTTTGCAGAGACCTGTACCCAGAACTGTATCTTTGAGAACTTATAATCAAATAGGCAAGAATTGTGTAAGCTAGTTGTTACATTGTTGGTAGCTTGAAATAGACTATGGTGGGAGTCACAAAAACTGGCAAATGCTACAAATCATGCCTTTGTTGTTGTTTTTTTTTTTTTTTTTTTGAGATGATTCACCAGCACACCATGGCCTCAGCTAGAGAAGAAGAAGGAAACAGATCTGGCCAAAGGGCAGACCTTTAAGACAAGTCACTGCATTTTAAAGGTTGTGAGCAACCCAGACTTGATTTGATGGGCTCACCATGCCTGGAGACATGACTTCATGGGTGGAAGGCAGAAATGACCATCGTACAGGCCACCAGCAAGCCCCAGGGGTAGGACCAGGAACCCGAGGCTTTCCTCTCCATGGAGTAAGAGTCATGAAATGATATGATCTGTTCCTTGCAGTGCTGTGGGAAATTAGGAGGAGCTGGGGTCATGCTTGGGTGGAGCAGGGCAGGGAAGACACCCACCCAGCCTGGAGGAAGCCACCCTTGTTCAGACAACCTGTTGATGTGATGAGAAAGAGCCAGAGCAGAGCTGTGAATCAGGTCCATTTGGAGTCAGGATCTTCCTAGAAATGCACAAAAAAGGAAACGTGGTAAAAGACAGGATTTTCTAAAGCCACACTAGCTAAAGACATAGGCTATCACCAGAGAGCTCAGGGACGTTCAGGTTACTAACCACACATATGATCACGTTAATTGTGTTGATGGAGGGTTCCCTCCACTCCAGGCACTATTTTGAGAGCTTTACATGGAACATCTCAACGAATCTTCACAGAATCAGCACAGAATAGCACTTGCTTACCCCATTTCACAGATGAGGAAACTGAGGCATGGATTTGTTTCAGCTACAAGGTACAAGAGTCAAGATTAGAACTCAGGCGGTTTGACCCGAAGCCGGCACTCTTAGGATGCTACTTGGATTTGCTGAGCTCTGCTTCCCTGAAGCTTCCATCAGCTGGTCCCGACCCAGCCCTCTAGGGTCCACCACCCTCTGCAACCCTTCAGATATTTGAAGACTACTGTCCAACTCCTTGAGTCCTCTTCTGCCCTCCAGGATAAACATCCTTGGCTCACTCGGTCGCTTCCTCTGGGACGTGGCTCGGATCCTCCCCCCAGCCTGGTGAACACAGCGTGGTGAGCTCACACCACACTCTGTATGTGCAGGATCAGAAGTAGATTGCAGACACCATGCCCTTTGTTCTAAAATCCTTGACCTCTATTAAGATAACCAGCTAGTGAAAAAAACAAGCTACAGAACAATTTGTCAGCAGGTTCCATTTTTGTACAATGGCTATTTATACATATAGAGTAATATACATGTGTACATACACAGTTATTAATATGCCCAGATAAAAGCCTCTGAAAGGAGAAATATCTGTGTCCCTGCTGTTACATGTAGGTGGTGAGGCTGGGGATGGGGACACGGATTGGGGAATTTCACACTTTATACGCTTCTATATTCATTGAAGTTTTCACAATAATTATGTATTATTTTATTATTTTAAAAACGAAGATACAAAAATATTGACTTCTGGAAGTCATTCAATGACTCTTTTTTTGAAAAGTGCTCTTTAAATATTATATTTTATAAACGCTGACGTAGCATCTGTAAGAAACCAGGCAGAACCTCATTCCTCTAATCACGTCCTTCTGTATAAAATGATTTAATTAGAATTCAACTCATTCTTCTCCCCAAAAGGTCAAGATGAAAATTTGAAATTTGTGGTCCCCAGATCCCGCTGTGGTCTTCTGGCAGCAAAGTGGTTTCCCAAAGATGTGACAGATGCCGCCATCCCCGGGCACGTCCAGGTCTCAGGACCATGCGTCTGTCAGCTTTGTGTGTCCTTGGCCGTTTTCCAGCCTGCGTCGCTGAGGGGATAACAGACCGACCTACAACATCTACAAGTCCTTTCAAAGGTGGCGCCACTGACTCGTCCCCCTCATCTGCTTCTGAAGATGCCCTAGGACTCCTAAGGCCACAGAGCAGAGCCCAGCATGGAAAAGAAGACAGAACCCCCAACAGGCCTTTTGCAGGCACACCCACAAAGCTTTACAGTGGACGAAGCAAGTGTCGAACATTCTGGAGCTGACAGGGCAGGATGCTGAACGCTTCCTAAGTCTTTACACAAGCCGTGGCGCTGCTTGGGTGGGTGGCATTACCTTTTGATGACTTCAGAAACCAAGGTTCATGGAGGGGAAGTGAGTGGCCCCGGTTCATACCACTGGGACCAACCTATGTTCTTCCAGCCCCAGCTGCATATTTGAGCGAGAATGTGAATGGTCTGGAGCCTAACTCAAGTACCACTGGGGGCACTAAACTGTGTCTACCTCTGTGCTAAGCAATTTGGAATGATTGTCAACATTTAAAATTTTTATGTTCTTTGACAATTTCCCTTCCAGGAATTTATGGAACACATATATCCGTGTGTTAAAATGATACACGTCCAAGCACATTCACTGTAGCATTATTTGTGTTAAGAAAAATTGGGGGAAAAAACAACTAAATATCCTTGAAGAAAGAATATTCAAATAAATTAAGGCACGTAAAATGAAATCTGTGCAACCTTTTAAAGAAGAGGGAAGCAGATTGATGTGAAATGAGTGCTAAGAGACAGCCCTAAGTGTCAGAGTAGGAAAGGTGTCCGGAAAGTATGCGGAGTTGTGGGTACACAAAGAGGGGTGAAGAGATTCATGCTTAGGAGGCGTTTCTTTATACTCGAACCATCTCTAGAAAATGATGCAAGAAACAGGATATAGTGATTGCCAGTGGGAACAGGAACCAGGGCGACTGGGGCCAGTGGAAGGGACCTGAAATTTACTCTCTACCCCTTTCATATCTTCTGAATTTTGTACATATTGCCTATTTAAATTTTAAAAAATAATTACAGAAAGAAGGAATGTCTTGGTTTATGAACTTTGGCCAACTCTCCAGACCCGTCCTATGGTTTCACTGGATGAGAGCGGCTTTGCCACCAGGACCGTGACAAGAGCAAAGAGGGGTCCGAGAAGAGGTGCCTAGAATCCTGCTCCTGGAAAAAGGATGAACGGGATTCAAGCATAAGGGTTATGGTAGCTCATGGAATCTCAAATTGGAACAGGCCTCAGTGTCCTGTAACACAAATCCCTTCCACAGTACCCAACATGGACCTTTGGCTGGGACTCCTCTATCTAAGAAGTCACGATGCCTAGTTTATGTTTGCCACGAACATTAGTGGGAAAGGCACAAGAAAACACCTCACACTGGGCCTGGCACATAGTACATGTTCATTAAATGGTTGTCTTATTGACCGTGAATCATACAGAACGTTCCCTACTGGAGGGCAGGGAGGCGCCAGTATCCTGCACATTTCACCTGTCTTAGGTGCTTTCCACTGCGCTGTCTTGCAGTGGCTGTACATTATCCCACTGACAGGGAACTATCATTTTCTTAACTTCACATTTAATTTGCCTTGAAATTTTCAGAGGCATAAATGTAAATACAGATGAGCGTCTTTTGCACATAGCATGTTATTTTTCATGCATCCTTGTTCCAGGAGCACAAATATTCAACCAAAGGAGTGAACTTTTGGGGGGTGGGGAGACAGCTGTTCATGAACAATAATACATGACCATGAGATTGACATTTCCTTCTAAAAACAAGCCTGCAAAAGAAATGGGTATGGGGAGGAAGGGGAGCAAATATGAATATAAGCAAATAGGAACCTCAGATGAAAAAGCGCTCAAGATTTGTCTGGATGGAAGAACCAGGGTCTACTTATGTCATCGGTCCCAAAACCACCTCTGGGACAATCAGAGTCCTGAAACATTTGGAGACCTTTACATAATATTTAGGCTAAAAGCAAAAATAGCAAAAAGCCTGGTACTTCAAAAGAGTAAAGAGGTATAACATCAAAATGCAGAAAGTTTTCATTACCTCTGTCCCCAGAGGAATATTTTACCTGTTGGAAGAAAGAGAGAGAACAGCATTTTACAGACAGAAGAGACGGCAGCCGCCCCCCGCAGGTGGCGCCTGGGGCGATGGGAAGAACGGGAGCTTTGCTGGGAGGAGGGGGTGTGACGATGGCCGGTGACATTGGGCAAGGTGATGTCACCTCCATGAGCCCCTGTGTTCCTAATGCATGAGTTTACAGTGAGAATTAGGAGCTGCGTACTCTATTATGTCAGTTCCCATCGTTAGCTTCCCTCTTTAATTAAACTTAGTCTTGCTGATGAACCCCAGGCCAGACAGAGGCTCACTGTGGGCCCTCGGTGCACGGACTCAGGTGCTGACTCCTGAGGGGGTTTCTTGGGTCCGTCGCCGAGATCAGGGGTTGGAGGATGCCAGCACCACCTGCTCTCCGTGAGGTTCCCTCCTCGTGAGGCCAAACTCAAAAGCAATGGCCAAAGAGAAAACACGACTGTACCAAGAGTTGGTCGATATGCCTGAGAGCCCCTCAGGACTCACTCTGGGTTGGTCTGTTCTAAGGGCTTTGCATGACCCTCTCACGTGATGCACCCTGTGATGTGGCCCCACTTCGCAGATGAGGAAGCATCAGATACTCCCACTCAGGCCACTCAGGTAAGAGTTAAAATGAAATGCCTGGATTAGGCTTAAATCTAGACCCTGGGACCAGCCAGGTGTCCTGCAGGGAAGGGAGAATGAGAGAAGGAAGGCCGTGGAGGGCTAGGAGACCTGGACCCTGACACCTGGCCAGTCCTGCCAGGGTGGCAGGAAAGAGAGAGAAGGACTCAAGAGGAGAACCTTTAGCACAGTGACCGACCTGTGGCCAGTTTGGGCTGGTCGGGGAAGTGACTTCTCCTTCTGCTGGTGAGAGCAGACGAAAGCCCAAATATCAACCTGCATCTGTGGATATCCTAGCCCGTTCGGGCTGCTATAACAGAATACCACAGCCTAGGTGGCCCGTAAACAACAGAAATGTATTCCTCACAGTTCTGGAGGCTAGAGGTCTAAGGTCAAGATGGCAGCATGACCAAGTTCTGGTGAAGGGCTGCTCTGGCTCATAGACAGCGTCTTCTCCCTCTGTCCTCATGTGGTGGAGGGAGTGAGGGAGTTCTGTGGGTCTCTTTTACAAAGGGCACTGATCCCATTCATGGGGGCTCCACCCTCATGACCAATCACCACCCAAAGTCTCCACCTCTTAATACCATCCCCTTGGGGGTAGGATTTTCTGATGGACGCCCAGGTTTGGATCAGAGTCCAAGTCCCAGATTTCCTCCTTACTCAGGCAGGCATGCTGCATGATTGTTCTGACTCTCAATTTCTCCATCTGCAAATTGGGGATAACAAATCCTATGGTAAAATAGGATTATAAATTTCAAAGTGCTTCACAGAGTCGCCAGCCCTAAGTCGAGTACCTGCTGGCCACAGCCCAGGTGGGCTGTCTGCTATTCTCCTAGGAAGCTCCAGCCCTACCCAGGATTTGGAAATGATCTTCGTTGTATCCTTGGAGGATTCTTCTGCCCACTCAGATCATGGCGACCTCTCTTCAGCTCACCCAAGATCTGGGAATCCCAATTCATTTTCCTTGCCCCACTCAGCTTCTGGACAGTGGACTCTGCCCTGTGCCTTTCATCCCTTCACTAAGAATGTTTTGGAAAGAAAGTGCTTTGCAGTACGACCTGACCCACTCTCCCAGGCCAGGCTGTGGAGGTATGAGTATAGAACAAACTCCAAAGACAGATATTTTCATAAGCATCAGAAATTATTTTTCAGACTGATTTTTTTTATTGAAGTATAGTTGATTTATAATATCATGTTAGTTTCAGGTATGCAGCACAGTGATTCAGTTTTATATATATATACTCTTTTTCAGACTCTTTTCCCTTATAGGTTATTACAAAATATTGAGTATAGTTCCCTGTGCTATAACAGTAGGTCCTTGTTGGTTATCTATTTTATATATAGGAGTGTATATCTGCTAATCCCAACCTCCTAATTTATCCTTCCCCCCCACCTTTCCCCTTTGGTAACCATAAGTTTGTTTTTAAAATCTGTGAATCTCTTTCTGTTTTATAAATAAGTTCATTTGTATCTTTTTTTTCATTTTTCATATCTTCATCTTTCTCTTTCTGACTTACTTTGCTTAGTATGATAATCTCTAGGTCCACCCATGTTGCTGCAAATGGCATTATTTCATTCTTTTTTATGGGCAAATAGTATTCCATCATATATATATATCACATCTTTTTTATCCATTCATCTGTCAATGGACACTTAGGTTGCTTTCATGTCTTGGCTATTGTAAATAGTGCTGCAATGAATAGTGGGGTGCATGTATCTTTTCAAGTTAGAGTTTTCTCTGGATATATGTCCAAGAGTGGGATTGCAGGATCATATAGTAGCTCTATTTTTACTTTTTTAAGGAACTCCAGACTGTTCTCCACAGTGGCTGCACCAGTTTACATTCCCACCAACAGTGTAGGAGGGTTCCCTTTTCTCCACACCCTCTCCAGCATTTATTATTTGTAGACATTTTGATGATGGCCATTCTGACCAGAGTGAAGCACCAGAAATTTTAATTTGTGTTCTTTGGAAACCTCAGAACTACGCACTATTTGGGTTTTTCAATTTCATCTTACTTTTTTAATCAAATATTGCTCCTCTTCATCCTGGTGGGAAGCTTTTAAACACCACCTGACGCTTCTCTTTGCCATCAAGACCCAGACATCAAAACTGACACTGCTGGCATTTCAACCATGCCCTCATTTTAAAATGCGTAATGTCCCCTTTGGACCCAGTGGTCAACATTACTTAGCTCCCTGACATGCTGATGGAAAAATATCTGTAGCCCAGAAACTTATTCTGCTAGATAGTAATATTCAATAAACATGGGTTCCTTCTCTGTCTTCCCCAGCAAGCATTTTATACCAAAACTTCTTTTCTTATTTTCTGTCTTGCAGCAGAGATGAGCCCCTGAGTTCTAAAGTTTACTGCAAGAAATCAAAGAAATGATAGTTTTTTCTTTTCATTTTGTCTCTGTGCACTCTGGTTTATTCCCCTTATAGCTCAGTTTCTAGATAAAACAGAATTTTTTAAAAATTTAAATTGATGTCCATAGTATTCACCTCAGTGTTCTATTCCTACTGCAAAAACTCTAGTGCATTGCTTTCATTTTGATATTTTTCCCAGAAATATTAACCTGTTCATTTACCAGAAGGATCAGAGTTTAATTTGATATAACATACAAAGACCCCAGGTCTTTGTATATTTCTTGTCTTGCTGGTGACCAAAAAATTAAAAATAGCTGTGTTAGGAACAAAACTCGAGTCATGCAGCCTGGTCCCGTGACACGGAGGTAAGGACCCCAAACCCACATCTCAGCCCTGTTCTTGTAAAGAAACAGAAAGAGAAAAGAAAGCAAATCCAGGCTCCTTTGCCTGAGCACATCTTGGGTGTTAATTTAGAAATTCTGCTTGCCAGTTGCACCAGATGCAAGAAAAGCATAAATCTAAGGGGCGTCTGGTTGGCAGTGCACCTCCCCAAGAACTCGGATAATGAAACACCTGATTTAAGCTCTCTTTGGGATAAATATGCCGAGGCTCTAATTCTGAAAAGGAATCATAGATCAACCCCTATCTGGAAAAAGAAACCAGTGGAGGTTTAAACATTCATCAGTTGTTGCATCTGCCGATTCTGAATCCTGGAGGTTATAGTATTAAAGTAGGATGTTGTCCTGCGAAGAGTTATACTGAGAGCCAGGAAGACTTTCTAGATTCCTAAAAACATGTATTTTTTTTTTTAATAATGAGAAATCAAGTTGCTTTGAGGTCTAATTAGTGTCTGATTGATTTTGTTTTTAATAATCTTAGAAATTCAAGACTTCCCAGATATATGAGCTTTATTAGTTAGCTGTCGTTACATAACAAACCACCTTGAAACTTAATGATTTAAGACAATACCATGTATTGTTTCTCATGAGTCCGTAGGTTGGTTGGCCTGGCTGTGCCGATGTCAGCTCTGCCCACTCAAGCACCTGTGGTCAGCTATGGGCTGTTTGGTGTCCAATGGCCTTGGCTGGGACCCTTCAGCTCTCCTCCACGCGGTGTCTCATCCCCCAGCAGATGAGGCTGGGCTTGTCTCCTGGCATCCGGAGGTTTCTAGAGAGGAAGTGCCCTCTACCTCCTAAGGCGTAGCTCAGAACCAACTCATCCTCATTCTAGTGGCCAGAGCAAGTGACAAGGCCAGTCCCAGGGACAGGAAGATAGACTCTACTTCTCCTGACAGTCGGAGCTCCGAGGCCACAGTGCAAAGGGAGTGGTGGAGAACTACGCTCATCTTAGTCAGTCTTGAGGGACTCGGCAGGGACCTGCTGCCTGAATGCTGCCACTTTAATGGCTGTTCAACGTTCCTGCTGAAACAGGGCAACCAGGAGGTAGAGACAAGAACAGGAAGCAGACAGTCTGGGAAGAACACTCACCGGCATGGCTATAAGAGAAGAGTAATGCATCCTTTCAAGTTAATAAGAAAGGAAACCCAAGAAAGAGGAGGACAAGACAACCCAAGTTTCAGAGAAGTGGGTCGGGATAGATAACCCAATAGGGGAGCTTTTGTAAAGAGTTTCGTAGATCATGGGGCTTTCACTCCAATACACAAGACGTAGGAAGTATCTGGATTTTTTATTTCTATGAAGCAAGTGTCACAGGCTCTGTACCCACAAGCACAGGACTATTGGTGAATCCAGTGGCCGCCTTTTCTGAGGCTCCGTCCCCACCCATTGGAACTTTTGTGATGAACCGGAAGCTTATGTCGGTCCACACTGGTCACCTTCGATTGGCTCAGTGTCCAAGCTTGGACACAGGATTTTCATCCAGGCTGGGATATTCTGAGCTCAGGGTCCAGCCATCTCTAGGAGCAGCCCCCAGCCATGTACCTGCCACCTCCCCGATGCTGTGGGAAGCAAGGCAAGGCCCCCAGAGTCCTGGGACCCCACGTCTCTGCCCCTTCCCATCATAAGTGAGGCTCTCTTCACATCCATTTCCACATCCTGCATCTCCCAGAGCTCCACGTAGCCTCCAGGCCACTCTGCTCAGCTCTTTCTAAAGCAGAAGCTTCTTACCTCGGACCTGGGTGCTGAGGTTGTCCAGGTTTTCCAGAACTTAAGGCAGAAAAAAGGGGCAGAGTTAGAGATGGCAAAGAAGAATGGTTCTCCTTCTTCTGGACCCTTCCACAGAGTCAAAACAAAACATGAATTCATATCTCAATAAACCAAGCTGCCACTTTCGGCTTCTCTATAACCCACCATCAGGGCTGCTCACAAGGGGCAAACTGGTCTGATCCCTCATAAGCCCCTCCCCTAGTCGAGTCTCCAATGGGGCCACAGGTGTTCTCTTTTCTGCCTCGTCAACACACATCCTTTCTTCCTTTCTTTCTTTTCTAGCTTAAAGAAAAAAAGAAAAACAGTTTCCTGTTGTCAAGCCTTTTAAGGGCTATTCCATGGGTGGAGATACCTGACCCCCATCCAGGGCTCTCCTCACGGTAGTAACTTTGCCAAATCCACAGTTTGGTCCCAGATTTCCCAACCACCAACTGAGGCTCACCCCTCTTCCCTCAGAGCCCCTCCACCTCTTCAAAGTCAACGCATCTAATTCCGAGCCCTTGACCCTAAGCCTGCCTCCCCTCCAGAGTCTGGGAGGTGCTACTCTGGTAACAGGATGAGAACTCGGGTCCCCCTTTCCTCTCCCGGTCTCCCCTGTCTCTCCTCTCTCCAGAGTCCATGTGACTCCCCACTGCTTCCCACCCATCCCTCCATCTCAAACCACCACCCCCAACCTACCCCCATCTCCTCACGCCCTGACCTCTCCTGCGATCTGCCTGCCAGGCTTCAGCACCTCCCTCCTCCCGTCCATAGGACGTCTCTGCCCTGGGAGATGCTTTGAGATGTAAAGGAGCCCAAGTGAGGGAATTTGCAGGAGGAGTTCTCCACTGCAAGGACGCCTTCATCACAGAACGAGCCAGGGAGAAAGACACCAGTAACCAGCCCGCCTGGTTACACAGATGCCGTCCTAGTGATGGGTTTCACAGGGAAGCAATGAAACGAGCATTTGCCAAAATCCAGTTGTGAGGTTACTTATCAAACTCTCATTCAGAAGGCATTATTCTGCACTCAGGTGTCAAAACTCTTCAATGGTTCCCCATAATTTCCAGGATCCAGGCCAGGGATCTCGGGCTGCCGTGCAAAGACCGTCACAGAATGGCTGCAATCTCGCTCTTCGTTCCTACAACGGGAGGTTCCAATCTTGGAAAGAACAAACCCCTCCCGCAATGGGGTAAATCTCCTGTGGGCTTTTAGAATTTTGAAAAATCATTTCATTAATTTTGCATGGTATTAGGCAAAGAAATAGTTTAAGGAATAAGTAATCACTCTTTATTTTAGATGAGTATATTATTGAAGACTTATTACCCACAACTGCAACATCCAAAAAGCTCTGGAAAACAGAAGGTCTTTTCCATATTTGGCACAAATTTATTTGTCCACAAATCTGACCTTAACTGACATGAGGCTATTCAGAGTCTATATTTCTCCTACATGGTATGAATATTCAGAGGTTTCACCGTAGAAACATTAATGCACTTAATTAGAGGCTGCAGCCCCAGATCTCACTAGGGGGTTTTATATAACATATGACACATATAGTGTATTATCTCCTTAAGATCTCAAAGATTCTGAAATCAGAAGCACATCTGCCTTAAAATTTTTAGCAAAGAATTTGGACCACTATACATTCATTGCAATATAACTCAATAATATTTGAAATATACCTTTAAAAATCTATAGGATCATCCTATGATGGTGTCAACCTCCACCATCTCTCCTTGTGGTAGTTTATATAAAAAAATATGTCCATAAATTCCTTGCTGTTCCTTCCTTCAACATGTGGTGTTTAATTCTCCTCCCTGTGAATGAGGATTGGAATAAGAGACTCCCTTCTAATGACTAGAATACAGTAGAAGTGATGGCATGTCACTTCCCAGATTAGGTTACGAAAAGACTGGCTTCCGTCTCGGATACACACCATCTCTCATCCTCTTCCTCTTGGACCATTCGCTCTGGGGGAAGGTGGCTGCTAGGCTATGAGCTGCCCTGCGCAGGGGATCGAAGTTGAGGAACTATGGTTTGGGGGAGACCTCAGCTCAACAACTCGTGCAGATCTGAGGCTTAACAGCAACCCCAAGAGTCAGCCTGGAGCCAGGTCCTTCAGCTCCAGTTGAGCTGTAAGATGAGGTCTCAGCCCAGGGCAACAGCTTGACTAAAGCTTCGTGAACCACCCAGCTAAGCTGCTCCCAGATCCCTGATCCACAGAATCTGAGATAATAGATGTTTGTTGTTTCAGACTGTGAAGTTTATGGTAATTTGTGATGCAGCAATAGATGCCTAATACATCTCTCAGTGTTCTCCACCATAGCACCTTATTTCTTTCCTCATCACGCTTTATCATGAGCTGATGTTTTATTCAGTTTTTAATTTATTTGCTGTTTATCTTCTTCTCCTCCTATGAGGGGGGAGCCAGTGGGCATATTCAGAATTGTACTCACATTACTTGATGCAGGGCCTGGCCCACAGATGCTGAATATACATTGAAGGATGAAAAGAGGGAAGAAGGAGAATTATTCTGAACACAGAACCAGGGAGGCAGTGAGGGTTCAGGCTCAGGGTTAATAAAGCACTTAAAATAATTTGAAAGCTTCAAATCCCAGAGAGTAAATACCCCACTCCCCTGACCTGGTCCAGGTGGTCCCCAGGCCTTGTGGACTCTGCCCCCTCTGTCTCACTTGGGTGTGTCCCCTCCCCTCCACTCTGACTGCCCTCACTCACCCCCAGCTCCATCATTCCCCACCAGTGTCCTCATGGGTCTCCCTGTTCCCACCCACCCACCCATGCTGATTAATCCATTCTGAACACCGAATTGTGCAACGTGGCGGAGGGGGGGGTAAAGGGAGGTCGAGGCTCCATCCCTTTCTCCAGGATCTTAAATGAACCTATAGCCATCACCCTGCCCCAAATTAAGAACCAGTGGTTCAGAATGCGATCTCGACTCCTATTACACCCCCTTCAATAAGATGACAAGGAGGAAGTCAAGCAAAAGTATTGTCAGTTCTAAAGAGAGTGAAACTAGCTCCCCTCCTCGGCAGGAGAGTAAGTCAGTCATCTTTCCAGAAAGTAGTTTAGCCATAGGTTCAAAAGACTTTGCACTATCATCCTCTGCCACCCAGTAAGAACTCCTAAGGACCAGCCTTAAGGTGCATCCTGGGACCGCAGCAGAGATTTGAATAAAGATCTTTATACAAAGATGGCAGCGCAGTTTGCTTTTAGGAGATTGTAAGCAACCTAGGTACCCCGCAACAGAAGAAGACTTAAATAAATTAGAATAGAGCCATTAAATGAATGTTATTCACCCAGTGAACCTATCCTTCCATGTTTTCAATGACATAAGAAAATGCTCGCAATATAATATACTAAGATATCATATACATATAAAATCTAACATACACATATACAATGAAAAAAACACATCCAACTGTTGCCGGTGATTCTCTCTGAATAAGCAAGTAATGGGGGATTTTTTTTCCATCTTTATGGTTCTATGTATGGCTCACATTTTCTACATTGAGCATGGATTCAGCTAAGAATTATAATTTTCTGAAGTGAAAAACAGGGAGGCATATGGAGGAAGGTAATCTGAAATCACATCTAAGACCCCGGAGAGCTTTGTCCTTGCCACACACCTGCAGTTGTGCCACCATGATTGGCCATCAAGTTCACGAGGAAACGGAAGCCCAGGGGAAGGGGGTTCCCAGGTTCTGCCTGTCCTGCCCCTCAACTTCAGAGAAGGGCCCTCAGTGCTGTGACACAGTCAAGAAGGCAGCCTGTTAGGAACAACGTTGGAACCTTATTGACTTAACACAGTGAAGGATTTTTTCAGCTCAGTCTTGGGGGGGTAGCGGAGGTGCCATGGGGGGGGCAGGATCCTGCAGGGGAGATTCTGTGGGCCAGGCCTGGAAGTGGGGATGGACCCTTCTGCCCGCGTTGCATCAGTCCCATCTCAGTCGTGCGGCTCCCGCTACCTACACGGGCGGGACGCCCAGGAGGGGAAGCCAGCACAGGTCTTCCTGAGCTTCCTCTCCTGGGCCTAAACAAACCTCTACATGCAGACTGGCACCTCCGCCACGTCCACCGGCGCTGCGGAGTCCTGCGCTTGGGAGAGGGAAGCCGGGAGCCCAGCACCGTCGATCGACACCTCCCGGCTGAACTCTGGACAGAATCCACAATCTACCAGGCGGACCGCGTCTATTTCTGGGTCCGTTGCACCGGGCAGCCTGGACCCAGGTCCCTGTCAGGCCTTCCACGGCCAGGGTCCCTCTGCTGCAGAGACAGCCTCCCACTTACTGATCTAATTTCCAGCATTTTGCTGGAAGGCAAGGGTGGATTTGGATGACATATCAAGAGAAAAGAAGACGCTGGATGATTGAGAGCCAAGCTTTTCTCATTGCAGAGTTGCTCCGGGCCACGTAGGGGAACTAAGAAACCCTGCACGCCCTCACCAACAGCTCTCCTCCCCCCCTTTGCTCTCATCCGTCCCGCGGCCAGCCGCAGAGGAGGGGCACGGACAGGCCATCTCACCTGCACAGAGAGTGAAATGTGCACTGTCCTCCCAAACACGCGGGCATCACCCAAGCGAAATCCCAAAGGAACGAGATGGAAGAGAAGGTCTGGGATGTGGGTGAGTTAATACTGAGCCCAGAGCAAACTGAGGCAAGAACTGGACATCAGATTGAAATACATTTATTGTTTAAACCTGGCTGGAGGACCCTAAGATTCCCTACTAAGGAGAAGGCTTTAGAAGTCAAGTCTCTCTTTAAAGTCTAATAGGGTCCTCAGAGACGCAGATATGCCCCACAGATGAGATTCAGTAAATGAGTCCCAAGCTCCAAAGGCAAGCTGCTTCCACAGGCACACAGAGCTCCAGCCCTGGAGCTGGAACAAGGGAGGTCTCAGCAGAAGGGGCCAAGCGCACAGGAGACAGACCGTGAGAACCACATGGCCAGCAGCCAGGGCTGGGCTTCCCAAGTAAGCTCGCGAGGAAACGCCCAGATGCAGTGCCTCTCAAATTTTCCACCCAAGTCTTCCAAAGACAGAACAGCGGACACACATATAGGGGCTGGAGCAACCGCCCTAAAGAGCTGGACTAAAGTCGATTTCATTATTTATATTTAAAATTCCTGGGAACGCATTATCCAATTCCATATATATCCCATATCTATTTAATAACATCCAAAAAATTACCATCAAGCAATTGATGTGCTGTGCATTTCCCGAGGGCTTCATCTTATACTTAGTCTGGCACCTACCACTCCAAGTGTGGGCCTCCATCTGGCAGCCTCAGTATCCCCCGGGAGCAGTAGGAAATGCAGCATCTTGGCCCCCTCCCAGCCAAGAGAATCAGGATCTGCATTTTAACCAGATCCTGGAGTGACTCATTCACATGTCAAGATTTGAGAAAAGTTGCTCTGCCTCGAGCTCCAAGGAGCGTGGACACCGTAGTTTGAGAGGCAGAGTTGCATAGGATTTTCTGGAAGTTCTGTTTGTGATTCTCCATCCTACAACTCTCTAGCTCAGTACGCAGTTTAATTTTGTCCAGAGCACTTATTTGTCTGTGTGTGTGTTTAGAATGTAAGCTTCATGAAGCAGGATCTGTGGCAGACCTGTGCACAGAGAATCTTGCCTATAGTAAATGCTCATTAAAAGGATTTTGAGGGAATCAATCTAAACTGGAGGTGGAGGGAAGGGCTGGATTGTAAAAAGTAAATCAGGTGTCAGTCTCTTTATGGGAATTTCCCTATAAAAAATAATGGTACTTCCCTTCTGAAATCAGAAGCAAAAAGTCGTATTGGAATGTCCACACAGAAACCTGTACCTAAATGTTTGTAGCAGCTGTATTCATAATAGCCAAAAACTGGAAACAACCCAGATGTCCTTCAATGGGTGAGTGAGTAAACACACGGTAGTACATCGATACCATGGAATAGACTCAGCAATGAAAAGGAGTGAACTACTGATACACACACAGCTCGGATGGATCTCAAGGCAATTACACTGAAGAAAAAAGCCCATCTCTAACAGGATATTGCTATAGATTGAATGTTTGTGTTTCCCCCAAAATTCATATGCTGAAATCCTAACTCCCAAGGTGACAATATGAGGAGGTGGGGCATTTGGGAAGTGATTAGGTCATGGGGACAGAGCTCTGATGAATGGGATTAGTGTCCTTATAAAAGAGACCCAGGGAGCTCCCTTGCCCCCTCCACTATGTGAGGACACAGCAAGAAGACAGCCATCTGTGAACCAGGAAGAGGGTCCTCAGCAGACACCAAATCTGCCTGAGCCTTGATCTTGGACTTCCCAGCTTCTAGGACTGTTTCTGTTTTTATAAGACACCCAGTTTATGGTACTTTGTTATAGCAGCCCTAACAGACTAAGACAGGTACATACAACATAATGCTATTTACAGACTAGTGGCTGCACGGAGTTAGCGGGAGAGGATGGATGTGACTATAAAGGGACAGCAGGAGAGATCTTTGGGTGATGGAACAGCTCTGTATCTTGACTTGGGTGGTGATTACACATCTACACAGGTGATAAAGTTTTATAGAACCACACGTGCTCACACACACACACACACACACACACACAGAGGAGTGCCCGTAAAACTGATGAAATCTGAATAAGGTCTGTGGATTGTACCTAAGTCAATTTCCTGGTTTTGCTATTGTACTATAAATATATAAGATGTTACCATTGGGGGAAACTGGATGAAGGGTACAGGGGACCACTCTGTACTATTTTTGCCACTCCCTATGAATCTATAATTATTTCAAAATAAAAAGTTAAAAAGATCATATTGAAGGATTCATGGTATAGATAGGGACTATGCCTTGTTTTAAAACATTTAATTAATGAGAGATAATTTTATACCATTCAGCATGACCTAACCATGGAAGTGTTTTGATTTCTACTGTACCAAACATGTCTCTCTAAATAAGAGAGAGCAGTTGAGCCAAAAGTAATCAAGTGTCTGCTTTCACCTGGATTTAGAAGTAAGTAATCCTCATGAGGGATTAGATTCTTACTTCTCACAGCCAGTCCTGGGGCAGGGGCCTAGGAACTGCCCGCTCAGACAGAGGACAGCAGAACAGACCAAGAAGGCTGCACCTGGTTTGGGGTGCTGGGGGAGGCTGCCATTGTCCAATGGTGACTGAGACCCACTGTGAGCCCATGACTCAAGCAACAGAAAATAGCATGGTGGGCAAACATTGCCTGGTCCAAGAGGTGGGCCACCAGCTCCATCAGCAGCCCCACTCGTCCTGAGGAAGGACTACCAACTGGAGAATCTCTCCCTGGTTTAAACCATCAGTGGGAATGAGATGAGGGAGGCAACTGGCGACCTTCATTTGCCCTTTCCTTCTTTTCACGACTGAATAGAGTCTTCTCCCTCTCCTTCATCTGGATACAGAGTTCTCACTTGGGTCAAAATGTGTGTGGCTCCGAGGAAATGAATGGAAGCTCTAAAATTAACTCAAGCTATTTCTAAAGCCATTACAACAAAGGAAGGGCTTGAGAACCCAAGAGCCTGCAGGGGCGGGACAGGAAAGGGGGTGAAGTGGGCCCAGTGGGCTATGTGACGCCCGAGAGAACCAGCCCCAGCTGCCTGCCCCTCCGGGACCCTGAGCTACTGAATTGTCCAACTTCTCAAGACAAGCCAGAAACCTGGATCTTTATGTGAAATGTACTGTTTTAAGTGTAATTAAAATGTTTAAGACACCCTGTGTGCCAACATCTTGCCTGTTTCTACCAGCCCGCACCCCTGCCCCTGAGGAAGGCAAGGACCACGGGAGGGCCAAGAGGTCAGCCCGCGGCCAGGAGACACCAGCTCTACCTTTGCGGCCCTGGACACCTTCGTTCTCAAGCTTTCGGAGCAGCAGAGGCAGAGGAAATCTCGTGCCTGGGGGGAAGGAAGGCAGGGTGAGGAGCGGTGAGGGTTTGGACCAGCTCCATTCTCAAGGAAATAAAAGCAAAGTTTAGAAACAAAATGTATTAACATGTGAGCGCTTCTAACCTCCCGGGTCCCCTCATCCTTCTAGTCCAATAGGGGAGGGCCCTGCTGGCCGAGGCCCAGGATAAGGGGGCGTGGCGGGGGGAGTGTGGGCACAGCAGGATCCTCAAACTGAGAAAACTGAGGGCTTTGCAAATTGTTGTCAGAAATTAGGATGAGGTCAGCTTCACCATTTTTCAGGAAGCTCAGGTAAATCTGGAATGACTTTTGGCCACTACATTGTGTGTTCGAATTCAGTAAGGATTGCTGAGACCAGGCCAGTGGGGCTAGGCTGGGAATTAGTCTGTTTCCTGTATAGAAATTCTTTCTGTTCTATCTCAGAGTGGAAGGCAAGGGTGTTTTTCCCATAGTCTGCAAGTCTAGGGACATTTTCTATGCAATTTAAGCCTCCAGGACTTGCCCATTCTTCCCAGTAGTGACTGTCTTATAAATGACCGTGTCATTCAGAATCATCGAGGCCAAGGATGGACAGGGCAGCTGGCCCCTTCCATAAGTCTGGGGACAAGGGGAACCCCCAATTTATTGAAGGACAGAAGACTGGCGTGGGGAGAGGGCACAGTGTCAGGAAAAGCTAAATTCACAGCTGGCATGGGGCCCAATCAGGGCTGTCTAGAAAGCTGCTGGGACCGCTTGACAGGAGCCCATCCTGAGAAGGGATTGTTGGGAGAGCCTCTTGGGACAGAATTTTCCCCAAAGAGGACCAGGAGGCAAGGTCAGCCTGGAACAAAGCCTTAGTCATCAGAGTCCGCAGACTCTGTGCCCAGCCCAGGTGACCTTGATCCGGTCCATAGACATCTGACCGAAATCCGGGGGAGGAGACTTGGCCCCAAGACAGGAAGAGGGGTCCTCGTCACCATCAGTCAGACCTGGGGGCGCTGAAGAAGAGAGGGGCTTTGCTCCTCAGGGACAGCCTCCTGGGAAGGGACCACGGGGTCAGCAGAGGGAATGGAAGAGCGGAGAGGGCTGGGAAGCAGCTGGGTGCCAAGGAGGGGCCAGAGTCACGAGTTCTTAAAGTACAAATGGGGCATCTCCTGGAGACTTCCAGAATGAGCGGGTGGGGGGACAAAGCCATCAAATAGCAGGCAGGGAGAAGAAAATACATGCCTAAGTGTGAAAATTACACGCATTTTAACTTCAGTCTTGGGGCCAAGAAGGCGCAGAATGCAGGAATATCCCAGCCATGCCCCAGTGATGCCCCAGCATGACTGTCGCACTTCACTGAGGCCGCAGCTCTCGAGGGCAGGCATTCCTGTCTCTTTTGTTTAAGGCTCTCTCTCCAGAGGCTAGGAAAGTGCCTGGTATATGGTGATGTCGATATTTAACGGTTGAATATGTTTCCCAAAGAGTGTCACCACCTCAATCCCCGTGTGAAAAGAGAGGCTGACAAAGAGGACAATGTGACCTTTCCCTCAGGTGACATTTTTAAAAATAGAGATAAGAGAGGAGGCCCCTTGGGAAAGGCTTAGCGATGGCTGAGCATAGGGATGGATAGAGCACGTAACATCGGGGCATTGTCTCAGGCAGTGACAGAGGGCAGAGCTACCAACACCAGGCGTCCCCTTCCTCCTGCCAACGTGTCAGACCCTCAGGTGCTGACGCTTCATAAATATTAATGGCCTCTGGCTCAGCAGTTTCTGAATATTCCTAAATTTGAACTCTGCCTTGACGCTTCCTGGGACAAGGAGCCAGGCTGAATGCAGATGCAGCCCTTTTTGCAGTTTTAGAAAACGTTGAGCTTAATTCTATTATTATTTTAGCCTTCCCACCCAAACCTCAACGTTTGCATTTCTACTGAGTTACTCCTGACACGGTCTGGTGGCAATGTCACATGCCCGTGTCAGGCCACGTCCCCAGCACTGAGGTGACCCTCTCGCTCCCACTCACACTGGCATCTCTAACATTTGCCAAGTCTAATTCCAAGAGGAAGAAATAGCCTGAGTTCTGATGGAGAACCAGCCGGTGCGGACTCTGGACTCACGTGGACCAAATTTTAGCTCAAGTTTTTGCCCATAAATGTCGCTGATTTGGATAAGTTACTTGGTTTGACCAAGTCTCCATTCAACATCTCTAAAGTGTGGGAAATAAAATCTGGATCAGTTTCTTATTCCCACGGTAACAATGATCACAAACACGGTGGATTCAAACAACCCAAACTTATTATCTTGCCACTTAGGAGGTCAGGAGTCTAAAATGGGTCTCCTTGGGCTAAGGTCTAGGTGTTAGCAGGCCATGTTCCTCTGGAGGCTCTGGGGGAGAACCCGTGTTCTTGCCTTTTCCAGCTTCCAGAAGCCGCCCACATTCCTAACCTGGTGGTCTCATCCTCCCCCTTCAAAGCCAGTAGCTGCTGGTCTGGTCTTTCTCACATGACATCACTGACTTTACTGCCTGCTGCTTCTGTTTATAAGGACCCTGGGGATTACACTGGGCCCATCTGGATCATCTAAGACAAGCTCCCTATTTTAAGATAAATGGATTAGCAATCTTAATCCCCTTTGCCTTGTAAGGTCACATCGTCACAAGTTCTGGGCATGAGGACACAGACATCTTTAGGGGACGGTTATTCTACTGATGGCGACCCTGCCCACGGTGTGGTGGTGAGGCCTACGCGAGGGTCAGCTGTGCCGTGCTCGCCACGTGCTGAGCAGATTTCTCAGGAAATCTGGGGCACACGAACACCATGAAGATGGAGGACTCCCACCATCTTGCCTTGTCCTCATCCCAGTAAAGGCTCCCATCCAACTCTGCCCACCCAGCCTGCCAATCAGGAAAAGCAATCATCTGCCAGGTTCCAGCCAAACTCCCTTTCGCCTTTGTCTGCCTGGAATACAAACGACAAACACACTCTATGCCCAGACCCCCTATTTCATGTTCCACCCTACCCACCAGCGGCGATGACACTGACTAGGGTCCCTAAGGGACACATCAAACTGCACATCCACCAACCTCTCCTTCAACATCTGGGCGCCAAGCCCCAGGATCCCTCCTGGAGCAGACACCCGCCCTTATGTGCCTTGAAGTAACGCAGCCTCGCTCTCAGGAGCCAAGTGCATGGTCGGCCTCTTCCGTGAACAATAAGGACACAGGAAGCCCCCATGTGGACAGGAGTCAGCCCGGTGGTACAGTAATTCCCAGCTTTGACTCTCTCTGAGTCCTTCCTCCCAGTGGCTGTTCTTACAGCCCTCAGGACCTTTCCCTCAAGCCATCCTTAGTCCTTTTTCAAAGCCTGAACAATTCCTAACTACAGGACACCTTATTTCCAGGTGGCCTTTCTCTTAATATATGCACCAGTCACCATGCCAGTCTCTGCAGCCCTTATGTAACTAAAGGTTCTGCTAAAACCCTCCACTAAAGGGCTGCGGAAACGAATACATTCTGCAGTGTTCTTAATTATCATCGAGACACAACCTGAAGGACATAACAGGAAGGAAGAAGCTTGGTCATGATCACCTTAGATGGTTGACTTCAATTATTTCAGTAGACGGTGTGGCCCCAGGGGAGGGTGTGAGTCTGGACTAAGTCATCACTGGGTTTGAGTCACTGTGCTGCCACGCTCAACCTGGGGGTGACCCTGAGCTGGTTAGGCTCTCCAATCCTCATTTTTCTCATCTGTAAATTGTTGGGAATAACCCAATGTGCAGTATTAGGGTTAGAAGAAAGGAGAGAGGAGACACCTACCAAAGTTACCACATCTGGTACGAGACTCTGTTCTGATTACCTATTGCTGCATCTCCAGCTCCCCCGAAACACAGTGGACTAAACAGCAACCATTATACTGTATCTCACAGACTCTGTGAGCCAGGAACTCTGGTCTGGCTTGGCTACGAGAGTTCTCTGCTCCTCATGCTGTCGGCTGATGTCTCCTGATCAGCTGGCGGTGCCTGGTCTGGAGGGCACAGAGCAGCTTCCCTGAGAAATAGCCGAGGCTCACTATTCACGGTGGTTATGTTTTATAAAACTGCCAGGCACCCTGGATACTGATGGCTCCTGGGGGAATTTCAGGGTTAGGTCCCAACATTTCTGTCAACGGAGTAACACGTACCCTTGTTTTATAAGTATTTCTGTTTAAAGACACTATTTAATATCTAATTCTTCAAAATAATTAATTAGATTAATTATCATGATAATTTAGTGGTACATCTTTATTCTAAACACTAAAACCCTAGCTGGGGCTGGTTCAGCATCCTCAGAACGCTGGGTAATGTGACCTGAACATTCTTTGACTGCCAGCCTCACCACGAGCCGTCCGCTACACTGTTTGTGATCAGTCATTATTTCATGAGTTCACCAATTTAGCCACTTTTCCATCTTTTCTATAACTTCATACCTACTGTAACATGTTAACACTGGCGCAACTTCTGGAAAGGTGGGCAAATGTCCTCTTCCTTTGCCGAGGTGTACCATATTGTTGGTTCATTAACACTGAACTCACAGCTAACAGCACTAAACGAAATTCATCTAACATGAGTCTTTTCTCTGTAAGGCACAGCACAGCTTTCCTGCACTTAGGACACCAGATAGCACTTCAGCACAAGGCTTGGGGCTACTTTAAATGGCAAAATCCCCAACACAAAGCGCAAAAATGCCGGAAATGCAGCAACAGATGGACCACGAAAAGGGCCTTTGTTTCCCGTGTGAGATTGACTCAGCTGGGACGTGCACGTGTGTTGCCGCTCTGGACACATCCCCGAATGCCCACAAAGATGCTGCAAGTACGGACTTGGGGTTCCAAATACATTTTAGTGAGTAGGATAACTCACAAATTTGTAGTCCGCGAAAAAGGAGAATGAACCCTTTCTGGTGTTTCTGTGGGCACGGTGGACGGCTGCGCTCCGCTGGGACTGTCCACCCAGGCGTCGACACGGCGGCCTCCCCAGCATGGCGGCCTGGGGCGATTGGACCTCTTATGTGGTGGCTGCTTCCTCCAGGGGGGGTCCTAAGAGATGGAGGAGGAAGCCGCATGGTCCCCCAGGGGGGGTCCTAAGAGATGGAGGAGGAAGCCGCATGGTCCCCCAGGGGGGGTCCTAAGAGATGGAGGAGGAAGCCACATGGCCTCTCCGGACCCGGCTTTGAAAGTCACACGGAGTCACTTCTGCCACGTTCTGTTGGTTGCAAGGGAGCCCAGCTTCAAGGAGAGGGGGTTTGGACTCCACCTCTCGCGGGGGCAATGTTGTGAAGTCCATCTTTGGAAAACACAGTCTGCCAGAGGGCTGGAAAAAACCACTAGCTATTATTTGATACAAAACAACCACAACGAAAGATGTTTCAACCAAGAGCCCACAAGTGTAGAAGTAATTACTCAGAAAGCTTGCTTTCATAATCATCTCTTACCTCATAAGACTCCAGCAACTAGTGCACGCTCGGCCCCTGCTCCATCTTTAAGGGAAAGATAGATGGGAGCTAAGGGGAGTGCCCAGGAGCCAGAGAGTCCTATAATCCAGGGCTCTGAAAACCTTAGAGGTCTTTAGGTCCAATTAGGACATAGGCTGGTCCCAGCCAAGTGCCAGGAATTCACGTCTGAACCACAGTGATCTGGAACACTGGTTTACTCAGAAACAAACACCTGGAGAGTGTGTTAAAAAAAATATAGATTTGTTCAACCCTGCCTTAAATATATGAATCCAGAGGTCTGTAGTACTTTTGACAAGTACTCCCAGTAATCCTAGTGTAGCCACTAGAACAGGTATTCTTCTCCAACCTAGGAACCCAGAGGAAACTATTAGCTCCCACATCATCACCCAGCTCAGCTCCTTCGGATCATACTGATACTTCTAGATCCACCTCACTTTCCCAGGATCTCTAAAATCAATCTGAGTGATGGGCAAAGCCCATTTCCCCAGCCTCTATAAAGGGCCCTGGGTCTCCCCGGCTCTGTGACAAAGAGGAGGATGAGACAAACTCCAATGGGACAGTCTAAGTCCTCCTTTAAAGGCACCACACTATCAGACAGGGACTGTGCCCGAATGATGCCCCGGAAAAAATGTCCACGTCCTAATCCCTAGAGCTTGTGAATACGTTCCCTTATACAGCAAAGGGGAATTCAGGGTATAGATGGAATTAAAGCAAGCCCTGTGTTGGACTGTCATTATTTATCATGCTGAAAAAAAAGACAATGCAGCGTTTGGCACATAGTAGGGATTCAGTAAATGGTGTAATAAATGACAGGAGCGCTTCTTTATGTTGCTTTGCTCTCGTCTTCCAATACTTTTAAATAAGCACTCGATTTTACTTCAGTAAAGGAGTCCCTGATGCGAGAGGATTTTAGAGGCAGCGTGGAGTAAGGGAATTAACATAGGCTTCGAGGTTAACGTGGAGCTTTTCTGTAAACCTCTGTGACCAGTGTCTGTATTGACTTCATCCAGTCTCTACAATCACTGCCAGTTTGTACAACCAAAGGCAATAGCAATTTATTCAACCATATAACAGATATTTACAACCCAAATCACAGGCAAAGGGCCAATGTCCCCAACATATATTGAGCTCCTAGAAATTATTAAGAATAAGACTTTTAAAAAAAACAAGGACAAATGGCATGAAGGATGTGAATAGGTACTTCGTGGAAAAGAATACAAAGGGCGGTTGATGCAATGAAAATACACTGAACGTCACTCATAATAAGAAAAGCAAATTAAAGCTACACTGGAATTCAAAAGTGTAATAACTGTCGTCTGGCAAGGGTCTCAAGAGAGAAACACTTTCATATGCAGCTGATGGGAGTGAAGTGTGTACAGTCCCTTGGGAGAGCAATTTGACCATATCTATCAAAATTATAAATCAGTTCCCTTTGTCCATCCATTCTATTGGGGAATTTATCTGACAGAGCTATCCATGGAGGAATGAAATGATACACTGCAGCTTTGTTTGTAATAGTAAAATATTGGAAACAACCCAAACATCTATCAGTAGGGGATTGATCATATAATGATACATCCATTCTGCCACTCTGTGAAATACTACATAGCTGTAAGAAAAAAAATAGCATGCTAAAACTCTCTAGGTGCGACATGGAAACAACTCCAAGATATATTGTTAAGTGAAAAAGAGCAAGAAGAACAATGTGCATATCACGCCACCATTTTGGTAAAAAAGAGGGAATGGGAGATAAGACTTGTGTATTTCTTGTAGGTCTCTAAAAGGATCCCTGAGATTTGAAATTGATGTTGGAACGGGGCTTGATGGAGGACGTGGATCAGAGGTAATTTTCACCAGGTACCATTTGGGTTTCTGAGCGTTAACGTTTGTAAATGCATTGATCATTTAAATTTTAATTAAATCAAAAGTATTATTTAATAATTAAAATTTCTGAAGTTCCAAATTGCAAACAATAGACGTCTCCTCAGTAGGATAAGGAGCAGGACAGAATGCTCAATAGAGAAGTGTCTTCCTGCTGATATAAAACATCAGCCTGGGAAACACAGACAAGAAGCCTGTTAGAGGGGAAACAAATATAAAAGTCAGACACAGTTAACTGTAGTTTAGAAGCACAGTTTAAGTAAACTTAGCTTTAATTTCTAAGTAAAATACATTTCAGTTCTGATATTGAGACATAACCAGTTTATTGTCAGCTCTCTGTTTTCCCTTATTTTCCTCTTGCAAAATTGGAGGCAGGGAGGGCTTAAGTAACGTCTGTAAGTAAATTAATTGTGTTACTATGTATTCATAGAATTCTGTGGCATGTTTAGCAGAAAAAGCTTACCAAAAAAAGGACCATAATTTCACATTAAAGATGACTTTTTTCAAACACTTCCAATTGCACTATGTTTTGAGTATGAGGAATCTGATACCAAAAAAACATAATTGTTATCACTGGGTCAAAATTCATTAAAAGGGGCAGTTCTTGAATGTTATTATTCTGTATTGGTCCCTTGAGAAATTACCAGGTCTACAATATTTAGAACATAAGTCCAGCAGCAAATCATTGCCTTTTAGTTACACAAATCTGCATCCTACCTTTAGAAATGGTCTTTCCTACTTACTCAGTTAACAAAAGGACCAAATCATTTATCATCCACTTGGGACACTTTTCAGAGCTAAAAGGGACACTCAATATTTACATGGGGACAAAGACGTAAGCCAGGCTACCAAAGCAGACAGAGGCACTTTACCTATTGTGGCATTCATAATAAATGTGAACCACAAAATATTTATTAGGCTGTTTTGATTGCCATGAATTGTGTCTTTCCAATTATGATACAAATTGCTTCCAAGAAGCACAGTTTGAACTCTTTTCTGTAAAGACACATTGAACAGACCTGAATCGGTTCACAAACCCCTGCAAATCTGAGAGGTCTATCCACCAAAGCAGCTCACTTTTGTCAAAATTAATGATGTGTCCACGATGATTAATGACTGCCTTGATAAATGTGATGAAGCATGGCAAAAGTTACTCTTGCTATAGTTTATTTGAATTTATTGCACCCGATTCATTTCTTAATCTGGGATTCATTCGTGCATTTTAAAAATTACTGTGTTATATTACTTTCAAGGAGATTATCTTTATATTTTAATTTCTCCCCATTCATAACACAATAGATCTTCCCCAGTGTATCAAGGCAGTAGTAGTTCAGACGTTTCATTCTTAGAATTACATCTCCCAAAGTCAAGTCAACCAATGTCAGGAAAGATTCAGTCCAGTTTGCGTTATATGCACTAAAGTAATAGTTTGAATTATTTCACAGATTTTACCAATTCATTCTCTTCATATAGACATGCCCCAAATCCTTTTGTTCTGTTTTAAAATGAGAATAATACTGTTGCCATAGTTTTGTTAGTCCTCCTGACTCGGTGTCCTGGAAGTGCTTGAGGACATACGTAAATCCCTTGAAATAACTGGCAGCATGTTTTGTGTTTATGTGTATGCATTTTTTTTCTCGCAAAAAACTGTTTGTAGCATTCATCACATTCTTGGAGGGGTTACCTGAGGAGTCGGGAAGGTGAAAATAGACACTGCTGGGTCAGGAGGGCAGCTTTCCTCTGCGTGTTTGCTGGACAGAGGTGCCCACCTAAGTGGAAATTTTCTCACTAGATTTTTACATCAACAGCAACGGCCTGTGGTCATACACTCTCCCGGGCAGCGCGGCGCCCCAGGTCACGCTGCAGCTGGCCTCTCCTGGCCTGCCCCACCCTTAGGTTGTTCACATGCACCAAATATACATGGCTCATTTTCCTCCTAACTTAAGCCTTTTTTTTTTTTTTTTTTTAAACATCTTTATTGAAGTATAATTGCCTTACAACGGTGTGTTAGCTTCTGCTTTATAACAAAGTGAATCAGTTATACATATACAATATGTTCCCATTTCTCTTCCCTCTTGCATCTCCCTCCCTCCCACCCTCCCCATCCCACCCCTCTAGGTGGTCACAAAGCACCGAGCTGATCTTCCTGTGCTATGCGGCTGCTTCCCACTAGCTATCTATTTTACATTTGGTAGTGTATATATGTCCATGACACTCTCTTACCCTGTCACATCTCACCCCACCGCCTCCCCATATCCTCAAGTCCATTCTCTAGTAGGTCTGTGTCTTTATTTCCATCTTGCCACTAGGTTCTTCATGGCCTTTTTTTTTTTTTTCCTTACATTCCGTATATATGTGTTAGCATACTGTATTTGTTTTTCTCTTTCTGACTTACTTCACTCTGTATGACAGACTCTAACTCCATCCACCTCATTACAAATACCTCCATTTCGTTTCTTTTTATGGCTGAGTAATATTCCATTGTATATATGTGCCACATCTTCTTTATCCATTCATCTGTCGATGGACATTTAGGTTGCTTCCATGTCCTGGCTATTGTAAATAGAGCTGCAATGAACATTGTGGTACATGACACTTTTTGACCTATGGTTTTCTCAGGGTATATGCCCAGTAGTGGGATTGCTGGGTCGTATGGTAGTTCTATTTGTAGTTTTTTAAGGAACCTCCATACTGTTCTCCATAGTGGCTGTATCAATTTACATTCCCACCAACAGTGCAAGAGTGTTCCCTTTCCTCCACACCCTCTCCAGCATTTATTGTTTCTAGATTTTTTGATCTAACTTAAGCCTTTGCACAATGGACCCAGTGTACTCTTGCACTCCTGACCCAACAGCTGAGATTAGGAGAGTCAAGGGGCTTCCCTGGTAGTCCAGTGGGTAAGACTCCATGCTCCCAATGCAGGGGGCCCGGGTTCTATCCCTGGTCGGGGAACTATATCCCGCAGGCATGCCGAAACAAAGAGTCTGCATGCCACAACGAAGACCCTGAGCAGCCTAAATAAATAAATAGAAATATTCTCCTAAAAAAAATAAAGAAGAGTCAAAACCTCTTTTCAGTGACCTTCTCCTATATTCTTTTTTTTTTTTTTTTTTTTTTTATTTATTTTTGGCTGTGTTGGGTCTTCGTTTCTGTGCGAGGGCTTTCTCTAGTTGTGGCAAGCGGGGTCCACTCCTCATCACAGTGCGCAGGCCTCTCACTATTGTGGCCTCTCTTGTTGCGGAGCACAGGCTCCAGACGCGCAGGCTCAGTAATTGTGGCTCACGGGCCCAGTTGCTCCGCGGCATGTGGGATCTTCCCAGACCAGGGCTCGAACCCGTGTCCCCTGCATTGGCAGGCGGATTCTCAACCACTGCACTACCAGGGAATCCCACCTTCTCCTACACCAGAAAGGAAAGTTCTTCCTGTCCATGTCCCCCAATGTGTTGCCGATATGTTAAAATAAACGTATTCTGTGTTATAGTAAACCTAAGACTTGCTGTTCTAAATCTGTTTTGACAGAGGATATTTGGTTAAAGAGAAAAGACACTGGCCATATTACACAAGTCAAAGGAAAAAGAATTTCCAAGAAATTACTCAGGACTCTATGAAATTCTAATCTTTCTTTAAACTTTTCATGGCCTTAAGACATGGAAACAAACTAAGTGTCCATCAGCAGATGAATGGATAAAGAGGTGGTACATATATACAGTGGAATACTACTCAGCCATAAAAAAGAATGAAATAATGCCATTTGCAGCAACACGGATAGACCTAGAGATTATCATACTAAGCAAAGTAAGTCAGAAAGAGAAAGACTAGTATCATATGATATCACTTATATGTGGAATCTAAAATATGATACAAATGAACTTATCTACAAAACAGAAACAGACTCACAGAGATAGAGAACAGACTTGTGGTTGCCAAGGGGGAAGGAGGCTGGGGGAGGGATGGATTGGGAGTTTGGGATTAGCTGATACAAACTATTATATATAGAATGGATAAACAAGGTCCCACTGTATAGCACAGGGAACTGTATTCAATATCCTGTGATAAAACATAGTAGAAAAGAATATGAAAAAGAATATATATATGTATAACTGAATCACTTTGCTGCACAGCAGAAATTAACACAACATTGTAAATCAACTATACTTCAATAAAGTTTTTTAAAAAATAAGAAAACAAGCTTATGGTTACCAAAGGGGGAGGGGGGTGGGGAGGAATAAATTAGGAGTTTGGGATTAACATATACACACTACTATATATAAAATGGATAACCAACAAGGACCTATTGTATAACACAGGGAACTATACTCAGTATTTTATAATAACCTATAAGGGAAAAGAATCTGAAAAAAAAAGATATATCTGTATGCATAACTGAATCACTTTGCTGTACACCTGAAACAAATACAACATTGTAAATCAACTATACTTCCATTTAAAAATTAAATAATAATAATAAACTTTTCATGGCCTTGGATATAATAAATCTTTATGGAAGGACCTAAGGTAGCTCATTAGATGTGGTAACGGGGACAGCTGGGGACGCTGCTGCCTTGGCTGGAAAGCACTGGAGATCCTGATGAGCACTTTCCCCTTCGTTGGCAGGTTCAGAGGGTCTAAACTATGCTGCTCCTCGGCCTCCTTCTGAATGGACATCATGCAGTGTCCCCTCTCAGTTCACTGAAAAGCTCAGACTAAGTCGCTTACCTGGGGAGGGCTCCCTGCCCGTCAGCCTCAGGATGATAGTCTAAGGAACAAGCCGACGCAGGCACTGTCCTTTAACACCCACTCTTGTTCTGTGTTTCATCGTCTTACAGAGAATTCGCCCAGAACAACAAAAGACTGTTTGTAGTTCTAATGGTTTTTCCCTGGCCTGTGACCCTGGGGACAACACTGTTTTCTCTGCGCAATAAAGAAAGTGTCTGTGCATAATGGCTGTGACTTCTCCCTCTCTCTTTGAGTTGCATGGATTAGGGATTAAACGCTCAGTGAATGAGGCCCCTCTTAGGCTCTGTCTCAAATTCTCAGGAACTTGCCCCATTTTATGTCGTTAACTTTGCCTTCTTTAAAAAAAACAAAACAAAAAAGCAGAGACTATAATCAGAGCACAGCTTCAGCGCCGAGGGGCAGGGGAGGCCAATTGGTGCTGAAACTTCTTTGCGGTTTTTAGTCAAGGGCCAGCAACATCTCCATAAGAGTCAGGTCAATAGCTCAGGGCCTGACTTCACTCTGAGAGCACAGTGCATGGTATGAAGTTGTTTTCTCATGGGAGGATGTGAAGAAATTTCCACTGGAGTCTACATTGTAGCTGTTCTTTTCTTTCCAGTTTAAATTGACCATCTTCTGACTCTGCTGAGAGCCAGGAGTCAGAAATCCATCTTCATTTGCCCTCTTGTTTCTCATTTAGAGGGTCACACATCCATCCCCATGATATTTGAAAATCATTCTAGTCCCCTGCCTCTTAATAACCATCTAATGTGTCATCCTATTAAATATAACCAATTTCTGTATCTTCTTTAACTATGAAATGTTTCCAAATCAATTGCCTAGATAAACCTCACGATGTCCTATTTCAAATGGCATAAAAGGCCAGAGCAGAGTTTGCTTGCCCTCTGAATCTGATTACATAAAAATCTCAGCTAGGTAATTTTCCACTTTGGATTACCCAGGACAACACATCTCAGAAAACGCAAAAAAAAAAAAAAGAATATTTGCCAAGCACACTAAGGTAATTGTTTCTGCCTTACATGTAACAATATTTTGCAAATATATAACAGCTTCTCATCAAAGTTGATCTATGTTTAAAAATAGAGGCTGATGTCTCTGGGTCCCTTCCTGAATAGCCAGATGTGGGCTCCTGGGACTCGGCAGGGAAAGAAAGAGAAGGGGCATTTATTGAGTCTTTCCGGTGTTGTTATACTTTGACCCCATCTAATTCTCACAACAGCCCCAGAACTTGGTATTATTATTTTCCTATTACACATGAGGAAACTGAGGCTCAGAGAAGTTCCATACCTTGTTCGAGGTCATTCCAGCCAGCAGAGTCCAGATTGAAACCAGATTGGGCCATGTCCCCAGGTGAGGAATAAAGGACGGTTTCTCGGGACCCATGACCTTGAACAATAAGCCAACTTCCTGCTGGATAATCTAGCGTGTGGCCTACAAATTGGAGTATTAAGTAGTCAGAGAGAGAAAGACTCATCTACGAAACAGTGGCAAAGGCTATCTTCAGATATGACCTGAAGCCGGTCTTCAGTGGACATCTGGGTGGGCCTTGGGGACCCTGTAGTACAGCTTGAGAAGGTTTGGCCAGGAAGCACTGAGACCTCAAGATACACCTGGGGCAGAAAAGAGACACTGGAACAAGGGAGGCATCTCATCACAGGGCTGATCTGAACTGTGTCCTCGGAGGTGGGAAGATCACACTGGAACCAAGGACAGAACACGGCAGGATGTCTCTCTGGGAAAGTGCAGAGAAAGGGGGACAAGGGGGTGTCAGAGGAAAGCCCAAGACTCAGGGGAAGCCTACGGTATTGGGGAAAATCAGAGGACAAGCTCAGAGTGGACTGGACAGACCCAGTGGGAGTGGTGGGTGCCCAGCTGCTGGGCTAAGGTGGGAAGATGGGTGAGGGCGTGTTCCCAGGGCCCCCCGCATGGCCCTGCATCACCTTGGAAACTTGGCAGGACAAAGCCTTCAAGCACTGCACTTCGGCCACAGCAACTGCCCGGTTCTGGGGACACAGAGACAGACGAGGATCCTCAGGATGAGGGTGGGAAGGCACTGGAAGCCTGTTGTCAATTGGGTGGGAAACTAGAAAAGAAACAGAAATTTCCTATCACCAAAAAGCAAAGTAGGAGTCAGAGAATAAGAGTTGAGGCTTTCCCTTCGGGAAAGGTGTCCCAGCACTGGCTTTGTTTCCGACCAGGCTGGCGAGGATGCCGCTTCCAGTGATGGGCCCGCCTGGCGTGATATAAAGCACAATGGGTACCTGAAGCTTGGGTAGAATCATGATACGTCGAATTGAGAGAATGGAGTGGATGGGTGTGGAAATACAAGGAACGGAGGTGAAAAGGTTGGAAAACACAATGGGCGTTTGGGTAGACTGAGCCAAACAGCTTTTCAGGTGCAGGCTGCACCTCTGGAGGACGGGAGAGAGGTGCACGGAGAACACAGGTGAGCAGGGCTGGGGCGGGCTCTGAAAACACCGCCTCAGCCATCGCATCCTTCCCCGGGCTGCGCAGGATGGTTTCATCTGCACACTGAGAGACTGAATCTTAAGCAAGGTGAGCCAAATGGGATTCTTTCACCCTCTCTGACAAGGAGACAGCGCCTCCCCAATTAAGCATTCCATCTGCTGAGTCATCAGGTCTGAGCTTCCCTCCAAGCGAAAGTGCAGACGCTGCCCGAGCAACACCTACGTGCCCGGGGCCTTTGGAAAGCGGGGAGGAGGGGGGGCATGGGGTGCTTCCTGAGATTTTTCTGGACAGGTTGCAAAACTTCAGCATATCAACATCTGTTGTTGCTTTCAATGTATAGGCAAGCATGTTTCTGAGATTTTTCCTGATTTGCCTTAAAGGAAAATTATTGACTTGTCTTTCTGCTGTCTGGCACAGAAACATTATTCTCTCCATTTTGCTACATTTTTCTCTTTTCTGGTGTTTATGGGGGCTTTTGACTAATATTTTCATTTGCCAGAGGTGCTTTTAAATTTGCACACATGAAGAATAAACACCTTCTCACCTCTGCATTTCTAATATTCAGCTGTTCCCTTGCCTTACCTGTCCAAATGCACTGACCTTTTTCTCTAGGCAGTTATTTTTGTCTCACAATCATTTTCTCTCAGAATTCTAGTGTCACAACTCCGCTGTTGTCTAGATTTTGATGCAGATTTCTGTGGAGAAGTCTGAAGCCAGGGTTATTTTTGGTTTTTTGGGGATTACTTTTGTTGTTGTTGCTTTGTGGGGTTTTTTTTCTGTTTGTTATGAGTCCCTTCTTTATGCCTGAAATTTGAAAGTGTCAGTACACCAAGCCTAAATGTTGGGTTCTTTTAACTAATTTTTCCTTGTATTTGATTAGCCTTTTCAATCTGAAGGTCCAGTTCTTTCTGTAGCTAAAGAAAGTTTCTATTTGTTTAATGCTTCTTTTCCATTTGTTCTATGCTTTCCAACACACACATGAGGCTTCCCTGAACTGTCATCTTTGTCCCTTTTTTTCCTCTCATCATTTTCACTTCCTCATCTGTTTCATATCCTTGACTTTCATTTTTATGTACAGGAGAACTTCTCAGTGTATCCTCTCCTTAACCAATCAGATTTTCTGTTTGTTTCAACAAACATTGAACCTGTTTCTCAATGCTTCCATTTAGGATATTTTAAATTTTGCTACTTTGTTTTTCATCTTTCCTGATCTCACTGGTCTTTCTCTACCGCTGTCCACCTTTCACAGGTGCAATATCTTCCTGAATGTTTCAAGGGATGCACAGTAGAAACTGTGTCATATTTTCTCCAATTCCCTACAGACTCTCTTTCATTGGAAAACATTTGCTCTGGCTTCTTTGGAAGTAGCTTGTTGCATTGACTAGTGATTTTCTCTATAATAGTCCTTTATAAAGCTATTTTTTCTTGTCTTTATTAGTTCTTGTAAATGGTAATCCCTGATTGTTTACTATTGGGAATCAACATAGATTCTGACACGTATTGTTTTCAACCCTTCCAGATTCTCTGGGCTCAATGAAATTTAAAAACATTTACAGGGATTTAGTTACCTAGATCAGGTACTCGGCGTTGTGTAGAGACTACTGAACCAGCTGCTGTAGCAACACAGAGCATCACCTCATTACCAGAGGGCCTCTTCCCATGTTCCTTCTGCCACCCAGCAACTAATACTAGAGCACAAATCCTGAGGTTCATGCTCCCAAAGCATGAATAATAATAATAATAAATAATAATTGTGACTTTTCCAAAAATATCTTGATTTATGAATACAAATTAAATAGCACAATACTATAATCCACCGCATCAACAGACTAAAGAAAAATCACATGATTATGTCAACAGATGCAGAAAAAGCATTTGACAAAATCTAACACCCATTCATGATTAGAACGGTCAGTAAACTAGGAATAGAGGGGAACCTTCTCAACTTGACAAAAACTGTCTACCAAAAACCTACAGCTAATATCACAATTAATGGTGAGAAACTAGAAGCTTGCCCGCTAAGATTGAAGCAAGGATATGCCCTCTCATTACTCCTTTTCAACACCATACTGGAAGTTCTTGCTAATGCAGTAAGGCAAGAAGAGGAAATAAAAGGTATACAGATTAGGAAGGAAGACATAAAACTGTGCTTGTTTGTTGATGTCTTGGTCATCTATGTAGAAAATCTGCAAGAACTGACCAAAGAACTCTTGGAACTAATATGTGATTATGGCAAGCTTGTAGGATAAAAAGTTAAGCAATAGTATAGTATACAAACTATACTATTGTACCATAAAGAGATAATACTATACATACTATTTTGTAACTTGCTTTTTTTCACTTAATGGCATACCTTAAACATCTTTATATTTCAGTACCTGGAGGTCTTCTTCATTCTTTTTTATGAATGTATAGCATTGTATACATGTATAGTATTGTAATGGATGTATAGCATTCCATCAGATAATACCAAATTCACTTGCCCAGTCCCATACTGATGGCATTTAGTTTGCTTCAAAATTCATTGCTTGGTTGGTTGGTTCTCACTTGCAGTATGATATCACGGACCCCCTTATTATTTCAGTATTCCCTTAAATCTTTCCAAAACACACACTAGGGTTTTTACAGAAATGTCTCCAATCTATTCATTTATGTAAATAAAAAATTTCAGAATAATAATGCTAACAGTGATTACCTCTGAGAGGTGAGAACAGAGCTGGGGGTCGTGTGGTAGGAATGTGCTAATATATTTCACTTTATATCCTTTTCTACTATCAGAGTCTTTACAAGTAAATGCAATGCTTTTCTAATCTTAATTAAAACATATAAATAAATAATGCTGCAATAACAGCAGCCCAAGCTGTTTTTCTTCTTTAAGGCTATGTCTCAAGGAAATTATCTAGATGTCAGATTACTGGGTTGAATGGCGTGCTTAGGAACTGTGCCAATTCCCACTGGAATTGGAGGGATTTCAGAGGTGCAGCATTCTGCAGGTGGTTCAACCATCACGGAAAAATAGAAGCAACTGTATACAACTGACTTGTGTCTAATAGTGAAAGTTTCACTCATGCAGCTAAGGTGGAGGATTTGGTCTTAAAATCCATTAGAAAAGAATCAGTTGGTGGAAATGCTGGAACGGGTGCTCTACGGTACAGCTGCATCCTTGCCTAGTGGTTGTTCTGGATCAAAACCCCAAGGAGAGAGTCAATGACTATCTCTTCTTGTGGAAGTTCGGAGAGGACGTTGGTGCATTAAAGCGGGGGCAGAACGGACATGTAACTCAAAAGTCCAGGGCAGGTTTTGTTCAGACTGGGCTCCTGCCTGTTACTTAGAGACTCTGTTCCACCTTTTTCTGTCTTTGGCTTTGTCCCACAGCAGGCTTCTCTCAAAGTCACAAGAAGCCTTCCACAGCAGCCAGGGCTTCAGCTGCTCTGCTCACATCCAGAGGGAGAAAAATACATGGCTGAGCTTTGCGCTGATTGGGCCAGTCCGTGGCCAGGTGACTGACACCTGCTGATAAATTTCGGCCAGCAGTTGTCAAAACCAATCACATGGCAGGAGGAGGAACAGGTAACTCTGATTGGCTCAGGTCAATCAAGACACGCCCCTAGAGCCCTGGAGAAGCCAATCCCAACCAAGCCTGGCTGCTGCACAGTGAGAGAGGTGGCCAGGCATGGCAGTGAGAAACTCAGTCTGTGACCCACATAGTATTTTCCACGGATGGAAAGGAGAAAATGACCGTCTTGTGCTGAGCCTGTATTGTGTACAAGGCATGGAGCAAGAGGCATTTATTATTTAATTTAATCCTCGCAACAATCCTTTAAGATTGGCATTGCTAATCTTTATTTCACAGATAAAGAAAACTTCAGCTCAGAGAGTTTGAGTCATTTGCCTAAGGTCACACAGCTAATAGGCATCGAAGCTTATCTCACCAATTTCATATGCTGCTTGGCACAGCTTGCTCATGACCCTAAAGTGCATCCAAGTTCAGCATGATAAATACCTTTTAGATCCTATTCCCTTGAGGTCTTTTTTTTTTTTAGTTGTCTAAAAGTCATGTGGATTTTTTGGAATATATACATATATAGTTAAGACTAAATCAGAAGGAAAAGCAAAAATTTGTTTTATTTTTTCCAATTAAGCATCTTCTAGCAGTTGAAATATTTGGTTTGTGTTATCAGATTCCAGCCTAGAGCCAGGTCATAGCTATGAATCATAGCTGATGTAACGTGCGTCTTAGTAGAGCTATTATGTATTTCCCAGGTGCACTGCACTTGACCGTAGGAAATCAGATCCCTGCCCTGGTCCCGGGTGAGCAATTATGACATCATGAACTGGTGCTTGGATACCCAATCACCCTGGCCTCGCAGAGCTGCTAATATTTACTCTCTGCGGAAACTGGTGGAGAAAACCTGAGTCTAGATTTGCGCTTTTCCCCTGAAAGAACAGAGGTTATTGAGAGCACTATAGCCTCTGGGTTGGTGAGTCTTCCTGAAGTTCCCGGGGAACTCCATGGGAATTCCACATTGCCTGCAAACGTGGGGCTTGCTGCTCTGTTACTACATTTGGGATTGGACCAATAGTCCCTGATTGCAGTTCTGGTTGGGGGGAGGTTAGGAGGGAGCGTGAGGGTGGACGGGTAGGCGGAGGTGGGTGCCTGGGCTAGTGCACCCTGCTGTGCATAGTCATGAGTACCAGGCAGGGGGGCACTTCTGTGCAGCAACATGAGGAAAGCAGCCAGAAAGAGGTTTATGCATCTTTAGTGATTTGTGCTCAGGAGGTACTCAAGTTAGAGCCTCCTGCTTATGAAAGAGGAGTGATGTCACAGATCTGCACATCTAAATAACAAAGACAAAAATGAAAAAACAAAAAAGACTTGAAGTCCTAAAATTTCATTAAGATCCAGTTTTCTTCAGAGAGACTACGTGGAAATTCTGTTGTTGGCGTAATTAATTGTACTGAGCATCACCTGAAATGCTTCAATACCTTCAAACCATTTCACTGTTTTTGCCTTTACTCAAAATAATTGGTTACTTTCTAATTAATGTGAAGCCTAGTACATAAAAGATGTAGTTTAGACCAATAAAAAGGGAGGGAACACCCATTTAACAGTTTCTCAGAGGCAATTAAAAAATGACACTCTTAAGTTTTACAGGCTGAGGAAACATCATGCCCCAACCTTGGCGTGATATTGTTTTAAAACATAGCAATGCAACAAGTACGCCACGGATGAGGAGAGGTAAGGGCGACTGCCAAAATATTGCAGCATTAGGACTTCCCTGGTGGCTCAGTGGTTAAGAATCCACCTGCCAATGCAGGGGACACAGGTTCGAGCCCTGGTCCTGGAAGATCCCACATGCCACAGAGCAACTAAGCCCGTGTGCCACAACTACTGAGCCTGCGCTCTAGAGCCCGCGAGCCACAGCTACTGAGCCCGCATGCCACAACTACTGAAGCCCGCGCACCTAGAGCCCGTGCTCCGCAACAAGAGACGCCACCGCAATGAGAAGCCCGCGCACCGCAACGAAGAGCAGCCCCCGCTCGCCGTGCGCAGCAAGGAAGACCCAGCGCAGACACAAATAAATAAATTAATTTATTTAAAATGTTAAAAAAAAAATTACAGCATTAAAAAATTGCCTTCCCCTATAAGAAAAACTGCCCAGAAGCAGCCATAGTTCTGTCGGGTGACCCTTGGCCCACAGTCTGATGAGACCCTGTGATGCGGCTCCCTGCAGGGGGCACTGCCAATTTGGGGGGCCCACTGCAAAACGGATTCTCTTGTTCAAAAAGCAAGTGGATGTATACATATAGGTGATTCCCTTTGTTGTACAGCAGAAACTACTACAACATTGTAAAGCAATTATACTCCAATAAAGATGAAAAGAAAAAAAAACCACAGTGAGAAACCATCTGGGGGTCATCTGGGGCTCCCTCCCCTTGCTCAGTCATAGATGCTGCAAGATGACCACCATGCATCATGGTGCCATGGGAATACCAAGATGGCTATAACTGAAAAGATGGACAACAGTAACTCATGGAAAGGATGTATAGACGTTGGAACCCTCATATACTACGTTGCTGATAGAAAGGCGAAATAGTGCAGCTGCTTTGGAAAACAGTATGACAGTTCCTCAAAAGATTAATTCACTTCTAGATATATATCCAAGAGAAATGGAAACATATATCCACACAAAAACTTGTACACACATGTTTGTAGCAGCATTATTCATAATAGCCAAGAAGTGAAAGAACTTAAATATCCATGAAATGATGAGTAGATAAATAAAACCTGGCATATGCCTCCAACGGAATATTATTTGGCCATGAAAAGAAGTAAAGCACTAATGCATACCACAACATGGATGAACCTTGAAAAATTATGTTAAGTGAAACAAACCAGTCACAAGGACCGCATATTGCAATATTCCACTCACATGAAATGCCTAAATTAGGCAAATCCAGGGTCCAAATATAATGGTGGTCACCTAGGGCTGGGAGGGCTGGGGAGGTATGGAGAGTGACTGATAATGGATACGATTTCTCTTGGGGGTGATGGAAATATTCTAAAATAGATTATGGTGATAGTTGTACCACAATACACTGAAATATACTAAATATGTATACTAAAACCATTGAAATGTACACTTTAAATAGGTAAATCGTATGTATGTGAATTACATCTCAATAAAGCTTATATAAAAATATATATATTTTTAAAAAGGAGGTGGAAAGTGCCGTTAAACATAATAAAACATAAAGCTTTTCCCTTTCTTCCACAGTCTCTCCCTCGATTTATCATGGTGTTTTTAATTTGCTCTTTTTTTTTTTTAAGAGTTTGGTTAACAGTATTTAAATTTATTTATTTATTTATTTATTATTTTTGGCTGTATTGGGTCTTCGTTTCTGTGCGAGGGCTTTCTCTAGTTGCGGCAAGCGGGGGCCACTCTTCATTGCAGTGCGTGGGCCTCTCACTATTGTGGCCTCTCTTGTTGTGGAGCACAGGCTCCAGACGCGCAGGCTCAGTAGTTGTGGGTCACGGGCCCATTTGCTCCGCGGCATGTGGGATCTTCCCAGACCAGGGCTCGAACCCGTGTCCCCTGCATTGGCAGGCAGATTCTCAACCACTGCGCCACCAGGGAAGCCCCTAATTTGCTCTTTAATGTCATGTTAAGTAAAGAAAAAATAAAATTTAAAATTTTTACCATGAATTTTACCATTTCTCTTTATATTGTGCAGTTCCTATTGAAATGCAAATATAAGAGCATTTAACTCAGATGCTGAATAGCCAAAATTACACAATTTGTATTTTGTACCTTGTACATGCATACGTATTTCCTTCTTACCAGAACACTGAAAATTGCAAAACATTAACTCAACGGTTTCTATTTCACTTCTTGATACTCTATATTCTACTAATGCTCTCTGCTTTTGGTTTACTGATGAGTATGGAAGGACTGAAGGTAAAAATAAAAGGCTCCCTTCTCGTGTCCTTTCCTTCGATGGCATCAATTCCAGCATAGGTTGACTAAGACAGGGAAGTAACATAAGTTAGAAAGGGTATGCATAGGATTCCCCCGTCATTTGTGCTTCTCACATCGACTTCTTCTTGGATCTGAAGCAAATATAATAAGGAAAAACAAATCTGACTCTGTATGGGATCTGTTTCTTTTACTTTAACCTTTGTAGTCAATTGCTTTTGCTTCCAGTTAAGAATGTTGCCTAGAGCCTGAAATATACAGGATAGCTCATTCTCAAGGCTCTGACCTTTAAGGATGTAACACTTTTCCATTCATATAGAGATAAAAAGTTGCAGAACAGAGATGAACATTTGTCTTGCTGGAGGTTTACAGGAAAGTCCTGACCTGACCTACCTGGACAGTTGCAAAAACAAAGGATGCTGACACCAAGAAATTTGCAAAGACCAACCACACCCCTCCCTCACCTAGCCTTTAAAAATGCTTTGCTGAACCGCTTTGGGGAGTTCGGAGTTTTGGGGGCACAAGCCAGCTGTCTCCTTGCATGGCACTGCAACAAACCTTTCTCTGCTCCAAACTCAGATGTTTTGGTGTGTTTGGCCTCACTGTGCATTGGGCACATGAACTTGTGTTAGGTAACACAAGTTCTAGATCTAACAGAAAGTATGGCCTCTGGGGGTCATCTGGGGGTCCCTCCCCTTGCTCAGTCATAGACGCTGCAAGATGACCACCATGCATCATGGTGCCATGGGAATTCTGTGCTCATAGGGTGTCACAAATGCAATGTGTGAATGGGGACACATATTGTGTGTGTCTCCTCTGCTCACATATGTGCTCCACCGTCCCATTGGGTTTCACCTCAAAATACAAGTTCAAACATAAAATTGCTAATTTTAGGTAACAAAGCATTAAACCAAGCATCGGGAACCCCTGAGTGCAGGTCATATGTCCACAAAGCTGGCCCTGCCCCGTGGTAACAAGAATCAGAGTAATTAGCTTGGCCAATCAGGTTCTCACTCTTGGGAGTTTAAACAGAGATGTAACAATGAGGGAAGCATCATCACTAAGTACCAAGAGAAGAATCTGAACAAGAAAATATCTGAAGCACCATAAAGACTGTTCATAAACTTCTGGGACCAAGGTATTTTCCTTAGCTTGTGATGACCTTCTGTTTCCATCTCTGTGTGGTCCGAGCTCTACTACCATTTCTGCATTTCTAATGAGGTCTGGATGTGTGGCTGAAATTTTGGTTTTTACCACACTTATCCTTGTAACATATCTCTCATTACTCAGCATATTTTGACTAATTCTGTGTTCCTTGCAGCTAAGAGTCTGATAAACAGTTAAGGCAAATGGTTGCTTGCTCTACACCTGATACAGACACAACATTGTAAATCAACTATACTCCAATATAAAATAAAATTTTTTTTTAATTTAAAGCAGTAAGTGGTTGCTCTTGGTACTATAATTTTTTAACAAGACAGGGAAAGACAGCCAGAGTTTAGATAAATGAACCCCAGGAATGAGTATGTCAATGTCCCCAGCACATTAGGTGAGATGCTACCTATTCAAATATCAAGTTCTCTTCTTAGGCAAATGGAGATGAAACTATGACAGTAGTTCTCAGATTATCTAACTGACATAAATAAATAAACATGCGTCAGGGTATTCTTCCTGAGTTATAAAAGCAAAACATTACAAACAACCTAAATGTCCAACAATGCAGGTTTGGCTAAATAGATTTTATCATTTGGATGATGGTTTTTTTCAGGCAGTAAAAAGTATGTTTTTAAAAGAATATTTAGCAGAGTACATGTCAAGATCACCATAATACAACTGAAAAAGCAGAATAAATATGTGTACTTAACATTACCAATTATGTTCTGAAAGTATGAATATATATTTATTTACTTGTTTATATGAATAGAACAAGGCCAGAAAGTTACAAGCTATTTATCTCTGGACTGTAGGATTAAGAGTTTCTTCTATTTTCCATTTAGTAATGTTTAGTTTTTAAAAATATATTTTAAGCTTTGATAAAGAATTAATAAATTTCTCCAAAAATCCAATAAATTTCCATCAATATAATTCCACACTCAAAAACTAACTTTATAATCGTGGTCTGACCTCTCATGCAGTGAAGTATGGTGATTAAGAGGATGTGTTTCTGAGGTCAAACAGCTCTTGGCTCAGAAAAGTCTACCACTTTCTAGCTATTTGACCTTGAGCAAGAAACCTCAATCCACCTGCTTCCTTATCTGTCAGATGAGGTTTTTAGTAAATGACCCCTTTCAGTTCATTCTAAGGATTAAATGAGATGATTAATTCCCTTCAATGACTATTGTTCATTCTGTTCATTTTGTATCCCAGTGAGGAGGGTGATAGCCGGCACATAGCAACTGCTCAGTAAATCTTGAGTGAATGAATGGGCAGGTCCGAACACACGTGCATGCTGAATGAATGATCATGGAGTCATAACAAGAATCAGACCAATACAATTTTATTTTTCTACATTTTGGGGCTGACATTTGTGTAGCTTGTGATATGTAAAAACGAATATCAACTTTTAAAACCTCCCACTTCCTTTTCCTAAAAATCTTTTTTTTTTTAACATCTTTATTGGAGTATAATTGCTTTACAATGGTGTGTTAGTTTCTGCTTTATAACAAAGTGAATCAGTTATACATATACATATGTCCCCATATCTCTTCCCTCTTGCATCTCCCTCCTTCCCACCCTTCTAGGTGGTCACAAACCACCGAGCTGATCTCCCTGTGCTATGCGGCTGCTTCCCACTAGCTACCTATTTTACGTTTGGTAGTGTATATATGTCCATGCCACTCTCTAACTTGTCACAGCTTACCCTTCCCCCTCCCCATATCCTCAAGTCCATCTTAACGGTGTTTTGTGTTTTGTCTTTAGGCTTTAATTGTGTTGGCAATCTAAGTTGACATCATAACTGATATTACTTCTGTTTTATCAATTTTAAATTAACTTTGGTTATTTGGGATTTAATAAGTAACCTATTTACCGGGCTGAAAAATTTAAGTGATTTGAAAATGATTTAGAGGCAAAATTCTCCCTTCCTCTCCTGTTGCCTTCTCTCCACTTTCTATCACTCTCTCCAAAGAGATAAATAGCCGTTATCAATCCCTTAGATACTTTTCCTGGGATTTTTCAATATATATATCTATAGTCAATTAAATTATGTCCAAGTCCTAATGCCCAGTACCTGTGAATGTGACCTTATTGGGAAATAGGGTCTTTGCAGATGTAATCAAGTTAAGGATCTAAAAGAGAGGTCATCCTAGATTTAGGATGACCCTTAAATCCAAAGATAGGTGCCATTTCAATAGAAGAGAAAGGTGACCATGTGAAGACACAGGCAGAGATTGGAGTGATGCTGGCATAAGCCAAGGAACACCTGGAGCCCCAGACGGAACACAGTCCTGCTGACATCTGTTTTTTCTTTTTTAAGAATTCTTTGTGTGTGTGTGTGTGTGTGTGTGTGTGTGTGTTTAAATTTATTTATTTTATTTATTTATTTTTGGCTGTGTTGGGTCTTCGTTGCTGCACACGGGCTTTCTCTAGTTGCAGCGAGCAGGGGCTGCTCTTCGTTGCAGTGTGCAGGCTTCTCATTGCAGTGGCTTCTCTTGTTGCAGAGCACGGGCTCTAGGCACTTGGGCTTCACTAGTTGTGGCTCACAGGCTCTAGAGCGCAGGCTCAGTAGTTGTGGCGCACAGGCTCAGTAGCTGTGGTGCACGGGCTTAGTTGCTCCGCGGCATGTAGGATCTTCCCGGACCAGGGCTCAAACCCGTTTCCCCTGCATTGGCAGGTGGATTCTTAACCACTGCGCCACCAGGGAAGCCCCTGGTCCTGCTGACATCTTGATTTTGGATCTCTGACCTCCAGAATTGTAAAAGAATAAAATTAGGTTGTTTTTAAGCCAGGGAGTTTTGGGTAATTTGTTACGGCAGCCCTAGGAAACTAATAAAAACATCTAAGCAGTATAAAAATATTCGTTGACCTTCGTTTACTATTTAACAGTGGTTCTTAGAGTTCTGATGTGTTATCTACACTGCTGTCATCAAAGTCAAAACCCTGAATAGCTTTTACACCACAGGAAAGTTGGAAGGAAAATATTTTCTACTTTTTGATAGTGCTGGGGCTTAATTATACGTTTCTTGAATTGCAGCTTCAGGGAATTTCCAAACGTATAATTTAGCCTTCCTCTACTGTATGAAATATTCTACTGGAACAAACAAGATTAGGGCCATTATATTCAGTTCATCTTACCCAGAAGGTAGAAGTAGTAATTCATACATTCAGAGACAGGGAGAGAGAATTTGCCTAAAGCGGCTAATTTTAATTTCTGCATTTTCTAGATTTTAGCACTGTGTTAAGCTCTAGTCAATGCTGAAAATAAATGTGTGTTGCTTGGAGCCAAATGCAGAAAATTGTGAGTCTCATGAAGAGTGCCAAGCATTCACCCTCTTGTCGCTAGATGGTGGGATGGGGAGAAAGGGGTAAATGGGATTGAGGCAGTAAGAGCAGTGAGGAGTTCCCCCGGGGTGGGGAGGGTGCTTGGGAGGGCAGCGGTTTGCAAAGTAGGACAGAAGGACTTCAACACTTTAACAACTGGTTCTGTGTTCCGGTGCCTGTCAGTTGAATACAGTACCAGTGATGTTAGCACAAACAACACACTTGCCAAATGCTTTCACACCCATCATTCTGATTCTACACAACACTCAGAGATAACTGCTATCCCATTTCACAGATGTAACCCCCGAAGCCCCAGGATATAAAATGACCCTCCCAGGATGGCCCCAGTAATAAGTTGTGCACGCAGGCCCTGAAACCATATTTTAAGATTTGAAATTCAGCCCTCTCTTCATTAAACAACAGCTACTTTTTTTTTTTGGCTGCGTTGGGTCTTCGTTGCTGCACACGGGCTTTCTCTCTAGTTGCGGCGAGCAGGGGCTACTCTTCCTTGTGGTGCACAGGCTTCTCATTGTGGTGGCTTCTCTTGTTGTGGAGCACAGGTTCTAGGCACGTGGGCTCAGTAGTTGTGGCACACGGGCTTAGTTGCTCCACGGCATGTGAGATCTTCCCAGACCAGGGCTTGAACCCGTGTCCCCTGCATTGGCAGGCGGATTCTTAATCACTGCGCCACCAGGGAAGTCCACAGCTACTTTTTAAATGACAGTAAATCTTCCTTGACCAGGCAGATGACCAAACTGGTTTCCATTTCGGATGAGAGAACCAAAGAAAGCCCCACTGAGCCAGAGAAGAACCAGAAGGGACGCCAGCATCGAGGATGCCTTGGGAGCTGTGAAAAGGGTCAGCTTCTCAAACGAAGAACCCTCGGGAATGTATTATGGATGAATCTGAAGATCATGGTGGGGGGGCGGGGTGAGGCGAGTGTACAGCACTCCTCAGCAAATTACCTGATCAACGTGGACATCAGAGTCAAGAAAATGTGTCTACTTTACCCAATACATAGCAGAACGTGATAACCCAAAATGTCAAACACAAAATTTCAAAGGGGGTTTATATTAATATATGATGACATCCAAAATAGATTATTTTACAGTAGAATAGGATTGAGAAGGGCATATCCTTGCATTTGAAACTGACCATAAAGGACACAGTTTATCTCTTTCAGGGGGGAACCATGGGGGTGACGTGACCCAAGGCTTTGGGGGAGGTAGGTCTTGTGTTCCCGTGCTGCTGGATGCTGATGAGGGCATCTCTGAAGGTCAGGTCTAAAGACAAACAATTGGCCGGTGCCCTTGTATCAGGAAATGCCCGGGCCATGACTAAGGCTTGCATCTCTTTCTATTGATTTGCAGGCAGAGGAAATGAAGCATCTTTCTCTCTCTCCCTCTCTCTCTCTCTCTCTCTCTCTCTCTCTCCCTCTCTAACTCCAGTGGGCCTAGCAGTTGCCAAAACTGAAGTATGATGTGTGCTGTGTGTGCACTTCTGCATGCTGCATTTGCATATTGTATTCCTGTTTTAAGGCTGAATAATGGATTCAGGTTCTGAGCAGTAGAAACGCTACATAAATGACTAGCCAGGCTGTGCTCAGGTTTGTGCTCAGGTGAACTTTGCCCCACTTTTGCTGCTGCTGCTGCTGCACTTGGAAAATAAACCCAAGGTGCACACATCTGAGGACGGAGACCTGGGGGCTCGGAGGAGGTAAGGAGAGGCTGGTCCAAACCACTGGATGTTTTTCCTGATGGCCAAGGAGCTCGTTGTCTGTGGAATGTGAAACAGCAGAGGAGGACGGCACCGCTCTACTAAACCTGAGAGTGAGTTTAAGGCTGCTGTGTGCTGGGAAGAACTGCCCATTGGTGTCACGTGACACTAGGGTTTAGATGACCTCCTAGGGTCACACAGCAAGTGAGAGATGTAATCATGACCATGAGTTAGGAACAAATTTATTTTTTGAACCATCCGAGTATTAATGACCTACCTTGTGTTCTGTTTCCTGTTGGGGACTAGAGAGAGAAATTGAAAAGAGTCTCCACCTAAAAAAGCAAAGTAAATTAACTACATGTTGCTAAAACTAATAATAAATTAACATGAAAGAGTCAATGATGGAAATGATGTGAAATCCAGGATTTGCTTCAAAGTAACTGTGCAGGGAGGAGGGGATGGGGTGGGGTAGAGAGGAAGTGAGACTAAGTCATGAGTTAATCATTGTTGAAGTTTGGGTTTGGGTACATAAGCGTTCTTTGTCTCAAGTTGTATGTTCTTTTGAAACTTTCCACTGTAAAAGTTTTTTTTTTAAGTATCCCATTTACAACAAGAAGCAACAAACACATTAAATTAAACCTTCCAAGAAATGTGTTGTACCTATATAAAAAAAAATCTATAACACCTAACTGAAAAACCTAAGGACTCAAATAGAGAAACAGAATATTCCTGGATGGGAATTTTTGTTATCATAATGACGTCAGTTTTCACTCTAAGTAATCTGTAAATTCAATGTCATTCCAACTGAAATTCCTGTAGGATTTATTGGAACTTGATTTTCAAATTCATATGGAAAAGAAAATATGCAAAAATAGCAATGACATTTTAAAAAGAAAAATGAAAAGGAAATTATCCTATCAAGGATCAAAACACATTACAAAGCTATAATTAAAATAGTGTGATATTGGCATAAGAAAGGACATGTATTAATAGAACAAAATAGAGAATTCAGAAATAGACACATGTAGATATGAAAATCTGGTTTAATACAGAGATAACATTTCAAATCCTTTCCCTCCTGACTGGGGACAAATTCAGGTTTTCACTTGGAAAATAACGTACTTATAAATATTTGTCTATATGTCAATATATTTATATGTTGATATATTTATGTATAGCCTATTTCTACATTTCTATATCTTGCAAAATTACATATGTATTTTAAATACTTATTTTATATTTTTATACATTTTGTTTGAAAACTAGTTTATTATATTTGTTTATATATTCTACGTAGATAAATTTTTTTTCCTTCCAGTTTTATTGAGATATTATTGACATACAGCACTGCATAAGTTTCAGGTGTACCATGTAATGATATGACTTACATATATCATGAAACAACTATCACAATAAGTTTAGTGAATATCCATTATCTCTTATAGAATATCCATTATCTCTTATAGATAATATCCATTATCTCTTATAGATATAGATCCAATATCCATTATCTCTTATAAATGAAGGAAACAAAGTTTTTCCTTGTGATGAGAGCTCTTAGGATTTACTCACTTAACAGCTTTCATATATAACATACAGCAGTGTTCATTCTATTTATCATGTGGCACACTGCATCCCTAGTACTTATTTATCTTACAGCTGTAAGTTTGTACCCTTTGACCACCTTCATCCAGTTCCCCCTCTTTCCACCCCCCACTTCTGATAACAACAAATCTGATCTCTTTCTTTTTTTTTTTCTTTTTTTCTTTTATTTTTTTATACAGCAGGTCCTTATTACTCATCCATTTTATACACAACAGTGTATACATGTCAATTCCAATCTCCCAATTCATCACACCAAAGACTAAATAAAGGTGAACAAAACATTTTCACCTGTATGGCACTTATAACTTGCACACATAAATGTAGACTATATATAGTATATATACGTGCATGTATATGCTTATATACGTGTATATGTATGTGTGTTTTGTATATATGTATGTATGCATTTGTACATGACATACATGACAATATGAGGAGATGCAAATGTCTGGTGGGGGAGGTGAGGAAGGCTCCTCGGGGGGAGACCTTACAAGGAAGAGGCTAGTCCAGCCCAAGCAGAGCAGCCCTGAAAGCCCACGTGGGAGGCCTGGAGGCTCCCCAGGGTCAAGATGTCATAACAGTTCAGTGTGACAACAGAAAGTGGTCCACGGCAGGGAGGGGCCCGCAGCAAGGGTGGAAATAAATGGTAGAGTCCAAGCTTGACTGTCAAGGGTGTACGACTAATCCTAACTTGCGAGGGAGCCAGCAAATATCATTGAAAGGAGGACAGAGTCGGGACACGACCGGGTGGATGCTAGCAGGACCCTCTGGAGGACAGCTCGGAGACACAGGAACCAGAGACAAGCAGGTACGTCTGGAAGTCATTGCAGTGACCTGATCTAGACCAGAGGCTGAGAGCTTGGAGAGGAGGGATGGAGGCCAAGTTCAGGTGAGAAGCCTGGTTACTGACGGGAAGAGGGAAGAGGAAGTCAGGATAGGACGGGGTCACAGCCGGGTGCCCATGGCAACCGCCAGGGAGTGTCTTGCTTCTTAAACAATGATGCAAGGCCATTGCTATTTCTGCCAGGAGCCCCGTGGATGATCCCACCAACCAGCTGGAGTGGAGAACCACTGAGGTTCTGGGCCAAGGTGGCTGGAGGGGTTTCTGAACTGAGACAAAGGAGGAGGAAGAAGAGGTAATTGGAGGAAGCCAGATGGGCTGAGTTTGCATCAGGTCCTCCTGGAGAGGCTGGTTCATCCACAGGTGGGGGGGAGCCACCATCAGTCACCAGGAGGAGCTTCTGTCAGGTGTGATGGCACCTGTCTTAGGGAGCTCAGGCCACTGTGACAAAATACCAGAGACCAGGTGGCTTAAACAGCAGGCGTCTATTTCCTCACAGTCCTGGAGGCTGGACGTTCAAGCTCAAGGTGTGGGCAGGGCTGGTTTCTGGTGAGACCCTCTCGTTGGTTTGCAGGTGGCGCCTTCTCGCCACACCCTCATGTGGCCTGACCTCTTCGCACACACATACCTGGCTTCTCTTTGTGTCCTAATCTCCTCTTCTTATGAGGTCACCAGTCACATCAGATTAGGGTCCATCCTGACGGGCTTGTTTTAACTTAATCACCTGGTTAAAGGCCTTATCTCTAAATACAGTCACATTCTGAGATCCTGGGGGTTGAATTTGGGGGGAACATAATTCAGCGGGTAAAAGCATCTTAGTGGTGGACAAATTAACCAGAAGGCAGCTTTGTTCCCTGAGCCCTGAAGGGACCAGCTGCCAACAGGTTCCATCTGATAAGGAGCCGGTGACCTTCTTGTTTGGAGGAGGAGGGGCTCTTGCTGGGTGTGTATAGTGAACCTGCCCTCGGTCCACCCCCACTAGACCATGGATGAAGGGGAGGCGAAGGTCTGATGACTGCATCTCACCAGGGGAATAAAGAACATGCTTTTATTTCCTCAAAGTCAAAACAAGAACAAGTGCTTGCTGTGTGTCTGAGGTACCATCTCATTTCACCCTCACATCAGCCAATAAGCGATGTGTCTACTGTCACTCTCTTTGTTTCTAAGATGAAAAGCATGCTTGGCGTGGAGGCGTGACCTGCTGGAGGTCCCTCGGCTGGAAAGTGGTGATGCCAGGCCTTGACCTCGGCCCATCTGACTCTCCAGGGCCCGTGACTTTAACCCCCATACTGCAAACAGTATTTCTTTTGCTTAGAAACATTTCTAATTCTTTTAGAACCTCTTAAAGAAGTTCTTAAGGAATTCTTGAGTCAAGGAGGTGATCTTCTGTCAAAGTTTTCAAATTGTTTCTTCTCCCTGTGACTCTGAAAGCCCTTGACAGTGTTACAGATGTGACAGTGAAGAGCATCCCAGCTTGGATGTTCCCTGCGTGGCCTTACAGCAAGAACATGTGTAGTTTTCTCAGGTGGCCTCAACAGCGAGACAGAGAAGCAGAGGAGAAGTGATGGGCCCAGAGGTGGCTCAGAAAAGAGGTGGTGATGACCGATGAAGGGCCTTTTGATTACTGTCTCCCAGCAACACCCAGGGGACTGTTCCTGAGAATGAACTGGGCTAAGTGACATGATCCAGGGGTTGCGAAGCGGTCCACACCTGGTGGTGCCAGCACAGACGTTGGGGGGAATAGAGAAGTCTCCCTGGGCATCCCAGCATGAACATGGGGGAGAACAGAGCATCGAGGGCGTCATCACAGAGTTCCGTGTCTTTGTCCACTGTCAGCCAGGGACCAGTCACTTTCAAGGATAGAATGTCACCACTTGGTGGAAGATGGCTGGTTTGCCAACGTCCTGTAAGAAACATCACTATCATCCTGTGACACTGCCTCCGTATTCCACTTGGAAAGACAGGCATACAATCAGTATATTCCAAAGAGACTAATTACCTGGGGAAGTTGTTTTTAAAAAGCAATAAAGATTATACAGAAATTGGTGCTACCCACACTGGGCCTTGTAATAATAATAATACGTACAGGATTTTAGCTGAGGGGGTGGAGTTCTTTTTTTATATATATAAATTTATTTATTTATTTATTTATTTTAAATTTTATTTATTTATTTATTTATGGCTGTGTTGGGTCTTCGTTTCTGTGTGAGGGCTTTCTCCAGTTGTGGCGAGCGGGGGCCACTCTTCATTGCAGTGCGCAGGCCTCTCACTATCGTGGTCTCTCTTGTTGCGGAGCACAGGCTCCAGACGCGCAGGCTCAGTAGTTGTGGCTCACGGGCCCAGCTGCTCCACGGCATGTGGGATCTTCCGGGACCAGGGCTCGAACCCGTGTCCCCTGCATTGGCAGGCGGATTCTTAACCACTGCGCCACCAGGGAAGCCCTATTTATTTATTTTTTTATGGCTGCATTGGGTCTTTGTTGCTGCGAGCAGGCTTTCTCTAGTTGCGGCGAGCAGGGGCTACTCTTCGTTGTGGTGCACGGGCTTCTCATTGTGGTGGCTTCTCTTGTTTGCAGAGCATGGGCTCTAGGCACACAGGCTTCAGTAGTTGTGGCACGCGGGCTCAGTAGTTGTGGCTCATGGGCTTAGTTGCTCTGCGGCATGTGGGATCTTCCTGGACCAAGGCTCGAACCCATGTCCCCTGCATTAGCAGGCGGATTCTTAACCACTGTGCCACCAGGGAAGTCCCAGGGGTGGCGTTCTTGAATTGCAAGTCTGTGACCCATAGAAGCAGAAGTGCAAAAAGCCTATAAAGTTATTTGCTGAGGAAATTTATGTTAAATATATTCTGTGAATATCCTTTTCTTATCTCCAGTGTGCAATAAGATGGAAATCATCAGGTATCTTTGGAAATCACCTCCAAGTTGGAAACATCTGGGTATTGCAGAAAATTGAATGAATTCACTGAAGGAAAAAATTACCTTATTTTTCATATATTGCCAACCAGGACAAGTATACTCAAATAAAATAAAAGTTCTTTCAGCGGCTGCCACAAGAAGCCATTAAAGAAAAATGTGGGCACCCTCATAGCAGAAACAAGTTTGTTTTTTAAGGTCAAAGTAGATGAATTGAAAAGAATAATCTTTATTGCTAAACAGATATGCTCTCAGTCCTCCCCTGACTGACATCATTTATGGATATTTTCTCCACTTGGTGGATTATCTGTGGCCAAATTACAATTGCCCTTGGACGTTCCCTGGCCACCTGTACAAGCGTGGTCAAGCACAAGTCCAGCTTCCCGTGGGCAGATGGGCGAGGCAAGAAAGATCAGAGGCTGGCACAGTCACTCCCCAATCTGGGCAGGGGGTGTGGGATGGGAGGGGAGGCATGCACCCAGCTCCATTATAAATCACTTTGAGCTCATCTCTTGTTAGAAAACACACATCTTTCCTAATGGAATGGGCAACTAAGACCTATAATAATAGATGCTGTAAATATGCATAAACATCAGTTATCTTGAATTTCAAATATTCTTATAGGACAAAAATGGATATATTTTCCTTATTATTCATTCAAATAAATTCTAGTCTGTTTGTGTGATAATGAATTTCTTCCCCTTTCTGTGCTGACTCATTCTGCTTGCTGGAGCATTTCTTATTTCTCCTCCTGAAAGGACCCAGCGAGAGCCTGGAATCAAGACTGCTGGAAGGAGGGGCAGCTGTTGAGATTGAAGACAAGTACGAACCACTGTTTTCTTTTCAAGTTACCACCAGGTCTGGGTCTCGAGCCATCAGAGGCCCTGGGGACCCAGGGAACATCCATCTTATATTCTGCACCATATATGTCCTTGTACCACATTGGGTGCTTCAACACTAATGTTTGAAAGTTTGAGATCATGAGACGAATATCATTAACCCAGACGAAATGTCTGGAGTTTCCCTGATTGAAACAAGTCAGGTGGAACCAACGAGAGGGATCACAGGAGAAGGCCCCGCAGGAAAGGGTGAGTTGACATCATACCAGGCAAACTCGGGGTGGATGAGGGGGTCTCAACACTCCAGTGCAGAGCTGCTGTAAATAATCTGTGCCTTTCTTCTTTTTAGCCTCTACAGATAACACCACCTAACATTTCAGCTTGACCATCTGCAGCATTGACAAAAAACTTGCAGAGAGCTATTATTTATTAAATATTTCAATGAGTGATATTATAATAACATTATAATATAGTTCATTGTCTCCATATGAAAAATGAGGGAAAATGAAGACAAGAAAGTCTGTCACTTCTAGGTAACACAAGGAAAAGCTGAATGCAGACTCAGCTTTTCTCCGTGATGCGCAGGCAGCTTAACCTGTTCTCTGGATAAGACCTCCCCAGAGAGCGGGCCACGTTCATGACACTCTCTGCTGTGTCCCTCCCCTACGCTTAGTATGTGCTCAATACATAATACCCAGCAAATTGCCATCAGTGTGAAAGCAACACCTTGCTTGGTCCATGGAGTCACATCCAAGGATGCAAAGAGGTGAAAGGAATTCAGATCTTTACTTCAGCGTCTCCAAAATGCCAAAGGGAAACAGACAACACGGAGAAGCCGGCTTTCTTGAATGTCCTTGCCTTTTCTCTGTCATTATTCCTCTTGCTCCAGAACCAACTAGAGCTTCCTCAGATGTCATTCTTCTCCAAATAAGCCCCTCGAAATGCTTCCTCTGCAACCTGACCACCATTACTCCTGACCTTCTCTTCTCCCTGCTATTCTACCAGAGCTTGTAGATTCTCTTCCCAATAGACACACTGTCTCTTTCAAAATCCTGACTACTTTCTCTATGCTCTGGGCTTTGAAAACACACACACACACACACACACACACAGAGTAGCCAAACTGGAAAAAAGAAAGTAGTAGGTACAGCAAGAATTTCCCCACGCAGAATGGTGGGGGTCACATGGTGGACTTGGACTCTGACATGAAGATATTCTCTATTTTGTTTCGGGTCAGCCACTACCTCTGGGCTCTCTGCCCTGGGGACACATGAAGAGGTCTCAGCCAAAAGGAGCTGCTTTAGGGAGTTAGAAGCGCCCATTATTTTATTTGTCTGTTTGTTTTGTTCTGGTTTTGTTTTCCAGAAAGGTTTGCCTTTCATTTGTTGTTTCGTCCACATGAAAGATTTCTGTTTAATATTCTAATTTTGAAAGTCTTATATTTGCCTGTTGTAGTATAGCCTACACTATGAAATCTAGCGCTCTTACTGTTTGTCTTTTAAATTATCTCTTTACTGTCCTGGTTTTATCTTTATCTTGTTTATCATTGTCATGGGTTGAATTATGTCCCATTCCCCCCAAATTCATATGTTGAAGTCCTAAACCCCAGTATGTCAGAATGTGATAGTATTTGGAAATGGGGTCGTTGCAGATGTAATTAGTTAAGAGGAGGTCATGCTGGAGTAGGGTGGGCCTTAATCTAAAATGACTGGTGTCCTTATAAAAAGGGGAAATTTTGACACAGAGATGCATGCAGGGAGAAGGCCATGTGAACATGAAGGCTGAGATCAGGATGACATTTCTGAAAGCCAAAGAACACCAAAAGTTGCCAGCAAACCACCAGAAGCAGGGGAGAGGCCTGGGACAGATTCTCTTCAGAGCCTTAGAAGAAACCAGTCCTACTGACACCTTGATCTTGGACTTCCAGCCTCCAGAACTGAAAGACAATACATTTCTGTTGTTTAAGCCCCCAGTATGTGACACTGTGTTATGACAGCCTTAGCAAACTTATGCAATCATTTTAAAGTATTTTATAGTTTCTTTTCACTTTTTTTTTAACCCTTGCATTTAGTCTTGCCATTATTACATCCCTGTTTTTTCTTAAAGTCTGATTTTATCTATCTGAACATATGAATCTTTTATTATTTCAGACTTCATCTCTCTTGGTCCCTTTATTTTGTTTATGTTATTATTGGGCCAGATGTTACCTTTTGCCTCTGGTCCTCTCAATAATTTGCACATTGGTTTTACTAAATTTGTCACCATCATCAACATGATTTCTTCTCACGCTGTACTTTGTATGATGTTCACAAGAACTGTGGCTATCACAGTGTGTACCCCACAAGTACCTGGCATGCTTGGTACTTTTTTCCCTTTCTCTCTGCTCCCCAATTTCCCTTCATGAATCTTCCATCTCCTTCAATGATGATTCTCTAAAATTTTTCACCTTGTTTATCTCGAGACTCTCAAGCCAAAAATTTTCTCCTAGGACCATTATGATTCGCCTTGCACAGATGAAACATTCGGTGATTGGAACGTGTGGTTTTCAGACGTCATACACCATCAAGGCCCTTTTGGAGGAGGAGCCACTTCACAGGCCCCGAGCTCAGGCAGCCCGCGCCAGGTTTAATGTTCTGCTCTTGCATTTTGAACTTCCTTGTTTCTGCACTAGGCCCTGCAAATTATGTAGCTAGTTTTGTTTGGAGAGGAGCCTTTTCTAAAATCCATACCCTCATATCTTTGATCACTGGATGCTGAGAAAATTGCACACACTTTGCGCCCTATGACAGCAGGTCCACCAGGAAAGGACCGTCCCTGTGGGGCTTGGACAGGATGTTGCTGAATTTCCTGCTTGGTTTTCATGGAAGGAAGCCCAATAGAGACTCTGTGATCAGGCTCTTTAAAGCGTTCCTAGGCAGCCTGCCTTGAAAGTGGTATGTTTCCAGTAGGACTGGAATGCATCAATATGCAAAAATATGTTTTTGCAATCTCCAATGCCTGAAGGAGAAGACTGAACAAAAAAGAATCCTATAGTACAGTGAAGGGCTGTTGGATGACATTTCAGCTCTCAAAGATCCCCCAGGTCTGCAGAATTGGTAAACTTCATGCCCCCAGTCCCCCAGCACCTGTGTCTCCTATACACCCTACATCACAATGCCTCTTCCCCCACTTCTGCCCACAGACCAGTCTCAGCTTCAACCACTGGTTTACGGTCCATCTTGACTAACTTCCTGCCCTAAGTCCCTCCCAGAGTCAAGGCCCATCTTGAACCTCTGGTTAGATCACTCCCTCCCTCCTGTTCTTTCCAGATCCCTTCCCTTTGTGCACAGGATGTAGCAGGACAGAATCCTAGAAACACAGCTCCTCTCTCTAAGTGGATTCCGTGCAGATCTCTCATTGTTCTGCTAGGACTGTCAGCAAGCCTCCCCACTACGCTTCTCCCTGGATTTCTCACCACTGAACAAAGCCAGCCTCACCAACCCAATGGGGGGGTCCCTCGCTGAACAAAGGGCTTGACCCCCGACACAGATTCCCAGCATGCCCCAGTAGGTGCAAAAAGCAAAGCAGAACAGTACTTGTCAATGTGGAAAATGTGTTTGCATTGTCTCCAAAGTCTGAAAGGAAACTTTTTTTTTTTTTTAAATACTGTAAGAGCTATCGGATCTTTCTCTTTCATACCCAAAATTTCATAAATATTTTGTTCTTGTTCTAACAAAGAAGAAAATTGTATTTCACATGCCAGATATTGTAAAGTTCATCTGGGAAATAAATTCTTAAGACTATCTATATCATTTTTGAAAAATAAAAATGGTGACGTGAGACATACTCTAAAGAATATTATAAAGCAAAACAATGATGACCAACAGTACAATGATGGCCCAGAAACAATTAAACAAAATAGTAATGACGAAAACACATGTTACAAATAAAGGTAACATATGATAAAGGTAATATTGCAAATTAGTAAGGAAATGAAAGATTTTTTCATCAAAATCATATTTGTACAATTGGCTAAGGTTTTGGGAGATATGATTATGTCCTTACTTTTCATGTTAAACCAAAATGAATTCCTGACAGATGAAGGATTTGTACCCTTAAAAATTTATCCAAAGCCATAAAAATAAGAGAATACTGGTGAAAGATTTATATTACATGAAACTGAAATGGGGACTTAGAAACTCAACACCAAAGACAGACAGGTAGGTCACCGGGACGGTTTCAACCAGGATTGCCAGACATTTACGAGGCCAGAAACACAGCGTACACGTGACGGCCTGCATATCACACGTGTAAATATCCGCAAGTTATAAAACAAATTAACACATTGTTAAGTTAAATATGATGTATCCTTTTAACTTGACAAATATACTATCACAGCAAACAACAAAAGCAAAAAAATTTGCATAAAGCCATGGTGTTTATATGACTGGAAGTTGACAAAATATCAAAAACCAAACTTAACCATTATTGCATTGTGTCTGGATGTTCTGTCACCAAGCCAGCAATATTTGGGGAAGTCATACAACGAATGTGTGCATAATTAACATGTTATATTTATTCAATAAAATTATTTTCTTGTTTTCACTTCTCAAAAATCACTATATTATTTTTTCTGCATAAGTTGCATTCCATTGATACTAATGATTTAAAGGATTAAAAAATAAAATTTAATTGCATTCCAAATGTACAAAATTTGAACTATTTTCTTCAAAATAGAAACTGAATGAAGATAAAACATCTAAAATTATTTTCGTGAGTTTTCAAAGAATATTTTTCTTCTAAGATCGTCAAGATTTTAATTAAAATTAAAAGACAAAGTTTCTACCATATGACTCAGCAATACCACTCCTGGGCATATACCCAGATAAAATCATAATTCAAAAAGATACATGAACCCCAATGTTCACTGGAGCACTATTTACAATCAGGACATGGAAGCAACCTAAATGTCCAACAACAGAGGAATGGGTAAAGAAGATGTGGTACATACCTACAATGGAATATATTACTCAACCATAAAAGGAACGAAATTGTACCATTTTCAGAGACGTGGATGGACCTAGAGACTGTCATACAGAGTGAAGTAAGTCAGAGAAAAACAAATATCATATAATACTGCTTATATGTGGAATCTAGAAAAATGATACAGATACACAGATGTAGAGAACAAACGTATGGATACCAAGGGGGGAAAAAGGGGGATGAATTGGGAGATTGGGATTGATATATATACACTATTGATACTATGTATAAAATAGATAACTAATGAGAACCTACTGTGTAGCACAGGGAACTCTACCCAATGCTCTGTGGTGACCTAAATGGGAAGGAAATCCAAAAAAGAGGGGATATAGGTATACGTATAGCTGATTCACTTTGCTGTACAGCAGAAACTAACACAACATTGTAAAGCAACTGTACTCCAATAAAAACTTAATTAAAAAATTAAAAGGGTTGGGGCTTCCCTGGTGGCGCAGTGGTTGAGAATCTGCCGGCCAATGCAGGGGACACGGGTCGAGCCCTGGTCTGGGAGGATCCCACATGCCGCGGAGCAACTAGGCCCGTGAGCCACAACTACTGAGCCTGCGCGTCTGGAGCCTGTGCCCCGCAACAAGAGAGGCCGTGATAGTGAGAGGCCCGCGCACCGCAATGAAGAGTGGCCCCCGCTTGCCACAACTAGAGAAAGCCCTTGCACAGAAACGAAGACCCAACACAGCAAAAAATAAATTAATTAATTAATTAATTTTTAAAAAAAATTAAAAGGCAAAGTTTAAACTCATGGTTACAAGAATTTTAAATCACTATTATCTATGAAGAACTGAAACTTCAAATTTATTTTTATTACATCTTACTAAATATTTTAATAAAAACAAAAGCATGTGCAAGTCCAACGTTCACTGTTCTTGTGAATAGAAAGAAACGGAATCATCCTTTACACCCGTTGTACTTACACGTGTGTGTGTGTGTATGTGTATGATATTAATCCTTACAGAGAGTAATGTGTGTGTGTATATATATATATATATATATATATATATATATATGGAGACAGAGAGACTATGAATTATTCAGTATTGCAACATGTTCCTTGGCCACCATGTGCAACTGTGAATAGAAAGACCTCCAGATTCAAGGATTTGCACACACAAAGAGGCAAGAAAGTGGACACTCAATCCAACCATTAAATTGTATTTTAATATGCCAGACTACATTTATTTCATACTCTCCAAGAGGCAGCGTTTGACCAGTCTGTCTTCTTTCTCCCCAAAGCACTTGTGTCACCCAGTTCTCCCCACTCGGGAGCAGCTGCTCTTCCCAACTTTAGCTGCACACAGCACACACACCATCCTAGTATGGAGACACAGTCCCCTTTGTTTTAAGGACATGAGCAAGAGGTGAGAAAGTTTTCTAGGAAGCTGAATGATGTTAGTCAAAAGAGCTGTTATTTAGGGTATGGACCCCACTGTACCAGTGCCAGGCAAACCCAGTCCCTAAGAGGCACTGCCTTTGATAACGATGAAAAATCACCTTCTCATAAAACAAACTAGAACCCATGAATAAAGTCAAAAAAACGAACTAGCAAACTCAAATATATGTGTGTCACATACACGACAAACCAATGCTTAATAGCATTACTATGTAAAAAACCAAATTGTACAAATGGTTTCACAAGTGTTCCCAATGTAATATGTGTAAGGATAATGACACCAAACAATTCATGAGAGAAAGACTATAGAAGACAAACTATATATATAAATGCATGTATAAAATATATAAATATATTTTCAAATATATAAATAGATATATATAATTCAAACTTAACAATAGGCCTTACCTTCCTGGTAAAAGAGCCATGGCGGAGATCCTGGGCAACCTCAAGGCTACTATTTGCAGGTTTAAGAGAAGACCTGCCTTTTGAGAGAAGCAAGAATGGGAGCCCACAAGGAAGTGGGGTTGGGAGAGCTGGAAGGGCACCAAGGATGCTATTTCAGGCAGCAGAGTGGTGGCAGTGGTCAAAGGCCACAGAGCGATCCAGAAGGGGACGGGCTTCCTTACTTCACCTTTGGGGTCCAGAGAGGCAGGAAAAGACAGGCTGTCCCGGTGTTCGCTGTTGTCAAGGTGATGGAGAGTAACGATCACCAGCGTGGCTCCGAGGGCCCATGATGTGTTAGGAGCTGTGCCAGACACTTTCAGGGGGCACCTGTTTGATATCTGACAGCCTTTTCCTCATTTGCCCTGAGAAAAAATATAGTCCATGGCCCTCGGGAGGTCACCAGGGATCTCTGAAAGAGCGAGTCAGAAAACTGATGGCTTTGCCAAAAGCAGATTTGCAAATCCGGCACCCGATGCTATTTTAAATAGCCTAGGCCTCTACTAGCACAGAAATTAAACTCACCAGCTTTTGCTTAGAGTTATTGGACTCTATATCTAAAACGTCACTGCTTCTTTCATAAAACACATAGCAAGAATTTTCTGCTGCCATTATTAATTTAAACTAGCAATAAACATTTAACTAGACTCTTAGGACAAACAGCCAGTGAGACTAAAAATAAATTATTTTTATTTGCCACTAGCTGTTAAACAAAGGACTTTATAAGTCATTTCTGTTTAACAAAGGACTTTACAAGTCATTGTTAAAAAGAAATATTACAAGAGCCAAGTCTTGGAAACCATGCCCATTTTCCACTGTATCACAGAATTATGTATTAAATAATAGAGGCCCAAATAAAATCAGAACACACTTTTTTCTAAGTCATCCTTTTCATAGCCACATTCTCACTGGAATACTGTGCTAAAGACAGTGGTACTAATTTTATCCTAGATTTAACTAAACTGAGATAATTACAACCCTAAATTTTAGTTTTACAAAAGAAAGGCTGTTTTCCATTGATCCAGTAGATTCTTGCCCTCTGCTCCTCTCCTGGGCTCCCATACATATTGCCATCTCTACTCCATAGAGAAGTTCTCCCCAGTAATAGCATTTGATCCTGGAAATAACAGACAAATTGAAAACAAAAGGGTTAATTGCTTGCCTCCTTCAAAGGTGGTCTCTAAAGCAGAATTTCTGGATTACATGTGAAATTGCTTTTGTTAAATAAGCACCTTCTAGAAAAACCAGGAAGAGTGTATATTTATACCTTCTTGAGTCTGAAATAGCAGGACGTGGAGGGCATTTGCTCTAAAAAGTGCTCCCAAGCAACTAAGTGTGGCCAAGGTCAGTTTCTTCTGCCTCCCAGAAGCTTCACTGATAGAAGGTCAATGTCCCTTTTTAAGCCATGCAGATTCCAAGGCCTTAAAAGTCCTGCCTCTCTCTCTTTTTCTTTTTTTTGGGGGGGGGTGGATATCACTTTTATTACTTTTGTTCACATAATACTTTTTTAAAAAATTTTTATTGGAGTATAGTTGCTTTACAAATCAACAGAGGAATGGATAAAGAAGATGTGGTACATATATACAATGGAATATTACTCAGCCATAAAAAGGAATGAAATTGGATCATTTGTAGAGACATGGATGGACCTAGAGACTGCCATACAGAGTGAAGTTAAGTCAGAAAGAGAAAAACAAATATTGTATATTAACACATGTATGTGGAATCTAAAAAAATGGTATAGATGATCTTATTTGCAAAGCAGAAATAGAGACACAGATGTAGAGAACAAACGTATGGACACCTGTCTCTCTCTCCATTGCTCCTCTCCAAGGACTCATCTAAGTTTTGATTACTAATATTGTTATTGTTGCTGTTGTTGTTATTTGCACTGTGTGATCTACCATGGAGTTAGAGAGATTGAAGAATTTTTGTAAGAACAGCTGACACGGTGTAGGCATAACCAGACTTCCAATACACATAGACAAATGCATAATTTTAATCACATGAATTTTGCTAAGATTGCAAAAAAATTCTGAGACACTGTTTCCCCATGGGTCACACTGCTGGTGTTCATGTGTGGCTGTACTTCACCAATTGGTCTGAACTCACATCACACCCAACGCTTCTGTTTTCTAAGGCTTAAGAATAATAAGCCTGGTAACTGATTCACTTTGCTGTACAGCAAAACTACCGCAACATTGTAAAGCAACTCCAATAAAAATTAACAAAAAAAAAGGAGAAGAAGAAGCCTGGGAGTGCAGGCACATAGTAGGCACTCGTTAAATATCTGTTTAATGAATGTGCACAATCTATTTGTGAGATCTTGAACTGCTAACTCCTTATGGTGAATTCTGCAGGAGAGAAGCCCTTGGCTTTGGCACTAGACTCTGCACTGGGGCAAGGCAGATGCTGGGGGATCTTACAGAGATGCTCCGTTCAGTGGGAACCACCGGGTGGAAGGGATGTAAAGGTATCCAGACATGGCTCAGGAAATCTACGGCAAGATCAAAGTGGGGAGGCTTGCTGATGTGGGATGGAAAATGGTCAGCATCAGGCAGGAAGTTATCACTGGTCTGTAGAGGGAGGGAAGCACAGGGATGTGTTAGATTTCAGTTCCCGAGATGGACACAACCAGCACCCACGGGACAGGGCCATAAGTGAAGTGTGACAGACACTAGACCCATCACAGGAGGGAAAATAAGGACCAAACCCAAGGTCCAGGTGGAATTACCTGGATCTGCAATGGGTCCAGTGTCTTGGGGCTCAGAAATAAAGGATTCATTTATAACGGCCGTCTGGTCAGAGTGACGCTTGTTGTGAAAGGGAAACCTTGCTCAGCCTCTCAGGGTTGGTCTGGACAAGTTTAAGTATCTGTCCAAGAAGGAAAAGGGAGGATGGAATGTCCCTATAACCCCAGCTAAAGAAAGAAGAGGAACTTGGAGTCTGGGCTACAGAAGAAGTGGGAACTGCCCTAGAAAATACGATTAAGCAGAAATCATTCAGCCAAGGCTATAAAATCATTTCATTTGACCCAGTGATTGTAAAACCCCTATTGTAAAAACAGGGAGAAAGGGGAAGAGGCAATAATTAGTATTTGTTCCCAAACTTAATTGCTTTTAAAATCAGATTTCTGTTCAGTAAGTGAATAGGGCGTATACCAAGAGAAGAAAATCACAAAGGAACTTTGCTTAAAAACCTGTTACTGTAGACTCTCAGTTCTTAAATCACACCTATTAGTTCCTACTATTGTTAGGGAAAATTGTAAAAGACTTTAAAGTGAGGGAAAAAATTACTGTGTGTCCCATCTAGCACACCTTTCCAAGGCCCCTGTTCACTGTCTTTGAATTATTTTACAACGTTGTAAGTTTTAGAAAATCGACACTAATACAAATTATTTTTGCCCATAAAAATGTAAATTATTTGCATCTGGTGTAATGCAATTGATTACTGACCCGTTTCCATCTATCTGTAGGATCTTTTCTGCGTCTCTTACCTGCCGTTGTATGTGTGGCACTTGGAATTCTCCTTTGAACAGGTCATAACATCTCACTGGTTCCCTCATTTATTGATGAGTTAAATAGCAGGACGTGTTTCTCCTAAATCAGTATGAGTCATGTTTATGTCTCTTTTAAAAGATTCTCATTTAATACTACAAAACAGTTGAGAATACTCAGTCATACGGAAAGATAAAAGGTTGAAGTTACATGCACTGGAACATGAACGAATAAAGTAAAAAAACAAACAAAAAACAAAGGACAGCATTTGTGACAGAAGAACTGTGAACTGGTCATTTGAAGACCTGGGCTCCAGTCTCAGGGCTGGCATTGATCGTGAGGCCCTGGGCAAGTCCGTGTAAAGGGGACTCTGGGACTCAGTCTCCCCTTGGGGGCAATGAAGGTGAACTACACTAGCTCTGATTTCTGTGATTCCACACCATTAAATTCAACTTGATTTGTCTTTGAACATGTGGCTTATAATCAATTACAAGGTAAAATCCTAAAGCATGGATCTCAATCATCAAATATTGGGTTAAAAAGTTTTCTCAATATAAAGCAAAAATCTCTGTTTACCCATCACTAAACAGGAGTGCGGGCTGCTCTCAGCAGGCAGGCTACAGTCTGAACACACCTGAGAAAGAGCTGCCAGGATGACCAACAGGGCTCTGGTCACTTAAAAGGGGCACACGGGAAGGAGGGGCATGGCTGTGCCCACAGCCCAGGCTTCAGTGACCAGCAGTGAAGATGTCCAGCAGAGAGGTTTCAATGGAATTACCCTACAGTAGAAACAGCAGCCATCCTGACCTACAAATTATCATTGGTCAACCAAATAATCAACAGACATGACAGCCCTTGCACATTTCAATTTGAAATCAAGGAATAATAAAGGTATAACTGAATTGATGAATTGAAGCACATTAGCTTTGAATATATACATTTGTATATATGCATGTATACATATAGGTCCAGCCACCTCACTACAAATAACTCAATTTCGTTTCTTTTTATGGCTGAGTAATATTCCATTGTATATACGTGCCACATCTTCTTTATCCATTCATCTGTCGATGGACACTTAGGTTGCTTCCATGTCCTGGCTATTGTAAATAGAGCTGCAGTGAACATTGTGGTACATGACTTTTTTTGAAATATGGTTTTCTCAGGGTATATGCCCAGTAGTGGGATTGCTGGGTCGTATGGTAGTTCTATTTTTAGTTTTTTAAGGAACATCCATACTGTCCTCCATAGTGGCTGTATCAATTTACATTCCCACCAACAGTGCAAGAGGGTTCCTTTTTCTCCACACCCTCTCCAGCATTTATTGTTTGTAGATTTTTTGATGATGGCCATTCTGACCGGTGTGAGGTGATACCTCATTGTAGTTTTGATTTGCATTTCTCTAATAATTAGTGATGTTGAGCATCCTTTCATGTGTTTGTTGGCAATCTGTATATCTTCTTTGGAGAAATGTCTGTTTAGGTCTTCTGCCCATTTTGGATTGGGTTGTTTGTCTTTTTGATATTGAGCTGCATGAGCTGCTTGTATATTTTGGAGATTAATCCTTTGTCAATTGCTTCTTTTGCAAATATTTTCTCCCATTCTGAGTGTTGGCTTTTTGTCTTGTTTATGGTTTCCTTTGCTGTGCAAAAGCTTTTAAGTTTCATTAGGTCCCATTTGTTTATTTGTGTTTTTATTTCTATTTCTCTAGGAGGTGGGCCAAAAAGGATCTTGCTGTGATTTATGTCATGGAGTGTTCTGCCTATGTTTTCCTCTAAGAGTTTGATAGTGTCTGGCCTTACACTTAGGTCTTTAATCCATTTTGAGTTTATTTTTGTAAATGGTGTTAGAGAGTGTTCTAATTTCATTCTTTTACATGTAGCTGTCCAGTTTTCCCAGCACCACTTACTGAAGAGTCTGTCTTTTCTCTATTGTATATTCTTGCCTCCTTTATCAAAGATAAGGTGACCATATGTGTGTGGGTTTATCTCTGGGCTTTCTATCCTGTTCCATTGATCTATATTTCTGTTTTTATGCCAGTACCGTACTGTCTTGATTACTGTAGCTCTGTAGTATAGTCTGAAGTCCGGGAGCCTGATTCCTCCAGCTCCATTTTTCTTTCTCAAGATTGCTTTGGCTATTCAGGGTCTTTTGTGTTTCCATACAAATTGTGAAATTTTTGTTCTAGTTCTGTGAAAATGCCATTGGTAGTTTGATAGGGATTGCATTGAATCTGTAGATTGCTTTGGGTAGCATAGTCATTTTCACAATGTTGATTCTTCCAATCCAAGAACATGGTATATCTCTCCATCTGTTTGTATCATCTTTAATTTCTTTCATCATTGTCTTATAGTTTTCTGCATACAGGTCTTTTGTCTCCTTAGGTAGGTTTATTCCTGGGTATTTTATTCTTTTTGTTGCAGTGGTAACTGGGAGTGTTTCCTTAATTTCTCTTTCAGATTTTTCATCGTTAGTGTATAGGAATGCAAGAGATTTCTGTGCATTAATTTTGTATGCTGCTACTTTACCAAATTCATTGATTAGCTCTAGTAGTTTTCTGGTAGCATCTTTAGGATTCTCTATGTGTAGTATCATGTCATCTGCAAACAGTGACAGTTTTACTTCTTCTTTTCTGATTTGGATTCTTTTTATTTCTTTTTCTTCTCTGATTGCTGTGGCTAAAACTTCCAAAACTATGTTGAATAACAGTGGTGAGAGTGGGCAACCTTATCTTGTTCCTGATCTTAGTGGAAATGGTTTCAGTTTTTCACCACTGAGAACAATGTTAGCTGTGGGTTTGTCATATATGGCCTTTATTATGTTGAGGTAAGTTCCCTCTTTGCCTACTTTCTGGAGGGTTTTTACCATAAATGGGTGTTGAATTTTGTCAAAAGCTTTTTCTGCATCTGTTGAGATGATCATATGGTTTTTCTCCTTCAATTTGTTAATATGGTTTATCACATTGATTGACTTGCGTATACTGAAGAATCCTTGCATTCCCGGGATAAACCCCACTTGATCATGGTGTATGATCCTTTTAATGTGCTGTTGGATTCTGTTTGCTAGTATTTTGTTGAGGATTTTTGCATCTAGGTTCATCAGTGATATTGGCCTGTAGTTTTCTTTTTTTGTGGCATCTTTGTCTGGTTTTGGTATCAGGGTGATGGTGGCCTTGTAGAATGAATTTGGCATAGGGTGTCCAGCACTGTAGCTTGCTGGTCGTTGAGTGGAGCTGGGTCTTAGTGTTGAGATGGAGATCTCTAGGAGAGCTTTCGCCATTTGATATTGCATTGGGCCAGGAGGTCTCTGGTGGACCAATGTCCTGAACTCGGCTCTCCCACCTCAGAGGCTCAGGCCTGACACAAGCCAGAGCACCAAGACCCTGTCTGCCACACAGCTCAGTAGAAAAGGGAGGAAAAAGAAAGAAAATAAATAAATAAAATAAAATAAAGTAGTTATTAAAATACAAAAAAATTTATTAAAAATAAAAAAATTAAAGAGTAATAAAAAAAGGAGAGAAAGAAGAGAGCAACCTAACCAAAAAACAAATCCACCAATGATAAAAAGTGCTAAAAACTATACTAAAAAAAAACCCCAGAAAACAAAAAACAGACAGACAGAACCCTAGAACAAATGGCAAAAGCAAAGCTATACAGACAAAATCACGCAAAGAAGCATACACATACACACTCACAAAAAGAGCAAAAAGAAAAAATATATATATATAAAAAATTTTAAAAGGAAGAGAGCAACCAAATTAATAAACAAATCTACCAATGATAATAAACTCTAAATACTAAACTAAGATAAACATAAAACTAGAAACAAGTTAGATGCAGAAAGCAAACCCCAAGTCTACGCTCCCAAAGTCCACCGCCTCAATTTTGGGATGATTTGTTGTCTATTCAGATATTCCACAGATGCAGGGTACATCAAGTTGATTGTGGAGATTTAATCCATTGCTCCTGAGGCTGCTGGGAGAGATTTCCCTTTCTCTTCTTTGTTCACACAGCTCCTGGGCTTCAGCTTTGGATTTGGCCCGCCTCTGCGTGTAGGTCGCCTGAGGGCGTCTTGTGGGACGTCTGAGGTCTTCTGCCAGCATTCAGTAAGTGTTCTGTAGGAGCTGTTCCACATGTAGATGTAGTTTTGATGTACTGGTGGGGAGGAAAGTGATCTCCACGTCTTACTCCTCCACCATCTTGAAGGCACCCCCTACGAAATTTTTTCAAGTTATTTATTTTCAAATCTTTGTTGAGTACTTAGAGGCCCAGATTTAACTTGGCAGAGAAGGGGGGCCGTGGGTGTAAAGATCGTGTTACCCAGCTGGCCACCGCTCTGGGACAAGCTGACTGAGTGTCTCACGGGACAGTTTTAGAGAGACTCTTTTTTTTTTATTGGAGTATATTTGCTTTACAATGTTGTGTTAGTTTCTGCTGTACAACAAAATGAATCAGCTATATGTACTCTTAAGAGTGACTGTGGATCCAAACTGTCCAACCAGAGGGAGGAGTGGAGAAAAATGGATCCTCCAGCCTCCACCCCTGTTGGCCAAAGTTTGTTCATCAGAGCATCATGGCCCTGAACTTTCGGGTTGGGGCATGCATGACACTGGTGGTTCCCCCATGGTCCATCCTTGGTGACAACAGGGATGCCCAGAGACAGGAGATGAGACCTTGGGTGTGACAAGGGGCACTGTCCAATCCTGCCCTCAGGCCACACGAAGGACTGGAGCAGCCGCCTCAGTGGTCCCTAAGGTGACAGTGGCCTGGACCCCCTCATTGCCAGGGCCACTCTCGTCAGAAAGCACGGCAAGCACACAGACCTGCAGAGGTGCGTAACCACATCCCAAACACACAGCAAAGTTCTCAGAGTCTTTATGCATAATTCTATCTTGGCTTCATTTACTATCTTCCTTTTTTTTCCCATGAGAAAAATGTCTAGTCACTTCTGTATTCATGGTTCAAATGAGCAGCCTCCATTTTTTTATTCCTTTCCCTTTGCCTCATGAATCAACATGAAATATACTTTCAAACAAGTCTTTAAGGAGAGTCATATTTTCAGCATGTTCACTAACCTAATCTAGGAAAAATCACATCTTATAGAGGAAAGTTTACTGTCATAAGTTTAAATTGTCCCTCGAGCCCAAAAAATCCTGGTCCTAGAACCTGTGTATCTTTTACGGCTCGCTTCTTAACAGGCCTTAAATCTTCCATAAAGGAGTCATTAAATAGAGAAATGCTAACCAGCAGATGGGTCTCATTTTCCCTTGTCTGGTGCAGTGCATATTTCTACCTGGATTAATGGCAGTCCCTCTAACCCAGAGCTGTCTTTCCAAGTTCTGTTTGACATACGTTTACAGCCACATCCAGGGGAAGCCATGACGTCGGGGTCCTTCTCCTTTCTGCTTCTTTTGCTGTTCCTTTTGATCTCTAATTGTAGGTGTCACACTTAGAGTACTCTTCACTGACGCAAAAATGTGGTGAAGAGCAAATAAGAGCTTCTGGCACATGTCCACTGTAGTATGGCGAATGACTCAGCATCATGAATGACAAAGAGCTACACAGGTAAGGGATCCAGATAACACCACCCTGGAGAGAAGTTTCTGATCCCAATAATGATCATTCATAGAACTTGTTGCTGTTCTGGCCACCGTCTGCTATGTCAGCTCCCAGCCCACCTCATCCCCAGTCGTTGCTGGGAACCCCCCAAGGGAAACGTCGTGGAGACCACATACAGAGTCTGGTCTCCATGGTGATGTGCAGCTAAGTGTCCAGCCATGGGTAGACAAAGCTCACATTCAAGTTGAGATTCCATGGTTCCCCTTCCTGAGTAAAACTTTGCTGTCCTTTGCCAATGCTTCTTTCCTTGCCCAAGGATCCTTTTTTGCTTGGAGAGAAGGGATAAGGGGCAATCGTTGCAATGGGCTCTCAGTAGCCCTCCTGGCATCGGCTCCCAGGTTTCCTAACTCTTCAACAAGGTTTGGCTGAGCAGGCGATTCCCTTAAGAGACATCACTGGGGCCTCATGAGACTCCTTGCATCAGCCATGGTCTGTGCAAAAAGCTAGCTCCTTGCCATGGAGCTCAGCTCCACCCAGTTGTAAAGAACCTCAAGCGTGGAGTATCCTGAGTCACGGATGGGTGGTCAACAGGTCCGAGGATCCCTAGGAGAGGACTGTGCCTCAGGGGAAACGGAGGTTCAGCCCATAGCCTGGATCTGCTCCCAGAGTGACCAGCTGGTCCTGGTTTGCCCAGGACGTGTCCTGAGAACTGACTTAGTTTTGGGCAAACAAGACAACTAGTCACCATACCTGCATTTTTTTGGTCCTTCTTACCTGCCTTAGAGACCCTGGGTTGATGGTGGGAGGCCTTTCCTAGCTTTTTTTCCAAAGGCCTCAGAGTATTCCAAAGAGGAAGTATCTCCTTCACGGAACAGCCTTACCCCTCATTCAAAATCAGTATGTATGCCCCACCACCATGAGAACTCCATCCTCATCTTCTCTTGCAACCTCTAACAGGACACAGAAGTTTCCCTCTTCTGGTGGTATTGCAATAACCAAACTATAACTCCCCTTCAAGCAAGCTGCCACCTCAGGCCCTTTGCACTAGCTGCTCTTTCTGAAATAGTCTCTCTGCTTTCAAACCTTCACATGGTCTATGTTCAGACCTCCACACAACGTTACCTCCTTAGAGTGGTCTTCCACAATTACACGTCTAAAAGTACATGTGCCCATGACTCTCCATATTCATATTCTGCTTCATTTGTCTTCACAGGTTTATTATCACCTGTACTTTATACATCTAATTATTTGCTTAATAGATGTCTTCTCCACTAAAATGTAATCTGTACTAGGAAAGGGAGTAACTACTCTCTTCACTACTGTGACTCAAAGCCCAGAATAGTATTTGCAACATAGTAAGTGCGCAATTAAAAAATACCAGCTTAATGTATAGACGTTAGTGTCACTCAGTCTCTTGGATTCCAGATAGAGTTGCTTTAAATTACTCTCCATATATTATATAATAGTCCAATGACCCCTCCTCCCCCAAGCCTTCTCCAGGTTTTCTAGGGAGGTCTAGATATTCCATGGATACTTCTAGTTCTTACCATCTGGGATTTCTAACAATTCAATTTTGGTACCTTGTCTCCATGCTCCTTGGGCTGTCTCTCTTCTGATTGCATTGAAATTCAGCCTTTTAAATTGGATTAGTCTATAAAACATTTAGAAGAGGTATTTGTGTTAAGGAAGATGGAAATAGTTATATTGTGGCAGTGCTAGCAACTTAAAAAGTGATACTGATAGAACAAATAGACAGAAAATGAGTAAAGATATAGGAGATCTGAACAACACTGTAAACCAACATAACATAGTTGACTTTGCTAGAAAAGTCCACCCAAAAAATGCAGTTCTTTACATTCTTTACAATTATTTACAAAACATTCTTTACAAATGCATACAGACCATTCACCAAGAAAAACCTTGTGCTGTCCATAAAGCAAGCCTTAATAAATATAGAAGGACTGAAATCACACAGAGTATGTTCTCTAAACATGATGGAATTAAATTAGAAATCCATAAGAAAAAGAAATCTGGAAAACTTCCAAACATGTGGAAGTTAAATAACACATTTTTAAATAACCCATTGGTTTAAGAAAAAAGAAGAGATACAAGAAAATATTTCCAAATGAATGAAAATAAAAATACAATATGTCAAAACTGCACTTATAAAGGAATTTATAGCTTAAATGCTTATATTAGAAGAGTTTAAGTCTAATAACAATTATTTAATCTTCCACCTTAAGGTAAAAATTAAGAGCTTTAGAACCAAAGTAAGTAGAAGAAATTTAAAAATGAGTAAAAATGAATAAAATTGCAAACAGATAAATAACAGGGAATACTGATAAAACCAAAAGCTGATTTTTTGAAAAAGAATTATTAAAATAGATAAACCTTAGCTAAAGTCATTAAGAAAACAGAAACATACAAATTAATATCAGAAATAACAAAGAAGACATTGCTATAGATATTAGAGATATTAGAATAATAAGGAAATATTATGAACATTTTCATGCCAATAATAACTTAGATAAATTCCTTGAAAAACACAAATAACCAAAACTGACAAAACAAAAAATATAAAATATGAGTAGCTCTATACCTATTAAAGAGATTGAGTTCAAAGCAATAAAAATTATTTCCATAAAGAAAACACCAGACAAATGGCCTTATTGCTGAATGCTAGAAAAACTTTAGGAAAGAAATAAGACCAGCTCTATACATTTGTTTGGAAAATAGAAAAATAGTAAACATTCCCCAACTCACTTTGTGAGGCTTGTGTTACCCTCATACCAAAACCAAAAAAGACATTACAAAAAAGGAAAATTACAGACATATATCCTTTAGGAACATAGATACAACCATCTTTGCTAGCAAATTGAACCCAGTAACAAGGAAACTACATCATGATCAGTTGGGTTTATTCCAGGAATGAAAGGTTGATTTAACATTTAAAAATCAATCAAGATAATTTATTAACAGAATAAATTATTCTGAATAAATTCAGAATAAATTGAAGAGAGGCAAAAAAATAAAAAGAATTTAACACAATCCAATACTCATTCATGGTTTTTAAAAAATACCTTCAACAAACTGAGAATAAAAGCATCCCTCCCCAAGCTGATAAAGGGCATCTATTAAAAAACTACAGCTTACATTGTACTTAATGGTGAGAAACTGGATGCTTTCCCCTAATACTGGGAACAAGGCAAGTGTTTTCACTCTCACCAATCTTGTTCAATTTTGTCCTTGAGTTTCTAGCCAGTTCAACAAGAAAATAAAATGAAATAAAAGTATAAACTTGGAAAAGAAGAAGTAAAGCTGTTTTGTTTGCAGATCATTCATAGGGAAAATCCAAAGGATCTGATGATAACAAAGCTATTAAAACTACTAAGTGAATTTAGCAAGATCACAGGATAAAGTAACAATCCGTATATGAAAAACAATTGAGTTTCTATATACTAGCAACAAATAATTGGAAAATAAAATTTGAAACAAAAACAACACCATTTACAACAGCATCAAAAAACTATGGAATATTGAGGGAGAAATTTAACAAACTACGTGCAAGACCTCTACGCTGGAAATTACAAAGTGCTGCTGCAAATAATCAAAAGAGACCGAAATAAATAAAGAGGTATATCAAGTTAATGAATTGGATAATCCAATATTGTTAAAATGTCAAACGTCCCCAAAGTGATCTATAGATTTAATGCAATCCCAACCAAAATCCCAACAAGCATTTTGGTAGTTGGGATTCTACAAGCCGATTCTACAATTTATTTGGAAATGCAAAGAATCTAGAATAGCCAAAACAATATTGAAAAAGAAGAATGGGTTGAAGAGCTAAGACTACCTGATTTCAAGACTTACTATAAATATTTATGTTTGTATATTTTTATAATATTAAATTAGTTTTTAAAAATATAATGGCCAATGTGCCAATTCTTAGAAGTCCTCTACCTATTTTTACAACTTAGATTCTAGGTTGCCTACATCACTCATCTCCCCTTAGGCCTCTCATCCATTTTTTCCTGCATATCGTTTTAAAATGAAGCAGATTAGCTAACTTTTTGTCTCTCTGTACTTTACCATCCAATACTCTCAGGGTTTTAGATTTTCATCAAGTGGCTTATCACAGTATTTTCTTCAATAGACAGCTTTTTTCCCAAGAAAAATTCTAGTTCTAATTCTTAAGCTAGTAAAATTTACACCTTCCTACAGGTATGGAGAATGATAGATAGATAGATGATTGATAGATAGATAGATAGATAGATAAATAGATGATAGATAGATAGATAGATGGAAATGTAAACTTTCCTTAACAATACTGCATTTTCAAGATTTCAGGAAAACATGATGCTAATTATTTCACTCTGTTAGAAGCTTCCAGTTTCTATGGTGATATAGTACCTCCAGCCATACCTGCCTGTTTGAGATCCCTTATAATTGGACTAAGACATTTGATATCAAATCTTTGACACACACACAGCTCAGTGAACAGTACATCATTTTGACCATGCATTTTACAGTGAAAGGTAAATGGTTACGCATTCAGATGGTACATTAAACACATTTGTGGGATGTTAAATATTCAGAAAATAGGAATGCGGGGTTAGCACTCTTCAGAGCTCACTCAGAGTCAACCACAGTAAAACAGGGTGGTGGAAGGAGCCTCCATCTCCAAGTCCATTTTATTCATTATTATTATTTTATTTTTTGTTTTTGGCCACGCCACGTGGCCTATGGGATCTCAGTTCCCCGACCAGGGATGGAACCGGAGACCCCTGCATTGGAAGGGCCAAGTCTTAACCACTGGACCACCTGGGAAGTCCCTCAAGTCCATTTTAGAGGGCAAATTCCTGGAAATACCAGGGGAAACATATTTAAAACTTGCTTCTCAACATAATCCCGAATCATAAATTCTGTTACTAGAACAGCAAGCCTCCAATATACATCGTTTTATATTCAGTCTATTTTAGGAAACAAAGTAGGAGGAATCATGAGCATTTTGTAATTTGTTCCTGATGTGCTTTCCATTTTTCTAGAAAATGCATTCATCTGTATGAATTTTGTCATGGGGGGATTACAAAGAAGACAAGAAAAGTAGATCTCAAGTGCCCACAGGTGGCCTCAGGAGCTCTCCAGCTAGTCCTTCACGACCGAGCTGGGCACACTGGGAAACGTGTTCGAGTCCCATGCCAGACTGGGGCACAAAAGACACGCTCCCCATGATCTGCAGGAAAACCTGTAATTCCCAGGGAAAACTCAAGGAGCCAGCTCTTCCATCAGTGAGAGCTGCCCCGTCTGTCTGGCCTGCCCGTAGCAGATCCTGGATGTACAGCTGGGTCAAGAGCACATCACCGTGACAAAGCATTTACAGTGAAACTCCACGGCTCACCGTTGTTCAGAGGCAAAGGCAGTGAAGGAAGAGAACTGAGCTGCTGGTGGGCACCCACAAGGAGCTCAGCTCTAGGGCCCAGCAATGGAGGGCAGCGGGTGGTGCTCAACCCCCCACGGGGCTGCGAGACGGAGAATCATCCAGGTTTCTCAACAACATCCTCAAAGTGGCCGAAGCTAAAAACAGGATCAACCACACAGCTGCTCCATTAACCCAGCACACCCTGTGGTCCGCTCTCCAGCCCTGAGGTGATGCTTTCTGAACCCCACATCTGGGGTGAGTCCTGTCTGTGTAAAGAGATGGTATTTAACATTCTCTGTGAACATGTGACCTTGAAAGGAAAGGAGACCTTGTGCTCTGAGAGGAGAGAAGCAAATCGAATTAAAATTGGCTGGAACTAGGGCTTCCCTGGTGGTGCAGTGGTTGAGAATCTGCCTGCCAATGCAGGGGACACGGGTTCGAGCCCTGGTCTGGGAGGATCCCATATGCCGTGGAGCAACTGGGCCCGTGAGCCACAACTACTGAGCCTGCGCGTCTGGAGCCTGTGCTGCGCAACAAGAGAGGCCGCAACAGTGAGAGGCCCGCGCACCGCGATGAAGAGTGGCCCCCGCTCGCCACAACTGGAGAAAGCCCTCGCACAGAAACAAAGACCCAACGCAGCAAGAAAGAAAGGAAGGAAGGAAGGAAGGAAGGAAGGAAGGAAGGAAGAAAGAAAGAAAGAAAGAAAGAAAGAAAGAAAGGGAGAAAGAAAGAAAAATTGGCTGGAACTTTACCCCGTATAGACATTGTTCTCGGCCCTTCAGAGGGTTCTGGTTACTAAAATAATCCCTAATACTGAACAGATGAAAAGAAAGCATGAGAAAAGTTGAATAATTAAAATTCTAAATAGCAGCTAAACAATTGGGTGGATACCCTATGGCAGTTGAGGAATAATTGCTAGGTGAATTTTAAAGATAAAATTGCTATTTGAAGAATACTGAATTTTAGACATACTCCCATAGACATCTAGAAGACATATTTTTCAGCAGAATGAGTAAGTAGGATAAATTCGTTAAGTGGTCAGTTTCACTAGATCTTGATGACATCACTCATTATTAGAGCCTTCATAAATTATTACATTTCCATTTACTTGGACACAGTGCTGGTTTCTGTTTGTCTGTTTTTTTTGTTTTTAATTGAAGTAGAGTTGATTTACAATGTTGTGTTAGCTTCAGGTGTACAGCAAAGTGATGCAGTTTTATATACATATATATTCTTTTGCAGATTCTTTTCCATTACAGGTTATTACAAGATATTGAATATAGTCTCTGTGCCATACAGTAGGTCTTTGTTGTTTATCTATTTCATATATAGTGGTGTGTATCTGTTAATCCCAAGCTCCTAATTTATCCTTCCCAGCCCCCCACCCCTGTCTGTTTGTTTTTAACTAACACGCAACTAAGGGAGTGCAGAGTATCCAATTTGTGGATTTCTATAATCAACATTAAGTTCTAGGTTTTCTCATTTAGCCATTTTGGACACATTTCTTGTGATTGGCTACAGCTTGCTCACCACAAATGGGAATGCCGTTCAGTGTAACACTGACCTAAGAAAATAGAATTGGGCAGGACAATTGGTTGGAGACACACAGAGGCACAATCTAAAGCTAAAAATAAAGACCATTAGGTTTTGCACCCATTTTGCATCGTCTTCTCATTACCTCCTCCATTAGCACAAATAATATAGTTGTATAAAGTACATCGAAACTATTACGACTCTTGTAATAAACGATTTCCTTAGCTCTGCTTAAAGGTTTCCATTTCCAATCAGACATCCAGCACCTTTCCCAGAGCTGCCTCCTTCACCTCAGAGAGAAAGAAAAGAGCTGGAAGCGTTTTTGGAAAACAAGTGACATAATGTGGGAGTCCTCAAGCTTGGCTCCCCCCCAGTTACACTGACCACATGATGCTCACAGGCGTGACACAGTCCCGGGGCTTTGCCCGGGTGCAGGAGCAAGACCCTGCTTGCTGGCTGTCATTCCGATCCTCCTCCCCTTCCAATAAAGCAAAACACATGTGAGTCAGTGAGGATTCCATCCCGGAAGTAGCATCTCTGACTTGTTGTAAAGTAAGTCATTCGCCAGCTTTAGTCCTTCACATGTTGCCAGTAACAAATTACTTGGAGTACACCAGTCATGCAGGCTACCGCCGCGTGTAGCAACAGCCCAGATGAAACGAGCTGGCACAGAGTATAGAATAAAACAACCTCGTCATCTTAAGTGACACACTCCAAAAAAAAAAAAAAAAATGGCAGTTATTTTGCAAGCAACTAAACACATTAAATCTAAGCCCAAAGTCTCCTAGGGAGTTGGGGATAGGCACACTGAAGAATATCCATTCTCTTTTACCAAGTAAAGTACTGAAAGGCACCCAGCTCTGGGAAGATCACATTTTCCAAGCCCCAAATTGGAACAAATCTGCTGCAGATGGTCAAAAAACAGACTAAATATTTAAATTCAAGATGGTCCTGTAAAATCTAAGATGTCGTGAAGTCAGGCAAGGGAAGCACTGAGATGCTCAGCCCAAATGGGGACAGAGGTGGACAGTTAGGGATGGAAAAAGATCCAGAGGGCAGAGAGGAGTGGGGGGAGCTGCCCGATCCATGTGAGCATGAGGTGGGCGTGGTGGGCGTGTCTTTGTGCCTGGCGAGGCAGCACGGGGCTGTGTCCACCAGCCTGCACTGCTGTGAACCAAAAATTAGAGTCCCCAGTCCTGAGTCTCACGTTTCACTCTCCTCTTTGGGACTAACAGGAGAGCCCCTCCAGAGAATCTGCATGCATCTATTCTTGGATAAGTATTTCTAAACATTAGAACAACTGCACAAAACACGACAGCATCAGATCTACTCAGAAAATAGCAGCGAAGCCAAGAGCCAAACAAACTTTCACCTCGGATGTCAAAATCACTCCAGTCCCGTGAAGGCAGAGCTGCTCTCGCCTGTTCCGAGCACTTTTCTAAACAGAGCATTGTAAGAGGATTCCTAAGAAGTAAATATTTAGAAGGCATGTTGGCCGATAAAAATATTTCATTAATAAATATTTAGGGAAGTGAAAGTGTTTCTGTAAATGGTACCAAGATGAGCAATTCTTACGTCAAGAGGAAAATCTTTAGTTGGTAATAAGCAGTGAATCTATTTTAATTCTTGATTTTGGGAATCCGAACTTACTCAACAAAGCGGAAGAAATTCCAAAATCTTAGGAAACTAGAATGCCTGCAAAAGTTAAGCTTTGGGGAAGCAAAACAAAGGGATGCAGACAATTGAAGGGCAGGGAATGGGTTTTGTGGAGACAGAAGTGTTCCAGAATGATCTCTGTGAGAGAAGATGGCCAAATGGAGTACACACACACACACACACACACACACACACACACACGCAGTTACGTTTTGTCATTTTGTACTGTTTTTTAGAAATGTATTTAAATGAGCAAATTATTTGGAAGTTGCCTTGCATTTTCTGATGCTGTTATGTAGCACAGGAAAGTTCCTGACTATAATGCCATCATTCATGTATTCTCTCATCCAACCAGGACTGACTGAGCATCAGACACTGTGAGAGAGGGTGGCATACAAAGGCAAACACACCCAAGCACAGGCTTTGCCCTCCTGAACTTAGAGACAAGGAAACAGAAGTAAGCCTGGAATGAAAACAATCTGGTGAGCGACCCTGAGGAAAGTGGCAAGACGTCTCCCTTCTTGTGACGTCTTGTGACGGAGGGACTCGGGCTGACCGACCATGCTGGTTTGCCTGGGACTGTCCCAGTTCAGTGCCAAAAGTCACTCAGTCCTGGGCAAACTGGAAATTGGTTGGTCACCTAGCAGGTAGGAGTGGCCACTGCTGGGAAGGGGTGGTGAGCAGACAGTTGTATGGAGTGGATAGGATGGATCTGGGCCTGAGGTGTAAATTGGGGGTGGTTAGCACATGGCTGATAATGAACTGGGTGCAGGGAGAGAACGCGAGTTCTCTCTCATCAAAGTGAACTGACATCCACTTTCCTGGGGATGCTTCTCACATTAAACTTGTTGACAGTTACTAACATATCCTCCCTCACTTCCTTTTCAGTTCTCGTTTACCTGATATGTGTCTGCCTCTATGTACCACTTCTTTCATCATCATATTTTAGGCCTGATTTTGTAAGGAGCATATCGTGTTTTTTTTTTTGGTTTTTTAATTCAATTGTCCCCTTTTACTTAGAGAAATAACCCATTTTCACTCAGCATCATCATTTATATTCCAACTTGCTTCTGTCTTCTTGTTTTATGCTCTTTTCTTTGTTTTCTGATTGTTTGCTTTCTAGTCTATTTTGTTTGGGTATGTTTTTGTTTTTCCATTTTTTTCTTTTGCGATACTAGACTTCTTTGTGATCTGTGGGGCAAATAGCCTTTTAATTCTGTTAATTGTCACATCATAGATTTTTAAAATGCATTTAAAATTCATTCTTAACCTTAAGGGAAACCAGCCATCAAAGTCAGCAGGTAAGCACGCATTATAATAGCCCTTGAGGAAGACAGTGGGTTTGTTTAAAAATTACCTTTATTTCAGTATTTAACTCTGCTCACCCTCTGCTCTTTCCAGCCATGATTTCCTCAATTTTGAGTTCTATTTTAGGGCTGATTTTTATTTTATTCCACTATTTTTTTAAATTTCTTTAATTCCACTACTTCTTTAATTATTGGTTTTGCTCCATCTCCATTCTGCACTCTCTTTCTGTAATCTTTAGAGCTATCCTTCATATAGTTTTTCCTTCTCTCTTAGTTTAGTCAGCTCAGGCTGCTCTGACAAATAGCACAGACTAGGTGACTTAAACAATAGACTTTTATGTCTCACAGTTCTGGAGACTGGAAGTCTGAGATCAGGGAATCAGCTCTGTCAGGCGAGGTGTGAACCCTCTTCCTGGTTTGCAGATGGCCACCTCCTCACTGTGTCTGCACATGGTGGAGAGCAGAGAGATGAGGAAGCCCTCTAGGGTCTCTCTTATAAAGGCACTAATCCCACAATGAGGGCTCCACCCTCATGACCTAATGACCTCCCAAAGGCCCCATCTCCAAATACCATCACCTTGTGGGTTAGGGTTTCAACATATGAATTTTAGGGGGACAAAAACATACACTTACACCCCCCTTTATAAGACAATGGGCTGTGCTTCTTCTATTTGCTTCTAGCAGCACTGTCCCTGGCAGAAAACAGGTATTTACAGAAGCCAATTTTGTCAGCATACCACTTAAAAGGACATCAGGAGCAGCAGAAGGGATGAAGCAGGAGGAGACTCTAATCCTGACTTGACCTCAGCGGGATGAATACTGAAGAAAGCAGATGCAGAGCCACCGTGGTCCCTCCCATCACCCACCTTTGTGACCACCATCCCAAATGCTTCCGCCTCTGAAATGATGCTCCCAGACGCCCATTCAGACTGCTCCCTCTCATCTGTTCTGGCTGCTGCCCCTAAAACCAACATACAGCAAGTTGAAAAAAACTGGTCACCCTCTTGTTATTGCCCTCCTTGTCCTCATCCATTCAGTCCGATTTCTTGAGAAAGTCCTGAGCACTGGTCACCCGCCTTCACTTCCTGTGCCTTGCCCAATCCCCTGCAGTCTGCCCTCTTCCCCCCTGCCCCTCTGCCATGCCATCACTAAAGTGACCCACGATCTTCCCATGGCCAAGCCAATGTTTTCCTGCATTCATCTTTTTAGTCATCTCCCTGACATTTGACACTGCCGAACCCTTTCTCTTACTAGAAATATTTTCACTATTTTCCTTGAGAGACCCTTATCTACCCTGACTTCCTTTCTATGACTTTGTCTGTCCCTTCTCTCAACTACTCTTTGGATACTCATTCATTCACTCAACAAATATTTATGGAGCACCGACTATTGGCCGGTGGATAGAGCAGTGACAATAGTCTCTTCTCTAGTGGAACTTACAATCCAATGTGGGGGGAGGGAGGAAGAGCAAGGAGCGAGTGGTGAATGAATAAGTATGTCATCTGATGTCAAAGGGTCATAAGTTCTAGGCAGCAAAATAAAGCAAGGCAAAGCTAATAGAGAGTAACAGTGGGATGGGGTCTTTCATTGGATTAAGGTGATCAGAGAAGACATCTCCAAGGAGACACTTCCTCAGAGCTGGAATGATGTGAGCGAGTGACCGATGTGAAGACCTGGGGGACCGTGCATCTGGAAAATAGAACAGCAAGTCCAAATATGCTGAGGTAGATGTCTATTAGGCATGTTCCAAGAGCAGCAAGGGGAATATGGTGGGAGAAGGAAGATGAGAGGGAAAGTGAAAGCCAAGGTGTCCAGGGGTAAATGACAAAGGCACCTGCACACCAAGGAGGAAGGCCAGTGTTCTCCAGGGAGCTGCCATTAGTCTTTTTTCTTTGTATATTTTCAGAGAGGGACCTCATCCAAGCCTAGAACTTCCATTACCACCTTCATCCCAGTGAAGCCAAGTCTACTTCAGCTCAAACTTCTCAGTGAAGAATCAGATCCTAGTTAAGGCAGCTCTACTCAGATGTGCCATATGCATCTCAGACTCAACATGTCCAAACCTGATTACATCATTTCCCCCTAGAACTTCTCCTCATCTAGGATTTGCCATGCCAGGAAAGGAGTCATGGTCCACTAAGGCCACCGGGCTGAACTTGAGGCCTCTCTCCAGACCCCTCCTCCCTCATCCCCCCAACGCAACCACCAAACTGTATAGTTTCTGCTCCTTTAGATCTACCACCTCTGCCTGTGCCCTCTGCTTTGTTACAATGCCACCATCCTGGTCCCAGTACTCAGCAGTTCTCGCCGCAAATGTAACAACCAGTTAACTGTTCTCTGTGACCTAAATCTGACCCTCTTCTGGTACATCCTGTATATGCCTGACAGAGGGGACATTTGAAGAACTGATTTCACTATATTCCTACCCTGCTTTAAGTCTAGAGTTTTTAGTCCAAATCACTTGGAAAGGGGATCTGTCCATCATTTGACTCTTAAGTGTACTCCTCCCCAACACACACACACACACACGCACACACACTCTTCCATCCCACCCCTGAGTCACCAGTTAGCCCTGGCTTTATCTCTTGCTGTTCTGTATCCCCATTCCTTCCCCCACCCGTCTCCCGTGTTCCTCTGCTTATAATGCCTAGAACCTCTTCAATTAATTTATGCCTATCTTGCTTCAAAATATAGCCCCAGCTGGTTAAGTAAATGCTGGCACATCCATATAAAGAAACACTATTCTCATTAAACAGAAGGAGGCAGAGCTCTGTAAACTGCTTCAGAAGCATCTGTAGGATTTTCTGTTTATGCATAAAAGCAAGCTGCAGAATGTTGTGCATGGGATGCTATCATTTGTGGGCAAAAAAAGAATATTAGAAATACAATAGCAGAAGTAAAGATAATTTGGTAGAATATTTGAAAAAGAAAATGGAGGTGATATCTTTTAAAAACAGAGCATGCAAGAGGGAGGGGATGTGGGGATATATGTACACGTCTACCTGATTCACTTTGTTATACAGCAGAAACTAACACAACATTGTAAAGCAATTATACTCCAATAAAGATGTTAAAAAAAAAAAGAATAAAAACCACAAAAAAAAAAAAAGAGAGAAAAAAACAGAGCAAAGGACAAAGAGATAGAAAATAGGTGGGGGGAAAATATAAGAAAAACGGCATCAATCCAGGAAGTCAAACATCTGAATAATAGGAGCTCCAGAAAGAGAAAATGGAGTAACAATTTATTTCTCAGTTTATTAAAGAAAAAAATTCAGAAAAATTTCCCACAATTTAAAGATACGTGTTTCCAGATTGAAAGGGCTGTTAAATTATCCATCACAAACCAGAATAGATGAAAAACATCAAGAGAGAGCTCAAGAAATTCACAACCTGGAAACAAAGAAGTTTCTAAGTACATTGAGAGAGAGAAAAAATATATATCCATAAGATGGGCTCTGCACATTAGATGTGAAAACAGTCGGTCTCTCTGGATGAAGTAATAAAGTTCTTGTTAACAGATAACTTACTTATTCATGGGTTCCTGGGTTTTCCCTTCTCTTTGGTTGCCAGGGAGCTCAGAGTCCAATTCTAGTCTCAATTGCAGGCACTCTGATCAGTCAAGTTTTGCTGAGGAAAAACTACTTCCATCTTTAAATAACATTTCAAGGCTCTTAAACATTTATTTTCCTTTTAATGGCATTATGGCCTATGTATTACTTATCATAAACTGTCTAAATCCTTTGGGAGACACATGAGCATGAAAAATAAGCCTGAAGGAAGATCTCCCTTCTTTCCATCACAGCTTTCCAGGTGTGTCCAGCCCCTGATGGGGACTTACCTGCAGCCCAGGGCACCCCTGTTGATGGTAGCCACCCCTTCTTCTGAACTGTTCTTTCTTCCCTCTGAACCACTGATGATCTTCTTTTGCAATGGTTGTCATGTTTGGGGAAAGGAGAAAGAAAAACAACAAACCTAGACTTTTTTTTATTTAAATATTGCTAGTAAGTGTTTTAATTTATTTATTTATTTATTTTTGGCTGTGTTGGGTCTTCGTTTCTGTGCGAGGGCTTTCTCCAGTTGCGGCAAGCGGGGTCCACTCTTCATTGTGGTGTGCGGGCCTCTCACTGTCGCGGCCTCTCTTGTTGTGGAGCACAGGCTCCAGACACGCAGGTTCAGTAGTTGTGGCTCACGGGCCTAGTTGCTCCGCGGCATGTGGGATCTTCCCAGACCAGGGCTCGAACCCGTGTCCCCTGCATTGGCAGGCAGATTCTCAACCACTACGCCACCAGGGAAACCCCCCCAACCTAGACTTTTTAATGTAGTTACTTATTGTTTGTTTCCTCTACCAGATTTTTAATGTTGTGAGTGCGTACCCCAGGCTATATTCCCCATGGTTACAACAATGCCTGGCACATAGAAAGCTCTTCTATTAATCTGCTGGGCTGTCATGCAAAATATCACAGACTGGGTTGCTTCAATAAGAGGTGTTTATTTTCTCACAGTTCTGGAGGTTGGAAGTCCAAGATCAAGGTGCTGGAAAATTTGGTTTCTTGTGAGAGCTCTCTTCCTGGCTTGCAGACGGCCACCTTCTCACTGTGTCTTCACATGGCCTTTCCTTGGCTTGGAAAGGGAGAACTCTCTGGTGTCTCTTCCTCTTCTTATAAGGACACCAATCCTCTTAGATTAGGGCCCCACCCTCATGACCTCATTTAAGCTTAATTAACTCCCTACAGCCTGTGTCACCAAATACAGTCACACCGGAGTTAGGGCTACAACATGGGAATATGGTACAGGGGGGACACAATTCAGCCCATAACAGCTCTTCAATATTTGTTAAGTGAATAAATGAAGCTAGAATCTTGGAGCTTGAGGGGATTTCAGAGATGGTCTGGGCCATCTGCTTATTTGACCCAAACTCAGAGAGGAAAAGTAACCCATTCATGGTCACAGAGGCAGCAGTGGGCACACCTAGGACTACAGGCCTCACTTGCTAGGAAGCAGTAGCAGGTGCAACAGTGGCTGGTGAAGAACATCTGATGTTAAACAGACCTGGGTTCAAGTCTCCGCTGTGCCACTTTCTAGCTATGTGTGATCTTGAGCACCTATTTAATCATTGAGAATGACTTTTGTAAAAATGAAAATAATACGAGGTCAAGCACGTAGCATAATATCTGGCATGCTAGAAGCACTCAAGAACTGTGAGTTAAATTTGACTCAGTGTTTCTTGGGGAAGAGCTGCCTTGGAAAGCATGTTCGGGATCCTATGATGATGGAGATCGTCTGCGCCTTTGACTCTTTTTGCAGCTGCTTGCGAAGCTAGACCCAGAGGTGAGGGGATCAGAGAGTCCCCAAGCTCAGGCTAGGTGGTCCACCTGCACGGTGCAGAGCAGAATAAATGTCAGGAGGAGCTTCCCATGGAAACAACTGATAAAGACTTGGAATCCAAAGCTGGTATTCTGAGCAAGTGTGTAAACAGAGTGCCAATCACCTGGGCCTGAGAGTCCTCATCTGAGAGATGCAGTAACAAGGACCTAGTCACAGGGTCCTAGTGCGGATGAAATAGATCAGCTCAGCAAAGAACTAAGAAACAACCCAGGAACCAGCATCCTGCTCCCTTAAGGCCACACCCTGGCCTCTAGGAGGAAGAACCAGAAATGGGTACCGGGCACCTGGGCATCTTTTTTTGTGTGCAGTACATAGTTATACATTCCTAACATGTGACAGTTCTTGATCCATACTTCAAGAGCAAGTGCTTTTGCTGCTGTCTAAAAGAATCTCTAATGTATTCGACTCCAGAAACAGATGGCTCCCCTCCCCCATCTCTGAAAGTTTAGATTCTGTTGCTCAGAGTGGAAACAAAAAAGCCCCATGGGCCCTCTTTCCAAGTGCATCTGGACAGAGAATCTATCTGATTGCTGTCTCATGGCGGTTCTCTCTGAACATACCTGGTTATCTGGAGAGAGGGCAGGTCAACTGTCACCTGCTCTCTGCCCTACCCTAACCCTAATTTGGCCTCATCTGGGGGACAGTGGCTGAAGCCCCTCAGGCTGATACGCTGAACAATCAGCTCAAAGGGAGGCACTGGAGCGGGGGTGGGGGTCACCCCGGGGCCAAGCCCAGAGCCGGCCACCTCCCAGCACCATCCTCTCCTCCTGTGTAGTGGTTCCGAGGATGCTTGACTTGCTGCTGACCAGAGGGAAGGTCTGCCTGACAGCTTCCGGATTCACTTCCAGGACGTTCAGATGAGCAGTAAGGTCTGCTGGTGGCTGGGGAAGAATGAATCATGAAGTCAAGACTGAGACTGTTGTGGAGGCCCAATGAGCATGACCTCCCCTTGATGCCAAGTGCACTGGAGAAATAGGGCCCGTGCACTCGTCAGTGGCTGGAATCTCAGATTTTAGAGTGGGGCAGACCCAGAGTCAAAGTCTATGTCTATTCTTAGCTGAGTCATTCAAATTCTCTGAGCCTCTGTTTCTGGATTAACCATGTGGTACTTCGATGACACCTGGGGCCAATTCCTCAACATAGTAAACAACTTGCCCTGAAGCGTGCTTTTCAAATGCAAAGCAACCAGTCCAGAGTTCACACACCTCATTTATTAGGCCCTCACATTCCAGGCTATTATCCACCTGCCCTAATCACACTAGGGCCAGATAGCAGACAGCTAGGGGCAGCTCGTATGCCCCAGAACCTGCTGCAATTATTCAAAATAGCCAGTCCAAGCCTGCTTACCCTGCGGTGCCCATTCCTTGCCTTGGAAAGCACAGTACAGCTTTCTTGCCCACATCCCCCTATTCCCTCTGCCTCCCACCAAAGCCTGGTGCCTCTCCATGTGGCCCTGGGGGCCACGTCTCCTGTTTCTAGGGAACTGTATGATAGGCTTCTTTGTCTTTGTCACTTCTGCATCTGCGTGTCCTATCATACATGATTAGGACAAATCCTGGGTACCCTGAAAACAGTTTCCATAACTTCAGAGTGGGGATGATGAGGGTTATGCCCGCCTTCTAGGGCTGCTGTGGGGGCTGAGCACAGTAACCCACCTAAGGTGCTGGCACAAGGCCCCTGCCAGGACTGATACACTGTGGCAATTATTACCATCTTCATTACCTGAAAACCTCTACATCCCAGGGCCACGCTTCCAGAAAAAGTGACAGATTTATGTCCCGTTGGCTGACTTGTTCTGTGTCCATACTTAAGATGTGGAGTTTTTTGTTTTTTTTTTTTAATTTATTTTATTTATTTATTTTTGGCTGCGTTGGGTCTTCGTTGCTGCGCGCGGGCTTTCTCTAGTTGTGGCGAGCGGGGGCTACTCTTCGTTGTGGTGTGCAGTCTTCTCATTGTGGTGGCTTCTCTTGCTGAGGAGCACGGGCTCTGGGCGCACAGGCTTCAGTAGTTGCAGCACACGCGCTCAGTAGTTGCGGCTCGCGGGCTCTAGAGCGCAGGCTCAGTAGTTGTGGCGCACGGGCTTGGTCACTCTGCGGCATGTGGGATCTTCCCGGACCAGGGCTCGAACTCGTGTCCCCTGCATTGGCAGGCAGATTCTCAACCACTGCGCCACCAGGGAAGCCCCAGATTTGGAGGTTCTGATTGGCCGGGCCTGGAGCTGGGGGTGGGGTGAGCCTTACTAGAAGCACACATGATTCCCTGAAAGAAACCTAGGGGGTTTAGATGGTAGATAAGATAATCCAAGCACACACTAGAAGCCAGTAGTTCAAATGGTTGTTGTTAACTTTTGAAGGGTTAAAAACCACATGAGGACCAGAACTTTGTCTCTATCCAGTGAGAAACATGCTATTTAATTAGTCACCTCAAGTCCATTTTTCTCTCTGACCCCAAAAAAGACTACAAAAGCAAAAATGTGGCTAAGATGGGTACAATGTGAAGAAAAGCTTCTTATCACAGCAGAGAAAAAGAAAAAGGAAAGAAGAAGGAAGGAAAGGAGAGAGAGAGTGAGGGAAGGAGAAGAATGCTCTTCTTAAAATCTTATACATAGAAAAACCCACTCCACAAGAAGACATAACAGCAAAACAGAAGAAAAACTTTGCTAAGGAATCTGTGTCCACATCAATTCTCTGTCATTAGGAAGAGAGTCTAACGCTTCTTGTGGCCGTTCATGCTCTATAAAAATTGAAAAATTTATGTTGATAGTTGAGTTTTATGAAAGACATGGTGGGTTTTGGACCAAGGTACTATTTTCCAGTGTAATTCTCTTTTTCTTACAAACAATGAATTCTTATAAACAATGACTTCCCCCTGGAAGGTTTTAGACACCTAGGATTCTAAAAGGCTCTCCTTCCCGCCACGCTAACATATTTGAAATCCACCCAAGGGTCTTTCCCAACGGACTGCTTAACAGAAAGCAGTGGATTACGTGTTTTACGGCAAGGGCACTGCGAAAAGGAATCAGCACTCCCTATGGCAGCAGTGCAACAGTTTTCACTGGTTCTGGAAAATTCTAATCCCAATTTGAACCCATATTTAAGCCTAATTTAAACCCATGTTGATATGGCCAGTAGGAACTGATTTTTTTGAAAAAGAAGAAAGCAGCATGCCCCTGGCCATGTGGAAAGCCATGTGCACACAATAGGAACAAGTCCAGGCAAATCTCAGACCTCCAGGCAGACTTTTCTGCTCTTCATGCTGCTTCCTAAGCACCGCTTGCAATTCCCAAACTGACCTCACCCTTAAATGCTCAAACTGACTGAATTTTGTTAAACTCTCATAGTTTTACGTGGAAATATTCACTGTGGTGAGGCCAGCCTTATGCAATTGGGGTTCTGCGCTGTGCAGGACACCCCAGGGTTGGAGCTAGCCTGTCTGTCCAGCCACAGCGTCCCTGGGGTCACACATCCCACCTGGCACGACACCCAGTGAGCAGCTTGTTTCCTTCCCAGAGCAGCTTCTGCTTGGGACGCTGCCCCCTCCTCCCGGCTTCTAAGCCTAAGGCAAATTATACTTGCCCTTTGCAATCCAGCCCTGAGGATGCCCACCCCCACCTGCGTCCAGGCTGGGTCAGGTGGCTGTCCTGTGTGCACCCTGACACCTAATTGACTACTTAACACCCTACAGAGTAATTTCTTGTTCCCACAGCTGTCTGATTCTTAGATAAAAGGATCTAAGTTGTACTTATGTTCTTATCCCGGGATCCTAGCACACTGCCTGCTATATAATAAGCATTCTAGACATATTTGTTAAATGAGTAACTGAATAAATGAGGAAGGAAATGAATATTTATTTAGAAGTATTTCTAGAAGTTTCCGGAAAGCCACAGAACTCCTTTCAGCTGACTTTTTTGTCTATCTCCCTTCTGGATTCTGCACATGCACCTGTGACATCCTAGTCATGCCCCTGTGTGTATGAATTAATTAAGGACACCCAGCAGGATGGAGGGCTCAGTGTCACAGCATTTTAGGGTGGGAAGGATAGAGGCTTCCGAGAACGGCAAATAGGTCACCCAACATTTTCTGACCAAACAGAGACTCTTTTGCAGCTCATGACTTGTTGAATTCTGAGCTGAGCGGGGAGCAGGTGAGGATGCAGCAGCATCTGAACGCCCCCTGATTCCCCGCATCCCTGCACAGTCACTGGGCTTTGGGGGCCCAGCACCTGCGAACCTCTCCACCGGCACCTCTCATGGTTCTCCACCTCACTCTTTCATTCCAACTGCACTGCTGTCGTGGCAGTTCCAGAAGGGCATGAAGCTTTTTCTAGCCTCTGTGAACTAAAATATTGCCTGCCGTATCAGTAAACAAAGGACGTTGCAGCCATCAAGCCATCACATTAAAGCTGCCCTGACGGTGAGCCCCAAGGGAACTCTGAATGGAGGCAGGATGCCCCCCCCCCATAGAATCATCAGGCTGCAGCCACCCACCCCACGCGTGGTGCACCCGAGGAGACTCAGGATAAGAGAGCACAGGACGCTGGCCCTAGATAGCTGAGGTGCATATCAAAGGAATGATTTCAGTACGCCCAGACTCTTGCATCTTCCCATACGTAAAAAAGCGCTACACTCCTTAACTTGAGATACCTGGTTTTCCTTCACTAACAGTAATCTTTTGATGTTCCGACTACCTGATCTTTGTTGCAAAAACTCCTGTACATCCTGGCTCCCTCCACCGCCCTTGCCTATTCAGAACAGTTTCTTAGCGTTATCTGAGATGCTGTGTCCTGGGCTTGAAGTCCTCGGAATGTCTGCCAAGTAAAACATAACGCTCAACTTTTAGGTTGTGCCATTTTTTTCCATCGACACCTCAAAGTCTTCGCATATGCTGTTCTCTCTGCCTGGCGTGCCCCTCCCTGATTTGTTTCACTTTGGGTCTGATGTCCCCTGTCCTACCTAAGTCAAGTGTCTCATTATCTCTTGGCTCAGGTGATTTCCTTTAGAGCATGTGCCACCCACAGGCTTGTCCCTCTCCTTCTGTCTCAAACTACCACCGGACTCTCAGCACCAAGAGAGCAGAGCTGATGCTGTCTCGCCCAGCCTCCTGTTCTCAGGGCTGAGCCCAGGGCCTAGCACACAGGTGTTCAATAAATATTTCTCAAGTGCACAACTGTCACTCTGTAGGCTTGTGGCTCACGCCGGGAGCATGTTCTCCCTCAACTGAAATCCACAGAGGGTCCTCAGCCAGGCCAGTGTTTTCCTAAGAGCCCCCTCTTCACATTCTGAGTCAGAGACTGCAAATTTGAAATTCCATTCGGCCACATTGATGATATAGATCCCACTGGAAAAATACCTTATGCCTTACGCTCATCTTTTCTCCCTTAGCTGTGTTTTGTATCTTTTTATTCTCTTTTCCCCATGACGTGGACATTTGGTCAGTACTGATTTCTCTTCACCAAAATAACATTATTCTTTTGATTTCCTTGTTGAGAATGCCCTTGTACATAGAAAGATACTTTCACCATGAGCCCACCTGAGATTTCTGAGTAGTTACTTCCTAATGTGAAGAATATTTTTACAGGCGGCTAGAATGCTACAACATTAGCAAGCTTTGGTAGAGTTCAGGGCAGTATATATCCCTTAGGAGTTATTCTTGTTTGAGCTGCTATTTCTGGCAGTGCTGTATGTACTTTGGGAAGCCCCAGGAATGAATCTTTGGTGGTGATGGTTGGTGTGGATTAAGCTCACACCACCGCTGCCTTAAATAAAAGCGCTGCCATGTTGACGGCCCAAATCCACTCCAGCCTCCTCTAACTTCCTGTGCCTTTCACTTTCCTACACACAGGAGACTTCCTCAAACGGCATTTTCTCCGATACACTGAGTACATGCCGTTATAGAGGAGCCCACACTCCTGGAGAAATTTGGCAGGTGAAGTCATTTTGTGACGTCTGAAGGTCACTTTTCTTGGACTCTCTCATCAACACTTTACCCTCAGGGTAATGTGGTCAGCTCCTTGGGAACTAAGGTGGCTTGCAAAAAGGTATGTCTATGTACAGCTGATGTAAAACCAGGAATGAGAGAATAACTTGTAAGTATGTGTGTGTATACATGATAACAATAGCTTATATTTATAAATGCTGTATGCTCTGCGCTGAGCAATCTGCACAAAATATTTCATTCAATCCTTGCAAGTATTGTGCCCATCTCAAGATGAGAAAACACCCAGCCATTAAGTGGTGGGGCTGGCATTCGACCCCAGGCAGCTTGATTTCAGTACTCTATTTGTGCGTGTGTACATTCATATATGTATATGTACACAATCCACATCACACACGTATCATATATACATACACACGTGCTAACGTACATGTAAATGCTTAAGAAAAGTTTCTGGGTGGACACAATACTCTGTTAACTGTGGGAAGGGGTATGAAATTGGGGGTCGATGCCTACTTGTTACCCTACCCATTCCTCTAATCATTTGAATCCTTTGAAACAAACATGGATTATTTCTGTACTGAAAAAAACCAAGTTATCGATTTTGCTGAATGTGTCTCCACTAGAAATGTTTACTGAGTCACTGAATGTTATGTATGGCTCATGTTTTTTTCTTTTCTTTTGCCTTTGGAAGGGCAAGTAGGAAAAACTGGCGGGAAGAGAAAGCATAAAGTTAACAGGGAGCAGCATCTTGAGACCTCCTTGCCTTCCAGAACACCAAGGACCGGACAGTCCACAACTTACCCCTGGCCACGGGACACTGTCTCTCCAGCTCATTCCTGCCTCAAATCCAAGCGCTTCGGCAGTAAGAGTACAAGAGAATCTGTTCATGTCTTTTTCGCGACTCTCTTTGAACATTCTGACTTCCATAAACTCATCCTCTCGAAGGATGCCGGCTGGTTTGAAGATGCTCATGGCACCACGATACCAAGTACTGGGTTGGTACAGCTGTGGACACCATGAGACATGCTCTTTGTCCCTCCAGGTGAACGGAGCAGGCGCTTTGCTTATTTGCACTGTACCCTGCATTTCTACCGCAATTCGTTCTTTGTGCATTTTAACATCTCTTCCTCCCTCACTGATCAGTGAACTCAGCTTTTCCCAGACTGGACCTTGACTTTCTTATTTGATTGTTTTTGTGTTTTGCCCTTGCTCCCTTCCTCAGCGTGGCTGCGAGCTTTTCCATGCGTTGGGCCATTTGTGTGCTTCTGGGGATTGTTTTTTCATACCCTTTGTCCATTTTCTACTGGCCTGTCTTGTTCAGTGCTTTACAGCCATTTTTACACAGTAAGGCTATTAGTCATTGGGAAAAGCAGTAATAATAGTAGCTAAAGCATAACGAATGCTACTCTGCGCCAGGCCCTCTGCTACGCACTTTACATGCTCCACTGAATTTTCATTCTCATTTAGGAACCTCAGTCACAGAGATTCAAGCCCAGCAGGCTGGCTCCCAGGTTAGTGCTCCCAACGTGTTCTTATACCACTAAGGACATCCTGGGCCCTCACATGCCCTAGACACCCTCCTCCTCTCCGAGGCTTTTCTACCTGTCCTTTCAGGGTGACTGCTTCCTTTTGAAATCTGCAACATATATTTTAGGGCTAACTGTATCCATTTTCAGAAATTCAATTGTCCTAACACATAGATGACACCCAAATCAGAACACCAGTCTCCACCCTTCCAGATCCATGTCTCTATCTTCCTGTGTCTCCTTCTGAAAATTCAACACGGACTTCAAGTTGAGGTGGTAGAAAACCAGATCCCTGAGGTAAAGGGAGGTCTCCAAGACCAACGGAGCTGCAAGGGCTTGGGATCCAGAAAATACTGGGTTTAAATTTAGACTCATGCCCCAAGGGATCATGACACAGTACATAAGGTCTAAAGTCACCTACAAAATGGGAATAGTAATACTCTTGGCTTTGCTAGGTAATGGTGAGGAATGACTCAAGGAGTGTCTAGTTCTGGCCACGGAACAGCAAACGTTAGCGTTTCTCCCGCTGAAGACCTGTGCTTCCTTCTGCTTTCTGCGTTGCAGGGGGCTTCCAGGCCTGCAGTAGGGTAGTTGGTGGTCCCCGAATCGGTCAGAGCCCAACCTCTGGAGTGGCCTCGGGTCAAATTCTGGTTCTACCAGTTTGTTGCTGTCAAATTAATTCTCCAAGGTTCAGGCTACTCATGCATGAAATGGACTAAGGAGGGTAGCCAAGTGTGGGATTTCTTGAGGATTAAATGTTCCAGTCCATGGAAAGTGCTTGCCACACAGTAAGTGGTGCGTTCATTCACAGAGCATTTATTGAGTACCTGCTACGTGCCAGGCATGTTCTAGGCGATGGTGACCCAGCGGTGTACCGGCCATTGAAAGTGTAAATGGCTAGACGCTATGTATTCCATTTGCGATCTGCTTAGCAGGAAGTTCTTTGTAATTCTCCATGTGACTGCCTTTTTCTTGTTCTTACTTTTTAAACTTTGCGCTGGTCCGCAGTCTCGTACCTGCTTTTTTCCCACGGTCCTAGACAAGTGTGTTGTAAGAAGGATTTTGAGAATTAGGCGCCACCGTCCGCGGCCTGGTCAACGCCAGCTTGCGGATCCAAACCTCACCCAGGGGTCTCCGCTTGGGGCTCCCAGAGAAGGAGCGGGTGGATGGAGATGCCAGGGGCTTATGAGCGCTGCCAAAAGGTCGCGATGCAACAGCCACTTCTAGATTTGCTCGGTATCAAGGACCACGTTCCCGGGGGCCCCCGGCCGCCTGGACCTCGCTCCCTGGCCGGCGCCTAAAGGAGGAAGAGGAGGAGACGCCGAGGCCGGATCCCCGCCGGGGCTCAGGGAGACGCGGCGCCAGACCCAGCCTGCGCGCGCTCCCCCGCCCGGCCTCCCCGCGCGCCCCGGCTCGGCCACGCCCCTCCGCCCTCGCCCCGCCCCCCGGACCACATCCCACCCCCGCCTCCCGGCCGCCGCGGCTCGCCCCTCCCCCAGCCTCCAGGCGACAAAGGCTCGGCCCCACCCCCTGCTTTTCCACCCCTCACCCCCGCCCTCCCCTCGGCAGCTTCAGATAGGCCCCGCCCCTCCACTATAGCCTCGCCCACTAATTATTCACACCCCGCCCCGCCTTTCGGCCGCCTTCTAGACCCCGCCCCCTCTGAGCTTGCCCCGCCCCCTGCTAGTCCACACTCCGCCCCTGCCTCCCGGAGGCCCAGGATAGGACCCGTCACCTCCTTCTCCAGGTTTTCCTCCCACCCCAGTCTCCCCAGGGGGCTCGGCTCAGACTCTGCCCCCGCCGCCCAAGGCCCAGCGCCGGCGCAGGACCACCCCTCTCCCGCGGCCCCGCCTCCGAACCCCCGCCCCCTGGACCCCGCCCGGGTCGGGAGACCACCCCTGCAGCCGGCTCCCAGGTCTTGGTCTCGCGCGCCCCGCCCCCGCCCCCGCGGCCCCGCCCCGGCGCGGGGACCACCCTCCGCCCGCGGAGGCGGGGGCCAAGCGCTCGGGGCACTCTCGGCTGTCCCGGCCCTTTGCCGCCGCCGCCGCCGCCGCGCGGTGGTTCCTGCGGATCCGCGCGCGCCGCCGGCCGGGAGAGCTCTCAGACCGCGAGGAGAGCCGCAGGAACCCGTGGGACGCAATGCGAGCCAGGTAGGCAGGCTGCACCCCGGGCCGTTCCCTGCGGGCCGCTCCAGCCCCGCGCCCAGCCTCTCTCCCGCGGCGCCTGCTGGGGCTCGGCGGGTTTGCACGCCTCGCGGGCGCCGCTCGTTCCCCCGCCGCCTGAGTTCGGGGCTCCGGGGTGCCCGGGCGCGGCTGGCGCCGGACGGCTTCGGGAAGCCTCTTGCGCCCCTCGTGCTCCTGGGGGACCCAGTCACCCCGGCGCAGGCGGGCGAGCCGGGGTTCCGGGCACGGAGCGGCACTCGTGGCCCCCGCGTGCGCCCGGGCGATCCCCCTCCCCTGGCCCTAGCGCTTCCCGAGGCCGGCCCTGAAGGGTGGCCCGCCTCGGCGACCGGACGCGTCCTCGGGGCGCTCGGCTCGGGGGGCTTGGGCGCTCCCAGGGCTGGAGGGGCCGGGGCTTTCTCTGGCGCGGCCCAGGGGAGGAGGGAAGGGCGCGCGGTCCCGGGTTAAACTTGGTGACAATGCATATTTCAACTTCTTCGGAGACCTTTTATTTTAGGATGGAAATGAAAACCCCGATTTCTGGCTTGGCCGTCCGGGGACCGAGCAGCCGCGAGGTGACAGCGCCGGCGGCGGGCGGGTGGGGACGGCCGGCAGAGACGCACGTTGCTGAGTGGTGTTTGCCGGGAAGCCCGCTCCGCGGTGCGGCTTGGTGGTCTGCAGGATCCCAGCCTTGGAGTGCGGCGGCTCCTAGCCCGGGGCAGGTCGTGCAGCCGGTGGGACCAGGCCGCGCTGGCTCTTCCCCGGGGTGTTGGGCGGCCAGCGGTGCCGCCAGGGGGGCGCAGCGGGACAGCGGCCGGGCTTCCTGCGTGAGGAGAGGCGGGTGGAGCCTCACCGGTCAATGAGATTTAAAAAGGGAACGCCGGGTTGGATTTTATCCGTGCTTATTCTTTCAAAGTTAGTGCAGCAGATCGGTACCGTGTGCTTTGTCAGTAGTAAGAAGTTCGCACAACTTTTGTTTCGATCACAAAAGCAATATATTCTCTGGGTAGAAATCAGAAGTATAAACAGTGAAACAAACCATCATTGATCCCACAGTTCCTGCCGGCCTCAATATTTACACGTTGATATTCACATTTCACAGGCTTGCGGATCTAATCGATAAGTTTACAAGTGGAGCCTCTCTTGACTAAATGAAAGCAATCCTTTTGTGCAACTCTCCCCTTCCCACCCTTCTAACTGGGTTTGTCTCCGAGCACCAAAGTTTGGGTGTATCGTCCAGGCTCCCTTCTCAGGCTGAGTCCCCTTTCCAGTGTGTGGTGTTCTCCATGCCTTCTGTAGGCTGGAGATGGAGAGAGAAGCCAGCAGTCAGCTAGACCACTGGCTCAGACTGGATTGGCTGTGGTTTTGGTTCCTTGCCTTGAAAAAATGAAGGTAATGTTTCTCAATCTGCTGCTCAGGGCACCATAAAAATTAATGGGTGGTTTGCAAAGCGTTTTGACACCCTTGGGTGGACAGCGGCGGTGCTTTGTGGGGCTGGGGGTGTCCCTTGCTTTCGTCATCAAATAAAACAGTCTGTCTCCTACTTGGCCATCCTGACCAGGAAACGGGCGCCAGGAGTGACTGGTGGGGTCCGGAGAAGGTTCCTTGGTTCCCTGCTCGGTACAGTCGGCCCAGGCTAAGCCCCTCAGAAAATGGGGGGCTTGGAAGGAGACAGAACTCCCCAATCCACCTTCCCTGTCTGCTTTCTGCACGTGGGCAGATGTGGAGAGTGTGAGGGGGCTTTGACGTTAAGACGGGACCCAGGGTTCACAGGCCTGATGCCCGCCCATCCAGAATGCCGAGGCCTGCTGATCCAAGAGGGAACAGTTAGTTCTGGGAGAAGGGCTCAGGCTGTGAACAACCCTGGCTTCCTAGGCATTTGTTTTATGGCTCTCTTGTTTACGAAATGAACAATGACCAGCTCAGATCTGCGGTGCCTGAGAAGCTTCTGTGAGCTTTAATTTTTTTCCTGTTGTCCCAAGCCTCTGGCATCGTGCTTTACGGGGCTTTTTAAACAATTGGGAGAAACTCATATCATTTGTTAACGTCTGATACCGAAAGCGGGAGGTGCCGCACAGGTTGCCTTTTGTTCCCCTTGCACAAAGCAGCGGTGATGGAAGCTCCTCTTTCTTTAGCAGGTCTCGAGGGCTCCAGTTTGTCATTTGATAGTTTCATTTTTTTTTTAATTGTCGCTTCCACCAGCACTTTGTTCTGCCCAATGTCTAGTAGCTGACCACAGCCCAGGCACAGGGAGGACCCAGAAAGTGGTCTGGACAAGTTGCTTATAAGTGTCCTTCCGGGGCTCATCGGCTCTTAGTACTGTGCCCCGAATTTTCTCCGCGTAGGGAGGAAAGGGGGAGTCTTCCTGGATTTTCTTCTCTGCTGCTGTTTGCTAACTGGATTTCTGGTTACCCAGTAGCCTGGAATTGTTTTCCTGCCGGCTGCTTCAACAGACCTTTTTCTTATTCTAATGGTTCTAGTGTGATGATAAGATTTGCTAACGTAAGCGGGGTTTGCGCCCAGGGTCCTGGGAGGCCACTCCTGAGTTTAAATCCTGGCACCCGGGCCTGCGAAGTGTGGGAGGGTGTGTGCGCTTCCTTCTTCCCGGGGAGGAGGCCAGCTGGCTTCCCTCAGCTTCTTAAGGGGAGCCCTTGGCCCAAACAAGGTTAGGAGTTAACTGCTGTGTTGGGCCCTGGCTGACCTCACCCCCAGCTCGGGGCAAACCTCCATGGCTCCGTGTTTGAGGAACCAGCCTTGCGCCTGCCCGATACTCAACTGAGGAGAAGCCGTTGTTCAGCCAGTGGGCCTTGCTCCATCCACGTGGGTTTCCCTTAGCTTTGTTATTTTCAGATTCGACACCCGCATTGGGTCACGTTGCAGTTTTTCTTCTGAGAATTGAATTCAGGCCCCTGGGATATTTCCTAAGGCCCTGAAGATGGGCGCTAGGACTTCTTTGCCCTGAGGTCACTGCCTGATAACCAGGAACTGGGAAGGGTCACCGTGCAGGTAAGTAGACTTCGCCGTGACTGCGTGGCCAGGAGGAGAGCCCGGGGGCCATCCAGTGTCGCACTCAGCTTCCAGCGAGCTGGGTCTCCCGCCTCCCCAGCTGTTTGCACAATAGAAGCCCCATGTTCTCCCATCACGCCCTGGAGAGTTAACAAAAAAACAGTTCAGCCAGCCCTCACACACAAGGGAACCATCCAGCTACTTACTCAGGGTCTTCAGGGAGCCCGAGCCTGCTTCTCCGTGGGCCCCGAGGGCATCGTGTGTTATTGGACCGCACGTCTGATGCCATGAGGACCAGTGTCCCAGGGGAAAGGATGTCGCGATGTTCAGCCTTTAGAAGGCAAGAGAACACCGAAGGTATTTTAGAAACAGGGTGTGTGATGTGTTTCTAGGAAGGGTGAAATTCCTTATCGTGCCTCACTGCTTCCCATCCACCAGGTGTAAAAAAATAGCTTCCCAAACCTTCGATAAGAAAATATGGACTTGTGGGAGTAGAATGGTGTCCTGAGTTCAACTAATTTAAGTCGAGATTCAGGGTGTTTTTTAACGGGCATCGCTTGCTGAGGGTTTGTGATAGACCAGGTCCGGGGTGCACACTTTTATCCTCGCACAAACAGCGAGGGGTTCCATTTTACAGGGAAGCTAGAATTGAAGTAGTTGCTCCAATCTAATCGTCCCAGTAAGTGCTTGATTTGAACCTGGACCTGCCTGGGCTCTTCATCACAGCTCCCAGTGTGCCAGAATGAAAGAAACAGGTCACACCTTCGGGAGCGTGAAGACACAGGCATGGAGATAGCAGAGTGCCTGCCTCCCTTACACAATGACCCAAAAAAGGTGATGAAATCTTTAAAACCCTAAGAATTTTCGTAGTCTAAACGGAAAGCAATCCGTTTGCACCTTTGCTCCCCGAGAGCCGTGCCCTTGCGCCCGGTCTGCAAGGTAAAATTTGATGTATTTGGAAGATTGCGATTTTGAAGGTGGGACAACGCAGACAGAATCTGCTCTGAAGTTTGTCCTTGTACCATGAAAAAAGGGTATTCTGGGCAGATGAGGTCACTAGAATAAGATTAAGATTATGGGGAGGCTGTTAAGTAAATGTAAGATAAGGGTCCACCTTCCACTCTACAATCAAATAAAGGATATACTAATGAGATTATTCTTATCTGCTCCATCAAAACTCGTCTTTGGGGAACTCTCAGAGCTGATGCCTGGTAGCCCGACTCTTCTGAACAAATTGAAAAGAATCCTCTCCGTGAAAGGATTTCTGTGGTTCCATGTTCTTACTAAATCTCCCTCTCATCTCTCTCCCCTTCCCTGTTCTCCCAGTCTGCTTCACTGAGGAAAACCCTGCCCCATTCTTGTGAAACAAGGAAGCCTTCTAAGCTCTGTAGGCCTGGAAGGAATTCACATGTTCCCTTTCCTGGCTTTTTCCATGTTGCAGGTCCCTGAGTCCGAAGTGTGCTGGTCAACCGGCTCCCAGGAAAAAAACAAAGCGTCTTGATGGTAGCATCTGTCAACTGCCCTGGTGTAAATCCTCCCACCATGGCTGATTTCAAGCTGCCAGTTGGGTCTGGCAATATTACTAAGTATTTGACAATCTGTGTAGCCAATAAGAGTGGACTTCAGCTTGCCTTTCATTGCACTGAGCTCACCAGCACAGCCCCCCTTGTAGAATGGATGAAATGGTTGCCTGGCTTCTGCTTGGACCACGGCTGCCAGGAGCTGTATGTACTGAGGGGATTTGGACGTCCTTGAGTAGCCTAGTTTGGCCAGCAAGAGTAGAGTGCTTCACAACTCAGACTCCGCATTAAACTCACCTGGGGGATTTTAAAAGCTGCCCAGTGGAATCGGCATTCTGTGTGTATCCGGGGTTGAACTCCACTGATGTAGGGAATTTGTGTAAAAAGAAAATTAGAGGTGTGGTTCGGAATTAGGCATGGCAGACCCTGTATTTGAGGCCAAGGAGTTGAACGTTTTCCGTGTGGGGTGAGGGAAGGTTTTCCAGCAGAAGCCTCGGAGTGGAGGAAGGGCCCACATTTTCCCAGTTGCCAGTCTGACTCCAGTGGCCCTCCACGGTGGTGGTCGACATTGTTTTGCCTTGGTTGCTTCTGCTGGTCTGGAACGGAGATGGGTCTTCGCAGAGGAAGGGGTCAGGATGAAGTGAGAGGTCGCTCCTTGGGGAGACGGCTCCTTGGGTCGGTTTGGTGAGCTGACCTCGGATGTTGCAGCAGAGAGCTGGCGTCTAGAGGAGCTTCCCAGGACCACCCAAGTGAAGAAAGGAGAAACTCCATGGCTGAGGGCTCTTTAAGACTCTGGGCTTGGTTGCTCACGTAAGCTGATTACTTTTTCTCTGTCATAATTAGCAGTCAAATTATTTAAAATGTAAGAGCTTCCTTGAGAGGCAGCAAGCGCGTGGGAAGGGGAGTGCCACTGAACTTCTGAGCCATTTTTGGGAGCGGGTTTGGGAGCAGGAAGGGGCCAGCCAGGCCCGCAGGTGCAGATTTAAGGAGACATCACCCTTGGGTTGTACCCACGCAGGGTCCGCCCTGCTGGTCAGGGGTCGCCCGTGTGAGAGAGGGCTGGCGCGGGCCTCGCTTCCTTAGAGTCAAACCCGTGACCATGGAAGAGCTGACTGCGGACTTGAGTGTGGAGTGGGCCTGGGAGTGTGCTTCTCAGTCACCCCATGAAGATGGGGTGGGAAGGCCAAGGGGGCGGAGGAGAGAAGCACCTGGAGGTGGGAGAATGTGTACCGTGTGTCCCTGAAGCCGAGGAGAAGGTCGGGGTGTGGAGGAAGGGGCTTGGGAGCCCCATGCAAACAGGACAGTTCTGGGTTATGAATGATCAGAGAAGTAACACCCGGAAGTCTAGGGGCCACTGGGTTTGGCTTGCTAGAACCATGTGACTGTGGTAGTGGGGAAGCTTCTAGAAAACCAAGGACAAGGGGCGTAGGCTGCTGAGTTAGTGATAAAAGAAAAAGGACTGTCTTTTGAGGATATCAAGGCAGGAAGGACCCAGAGTTGCGTCAGAGGGCCTGGGATGTTCCGGACTGCGGAGGCCTGGTCGGGGGCTGACAGGGTGTTAGGACCAGCCCGGAGCGATGGAGGGTCCAGTGAGGGGGTGTGAGCGGCCCGGACTGTGAGGCAGAGAGGTGGGTGTGAGTGGTTCTCATCAGGAGGAACTGGTTAGAAGACTCCCTCGCCCCCCCCATGCCTTTTCACCAGCCTCTTTTGGGGGTTGGCTGGGGGCCTCATTTGTCCCTAAGTCCCAGCTCCCTGAGGCTTCTCATGGAAGCCTTTCCTGACTGCCCAGGCCAGGAGCTGACCGCTGCTTCCTCACCTGTCCGTTGTCCCCCTAGGCGGGGCTCTGCTAGGCATGGGGCTGCATCGTTATCTCTGCATCCTCGCTGCACAGACAGCGCATTCCGTGAACGAAGAGGGACCAGCCAGGATGAAGACCGAGGGTGGTGCCTTACCACGTAACCGTACAGCAGCAACGCTGAGAGTCTCCTTAGACGTCTTCACAGCTAAAAATTACGCTAGAGGACAGAAGTAACTTCTGTGAATCATGATCAGCTGACTTGTAAACGCTGTCCAGTGGCCCCCTCGCAGCTCTGCCCTTTACTGTTTCATTGAGTCCGGCTTCCCGCCTTTGTTTACCCGTTCATGCTGTTGCCCTTTTGGAAAGGATTTTAATTTTTATAGCTTTCGGATACAGAGAAATACAGCTCTTCCTCAACTTAGGATGGGGTTTGTGTCCCGATAAATCCCTCGTACGCTGAAAATGTCGTCAGTTGCAAGTGCATTTAATTACACCTAAACTACCCAACGTCATAGTTTAGCCTTCTCTAACTTAAACGTGCTCCAGACACTTAGAGTAGCCGACAGTTGGGCAGAATCATCGAACACAAAGCCTGTTTGGTAATCGAGTTTTGAATATCTCATGTAATTGACTGAATATTGTACTGAAAGTGAGAAACAGAATGATTGTCTGGGTGCAGAATAGTTTTAAGTGTGTCCGTTCCTGGCCCTGGTGATCGCTCCCTGCCCAGCATCTTGGGAAAGCATCAAACCCACATACGCTAGCTCCGGAAAAGAGCAAAATTCAAAATTTGAAGTACTGTTTCTACTGAATGCATATTGCTCTCACACCCTCGTAAAGTCAAGAGATGTAAGTCAAGGACCATCTGTAAATGGAATATCTGAAAAATGCAGGTACCTTTAAGCATTTTAAAATTACCCTAAGAATCATCGTTTTGACAAGTGGTGTCAAATATTTGTATATGTCCCTTACAGAAGTAGAAAATAAAGGTCCGTGTTTGAATTTCACTGGGAATAATGGTTGGAGCTGGTGTATTGATAGCACATATAAGTAATTCATGTAAAGGGCTGGGCCCGGGCCTGTGATCCAGGGCCACTCGGCAGCCTGTGGTGGCGGTAGTGATGGTGTAAAAGCAGTCGCCTACTATGGTCGGGTCTCACTTTTCCTCCCCATCATCCCGTCCCAAATATCCCCTTGCAGAAGTTGTGGTTTTTTCCCCCTTGTGACTTCAGAAATCAGTGTTTACGACATTTTTAGGAGGACAGCTCTATTCTGGTTTTGTGCCGGTTGGCAGCCATTTGGCTGTTTCACCTTTACGTGCTGGATTACGAAACCAAAATTTCAAATTTTGGTCACATTTCAGGCCCATGTTGGAGTCTTCTGTAAATGGCTCTTTCTTTGCCGTCAACCAAATATGAAGCAACACGATTTGCACAACTGAAATTCATCATAGGTGATTCAAGAATTAAGTGACTAACCATCCATCATGTTCTCCTAAACACTGTTTTTTGTACCCAAGGCATCGTCAGGGAACAGAAATAGCTGAAATAAGTTTTCACCGACTGGAAGGTGACAAGTGAGGAGAGGGGTGGAGTCAGCAAGTGGCACCCCAGTCCGAGACCTGGGATCCAGAATGGCCCTGGCTGGTAGGCTGGGGGGACCAGCAGCCAGTGGCTGGAGGCCTCTGTGCCTCTTTGCAAGAAGGCCTTACCTGCCCTAGCTACCTTGGGGGGTGGGAGAAGGAGGTGAAGCATCTTGTGTTCAACATATGTCCTTTCTAGATATATAAATTGTTATGGGAAGAGGGAAAGAGTTTGTTGTGATTTTTCATTTTTTTTTTTAAAAAACCCTGTCTGCTTAAGTCCCCCCACCCCACCCCCCCGCAGTTACTCAAGTAATCGTATGTTCATCTTAGAAACCTTAGAAAATGCAAAAGGAGAAAAAAGTTTCATCAGTGGAATTCTGCCACTCATGGTAACTGCTCTGGGCATTTTTGTGTCTTTCAGTTATTTTCACATGTAAATCTAGACTCTTCCAAACAAAACAAGATGGTGGAGTGGGAACTTGTTTTTAGTTCACTAGATACCTGACGTGTAGTAATCCTTCAAGCAGTCATTCATTGTTGAATGAACATTATGCTTTTTATTGAAAATTGTTGACATATCTCCAGATCAATAAGTACAGGTTTGCATCCTCAGTTTTACCGTCAAATGTATTCGGGGATGCACCCTCTTTAACAAGTCCACGTTCATGGACAGTTTCCAGTGACTTTGAAATTATAAACAGCACTGCAGTGAACATCTTTCAATACATGTAAGTTTCTCCTTCCAATGAGTTTTTTTCTTTTATCCTTAAAATGTATAAAGAACTTTTAACTATATTAATGGTTGGGTGAACCGTATAATTGCTGCTCAGAAAAGCACGTCCAAAGGGAGTGATAGTCAGGAAAGTTTCCCTATCTGTTGAATAAGACTTGGTGAACTTTGAGACCAGTCTTAGCCTTGCTGGAACTCCTTTGGGGGGAATCGATTTCTGATCATCAAGAGTGCTAATGTTCTCTGTCTTGTGAGCTTTGCGGGCAGGGGTTGGAAGTGCACATCTCAATCTTAGGGAGAGCACATACATGCCAGTTTCAGAAACAGTAACATATGGGGGAAACCGTGTGTCCTAAAACCTAGGAGATGTTTCTGGTGGACGTCTTCAGGGCTCACTCCTTCCCAGAAGGGGACGAGTCTGATTTCCATGCATTCAGCTTCAAGAACTGTCACTTCAAGCTCCCCAGGGTCCTGTCACTATGGGCGTTGAGTGATTCGTGGAGCTGCGTCCCTTGATGAGCTGCAGTTTGATCTGGCACACGGTGATGGCACAGACTTCATTTTTGAGACCTTCGGGTTCATTAAGAGGAGAAAGTGCTTAATACCTTCCACTGATGGTAAGGCTGTAATTTTGATTTCTAGCTGTGGTCTGGTGTCACAGGACTTCTGCATTCTGGCAGGAGAGGGAAGCTGAGTTATGGGCGGAATATTCGTTGGCCTGTGTCCCGAGTGTGGTTTTGCAGGGGCCCGGGCTGCCTCCTCTTTCTTGGTGCCGAGGTATCCATGAGTCATTGCCCACTAGTGTAAGATGAGGCGGCACTTTTCGGGCTGTCCTTTCGTGCTGGCTATTTGTTCTGGGTGCCAGGTCCACCTCATGGAGTTTTGGGGGGCTTGAGAGCCGTGCCCTCTTGCAACTCTCTGGGACGTTGCCCTAGCCCCTCTCCCTCCCCCCTTGTTAGCTCCTGTTTGACTTGAACTCACTCATTCCCTCCCTCACTCCAAATCCAGTGCATGCCAGATGGGGGGTGGGGGATTGGGGGGATGGAGAGACCACCAGGGACAGCCTCTGTGCAGGGAATCGGCCACCAGTGCCCCAGGAGAGGAGGTCAAGTTTCCCCGGGTGTGCTGGGGTTCGGGACTGGCTCCCCAAAGAAGCCCTACTATTAAGTAGGGGGACCGGAAGGAATTGGGTGGGTGCCTACAGGGGGCACTTGGGGGCGGTGGGTGGTTGAGTGAGTGCCGGGAACCGATAGGGGTGCCGGCCTTCTGGGAGCACCTGGTGGGGATGCAAGAGGCAGGTGGCAGGTGGCTGGAAGGGCAGGTCCTTCTGGGCTTCAGTCAGCTTTGAACTTTTATCTCAGGCCACCAGGAGACGATCACACGTGTGAGCCTGACTTGCAAGGGGCCCGGGAGGTGAGAGGATGACCGTGCCTCCCTCTCACAGCCCTGACGCCCCGCAGCCGCCTTGGGTTCCCCTCCTGGGGCTCCTGGCGCCCTACTCTGCGACCCACATGGGGCCCCTCTCCCTCCTGACCTGTTGTGAGAGTCTCATAGAATCATCCGATTGATTAAATGACCACCTTGTTCAGTTTTAAGAGTTACGCTTCTTACCCAAAATGACACTTAGAAACTGAAGCAACTGTCGGGTCGTTAAAAGTCCCAGCATCTTATATTCCAGAAAGGAAAAGGTACTGATGAAGGTGTGGAGATTTTCCAGATAAAACAACATCGGAAGGACCCAGTGAGACAGATCAGAGCACCTCGCCCTGGTCAGTTGAGTCCCTGGCGGTCTCTGAGCGTGGCTGTCCCCCCAGGACACGGCTTGGGGGCACAGGCAGGGCGAGTCCTGGTTTTCCTTGTCAGGTTGCGAAACTCACCAGGCCGGCCAGTCATTCACCTCCTGACATTCCCCCTTCTCTACCCCACTTGGGTTGGTCGCTGCAGAGTTGGAGCTTTGCTGGCCTTCTGGAGGATTTCTGTGTTTAACCCACATTAACCTGGCTAATCCTGTGTCTACTTCTGGGGAAAAACTTCAGTCCGATCTTCTGCTCCAGTCAGACAACCAGCTGTCCTCAACTTGCTCGGGGTAAAGCCGTGACTTTATCAAGGTTAAAAGGGACAGAACTGAAAGCTGGAAAATGATGTCATAAACACCGCTTTTTTTGTCATTAGTGAAATTGTCAAGAAGTTGGCTGCTTGCTAAATTGAGGGTCATTATTATTCTGGAAAGAAGCAGGGTTATTTTGATGAGCAGGAAAATGGAAAGAATAGCAGTGATTCCCTTGGGGATCCGGTGTTGGCAGCCTGAGAGTAACAGGTGAGTAAGGCATTCAGGACAAAGTGCCGATTTGCGGCTTAGCAGATGATTGTAAATTAGGCATTAAGGGGAAAACTTGAGCATGTGTGACTTTGAATATGTCAGGTTGTTTGTCCTTTGCCTTCAGGTCTTACTGCTGGGAATTGCAGATAGGCCGCTCTGTAGAGCTTGCACACAGGGCTGGAAGGGAGTGAACAGAAATAACAGTGGTTTGGGTGTGAAAATTGGGGGACAGGTCTGGGGCCGTCATCTCCCGCCCAACCGCAACCCCCTCCGTTGTCTTTAGCAAGACAAAGTAAACTGTAAATTTAACATGTTTTGGGGAGAAAGACGAGAAATGGCGGCTAATATTTGTAAAACACCTACAGGCAGTCAGTATACCAGGTCCCCTCACTTACACATGAGATCCTCCCAAAACGCAGCGGGGCAGGGGGCGTTGTTCACATCTTACCGATGATGAAACTGAAACCGAGAGGGTAGTTATTGTGTCCATGGACACAGTGAGTATCGGAATATACCAGGGAGTAAACAGTTTTATGGGGTCCTTATGCCTGGATATTAGCCGAGGGGGTTATTTACCCAAAACATGAATGCCAGGCCTTAGGTGCCGCTGTCCTATTGTGGATCCGTGGGCTATTGGAGAGGGAGGATTAAGTGCATTGAAAATGACACAAAACCAGACGTGGCCCTGGAGGGTATTCGTTCACGAGCACCCGTCAGATCAGCGCTGCGACACGCCGCCCACTTCTCGTCCCTGTGAGCCCGTCTTAGACACCGGCATCTTGTTTTTAATGTTATACCGACTCTTTCTCACATCCTGCATTTGATGAGGATGCCTGCGCCTTGACTCTCTTATCTTCCTTTGAATTACAAGGATCCTCAGAAACTTCGGAAATAGTTCTTTTCACTGGTGGCAAATAGTGCCCGTATCAAACTAATGTGAACATTGCCTGTCTGCGGAGAAGGCATACGTGCTCTCCTTAACGAAGCTAACGTTATCCTTGATAATAGGAGTAGTAAAAAAATATGTAATCCCACTTTGCTAGCAAACTGTGTTTACGTATCCCCTCTCCTTTGGGTCCTTGTCTGGCGTTCTTACATAGCACCTTTATGCTGTGCTCATAATGATGGTAATAATTAGGACACCAGTAGCATATGCCGTATGCCAGCCAACGTCTTCAGCATTTTACCTCTAAACTATTCACCTTTCCATCCTATGATGGGAGGGACTCTTAGCATGTCTGGATTACAGGGAAGCTAGGGTGCCAAAGGGGAAGGGACTTGTCTGACCCATGAGTGCAGAAGCCAGGATCTGAGTCTGAGCCATCAACTTTTTTTTTTTTTAATTATTTATTTATTATTTATTTATTATTTTAATTTTTGGCTGTGTTGGGGCTTCGTTTCTGTGTGAGGGCTTTCTCCAGTTGCGGCGAGTGGGGGCCACTCTTCATCGCGGTGCGCGGGCCTCTCACTGAGCCATCAACTTTTACCTGTTCTGCCCCGCACCGGGGGCCAGGTCTCCCCCAGGCAGGGAAATCCTGGGGCCAAGAAGGTGCTTATGGGAACCAGGCCGGGGGGCGGGGGGGGACGGGTCAGGGAACGTGAAGTCTCAGGTGAGATGAGGATGGGCAGGTAACAGCCAGGTGGCTCATCTGACGGGGACGATTCCCGACCCCCAGCCAGAGCCAAGGCTTGAACACGGGAGAGAGACCTTAATGCTGGGGGGGGGGGTGGGGTGGCGGGGGAGCTGGGCAGGAAGGGGCATCTCAGTTTCCCCCACCCCGCCCACTGCACTGTCACACTTGGCACACATGTGAGCCCTCCTGCTGTGGCCCAGTCCTCTCCTGCCTCCTTCAAAGCTGTCGTTTATCAACATCTGCACCCCATCAGACCCTGTGCCAGACACTCGGTCAAGGTGTCTTCATGACTCTGCGTGGCAAATGTTTTAGAGGTAAATCTTTGTACCTAAAGAGCTTGTACTCAAGTAACTCTGTTTTATGGTGCTTTTCTGATTAGCCGTGACATGTTCAACTAAGAATTAGTGCAGTACGGGAAGCTCCCTGCTTACTGTCACGGTGCCTCCGGTTTTCCTGCCTGCCAGCCATGGAGGAGCCCCACTGGACTTGCCTCCATCAAGTAAGGGCGGGCATCTAGTCCTCTGGGACCCATCCATCCACGGCTGATGGCATGAAAGGTGGCCTTTGGTCCACCAAGGGATCTGGGACTCCGGTTACCTTGGTGACCACAGTGATGACTGATGAAAGGTTCCAGATCTTGCCTCTTTGGCCGCTTGAACTCATGGGGGAATATTTGGAAGTAGGAACATCAGTAGAACCATTGGTGGGCCGTGGGGTGGGTGGGTTTACGGTGGTGCTTCCGTGATGTGGTACTCTGGAGAGGCACCTGAGTGCCTGGCGCCAGGTGGACCCCAATGCCGTCCTTGTTGTTGTCTAAGGCATCTCTCCTTTTTATTTTAATATTCTCTTTAACCCAAGAGTTATTTGTTTAAGTATTTAATTTTTTTCCTTGTCTGTTTTCCCCTTTTTCCTCCCTCTTACTTTCTGGTTAACTTCTGGTATGACTGCATTGGGGCCAGGGGCTGTCCCATACAGTTTTCTAATTTGGAGAGTTTTTTGGGTTTCAAGAATGCTTCTGAGAGTTTGCGAACGTTCCTTGGATACTCGCACGGCCTTTGCATTTTCTCCAGGACACGGAGGTGGGTGTGGGTCATTTAGATGATGCTCGTTGATGATGTTATGTTTCACGTTGTAACCAGGTGATACTCCTTCCGCTGCGCTGTCAGCTTCACGGGTCGGGCTCCTGTTTCCCGACGTGACTGCAGTTTTGTCGAGGTCTCTGGATCAACTCTAGCGGCTTCTCCTCCATACATATTAGCTGTTCTTTCAGCATAATTGGATCTTTTGATCGCTTCACCATTTTGTCAATCAAAAAATGCTCTTGTGTGTGTATTCAGTGCTTGTGGCCTGAATTTTACCTTTTCTGATACTGCTTTACTGTCACCCCTTATGAGTCATTTTCAGGTGTGTTTCACGCAGAGACAAGTGCTTGGGTTAGAATCCCTTCCTGGGTGATTCACGTTTGGTGTCGTAACTCATACGCTTGGTTCCATTGCTGCCCTGTTCCTTGAAGGGCTTGCTTCTCCCGTCCTCTTGCTGACTGTGGTTTGGAAGGTAGACCCGTGGCCAGTGGCTTAGTTACATTCATTGAAAAGGGGAAATTCCTGCTGTAAGTGCTTGGTGCGTGTTGAGAGCCGTGTCAGGACTCGGGTCTGCTGCTCCCCGGACAAAGCGAGCGTTTCAGCCAGGCCTCCTCCCCCAGGTCCCCCCTTCCCAGGGTCCACAGGCGCCGTTTTCCTCCTGCGATGTTGCATCGGTGATGTTGCCGAGTTCTCTGGTTCTCTAATCGGTTGGGGTTTGCGGTCTTGAGTGTGGTTTGATTTTGTGTGTGTAATGCTTGGATCTGGGGATGACTGAGGTGCAGTCAGAGTCTGGCCCGTAGACTTTCGGGGCCCCCTCCCCAGCGCTCGGTCCCTTCTGTGTGTCTGGGGGGCTGTGTGTTGTCACGTGGGCTGTGGGTTTCGGTGGGACCCCGTGGTCGCATGGCACCGGGTGCTGGCCTCAGTTGTGCCTGGTGTGGCTCTGTGACCTGCCTTTGCCTGGGAGGCCGACCCCCTCCTGTTCTTCCTGCTCATTCCTTGGTTCCCTCAGCAGACACGCCTGGCGGCTTCAGCGTGCTGGACACGGTTCAGCCGTGACCTTTGCCCTTTGCCAAGAGCTGAGAACACAAGCTGATCGTGTTTCTTCCTGACCTGCACACTCCGAGGCCTTCCTGGTTTCACAGAGTGAGCCTGACCTTTTCAGCACAGCATTGGGTCTGGCAGGCCGGCCTTCGAGCTTTCTGTCTGGCCTGCCCGTCTCTGCAGCCGCCCGCTGGTCCCTGAGATGCCACAATGGTCCCCAACCTGATGCGTTGGCTGGGCCCCTTGCATCCTTCGTTTTAAAAGCATCCTGGGTGACTCTATGCCCAGCTTAGAGTGACCCCCATTGGAACCCATGTCTTGAATGGTATCACTCCTTAGACGATGGTTTTTCAAAAATGTCGCTGTGCTTATTAAATTGTTTTATTGTAAGAATAGAGTGCTTTTGTAACAATTCCAAATATTACCGACACCTGGCAAGTGAAAAGTGAGTCACTCGTCCCCACTGGAGCAGGCTGTGTCTCTGCTTTTTTTTTTTTTTTTTTTTTTTTAAAGCTTGATAGTATTCACATTGCTTAATTTGTGTCATGCTTTATTTATTTATTTATTTATTTAATTTATTTATGGCTGTGTTGGGTCTTCGTTTCTGTGCGAGGGCTTTCTCCAGTTGTGGCAAGCGGGGGCCACTCTTCATCGCGGTGCGCGGGCCTCTCACTCTCGCGGCCTCTCTTGTTGCGGAGCACAGGCTCCAGACGCGCAGGCTCAGTATGTGTCTCTGCTTTTAACAACCTTCCTCGGGCTAATTCCATTGTGTTGTGGATTCTTCTGCCGACCTGTATCGCTCAGGTTTCCGAGTCTGTATTCCCAAGTGGGGTTTAGGTATAGTTTCCTTTTTAGTTTGTTAGCTTTACGGATCAGGATCACTTTTTGCCTCCTAAAGCGATTGGCAAGGAGACTTTTTTTTAAGCTGCTTCAGACCTATCTTGTGGGGCACCAGGCCCCAATGGGAAGGAGTTAGATGTGTGTTGCTGCAGGGCGTTGCCAGACTCAAATTCCAGAAACTACGTGAAGAAAACAAAATAGGCTACTGTATAGGACCTCCCTCTCTTTTTAAAAATTTTATTTATTTTGAATTGTGGTTTAAAAAAAAAAAAAACCTAGTAAAAAATTTACCATCTTAACAGTTCTTTAAAGTGTACAGTTGAGTAGTGTAAATTGTATTCATATGGTGGTACACAGGTCTTTAAAACTTTTTCCTCTTGGAAACCTGAAACTTACCCATTAAACTTTTCCCCATTTCCCCCTCTCCCCTAGCACCCCCTGATAACTGACCACCGTTCTGCTTTCTGTTTCTGTGAATTTGACTCTTTTACACAGCCCATATAAGTGGAATCATATAGTATTTGTCTTTTTGTGACTGGTGTTTATTTCACTTATAATGTCCTCAAGGTTCATCCAGCAAGGTTCATCAACACCATGGATGTGGTGTTAGTTGTAGCATGTGACAGCTGCCTTCCTTCTTAAGGCTGAAATATATTCTGTTCTATGGAGAGACCACAATTTGTTTATCCATCCCTCTGTTCTTGGACATCCGTTTTGTACCTCTTGGCCATTGTGAACGATGCTACCATGAATGTGGGTGGGCAAATATCTCTTTGAGGTGCTGCTTTCACTTCCTTTGGATAGATACCCAGAGGTGGGGTTACTTTATCATAGGATAGTTTTATGTTTAACTTTTGGAGGATCCTCCATACCGTTTTCCACGGCGGTTGTACCAGTTTACATTCCCACCAACGCCGCACAAGGGTTCCAGTTTTTCCATTCTCGTCCACACTTGTCAGTTTCTGTTTTTTGCCCGTAGCCAGCTAAGGGGTGTGAGGTGACAGCCCATGGTTTTGATTTGCATTCTCTAAAGATTAGTGGTACTGAGCATCTTTTCATACGCTTATTGGCTTAGCCTGCCCTTTTTAAACAGTATTTAGTTAGATTTTCTTTAAAGTGTTTCTGAGGAGCCTTTTTCTTTATAGGTACTTGTGGTAAAAATGAAAACTCAAGTGAATTGTTGTAGATTTTGAGGGACTCTCCCACGTACATGTGCTAGGGGAGCTTATTTCTGAATAGACCATTTAGAAGGAGGAGTTCCTTGTGAAAAGTGGGCACACCCCCGCTCCCACCCCCACTCTTCCCCGTTTTCATCCCAGAAAGCCACTTTCTCCTTTGCAGGTTGTTTAAAGAGTCGATATAGTTCAAGTGCGTTGTGATGAATGACACCTGTGAAACACGACTGTCACCCTGTAGACTTGAAATGTGAGAATTGAAGCCACGCACGCAATGCCTCTAAAGAGGGGCCATCGGTTGTCTTCTTTGTTTCTTTACAAGTAGTCCATGCTTATCACAGATGTAGAAAATACAGCCTGCAGAAGAAATGAAAAGTCATCTGACTCCCTGTCACCCCATCGCTGTCACATGGATGTGGTGTTAGAAACGGGGTCATTCGTGCTCACTCCTGCAGCCTGCTTTTTTCACTCAGCAGCTGTGAGGAACGGCGTCCTCTGGCCACACCGATGTCACCCATGCCATGCGGCTCCTTAGCTGTCCCTGGGACGAGTTGAGTGCCGTGGTCTGAGGGGGTGATGTCAGCACTTCTTCACGACCCCTGCGTTGATTGAAAGCAGTAGCTCACCCACTCCTGTGCATTCCGGTTTGGACATCTCCCTCCCAGCCTCGCTGCCTAAGGTGGAATTGCAGCAGGCGGCCTCCGGCAGGAGAAGCACCTTCGCGCTGCAGATTGGTAGCTTCCGTGCTCTGTTCCGAAGTGGAGCCAGCAAGGAGCTAGCCCCTCACTGCCTGTCCTGCGGTGGCACCAGGCTGGAAGTGACTCCAGCTTCCGGGGGAGAAATGCACGTTACACACCCTCTGGGATCGTGAGGCTGCCTCACCCCTTTGGCCGGACGCTTCCCAGAGACCCCCTTCTTTTTCTGAAGCCTGAATTTGGGGGCTGTAGCTCACACTGCCCACACGGAGTGCGGGCCAATCTCGAAGTGTTCTTCCTGCGTCCACTTTGGTAGGTGTGGTTTGGAACCTTCGAGAAGGAATGTTTTCACTTGCCTCAGTGGGTCAGCTCTTCCCCTGGGGGAAGGTCAGTTGGAGATACGGGAAAGGCGTGAACTGGATCCTTTGCTGCCCCCTAAAATGTGCAGTGTGGGGGGCGGGTAGGGTGGGCGGCTCTGTGGGCTCGCAGCCCTTGGCTAGCAGTTAACCTGAAATGCAACTCTGGGTTTGCCAGGCCCGCTGGGAGCCCAGAAGCTTCTGGAATCTTTAGCTCCACTTGGCCCTGAGGCTCCTGCCTTGATGGGCTGGCCCTTCAGCTGCTCCGCGAGGCTGGAGCTCCGTTCCCTCGCTGCATGGACCAGCTTCCTTAGCTCGGAAAGAGTGAGGGGTCCGTGCCCAGCACACCTGCTCCGGCTTCTCTGTACCCCCCCACCGGCTTCCCCATTCACTAGCAGGTATTGGGTTGCTTTTGGCCGCTGGGTGGGAGGAGGGGCAGGAATTAGGTGGCTCTGAGCCAGTCTGTGTGCCCACCCTGGGGCATGCAGTTCATCCTGAACTGCTCAAGCCTGCTGCCCGAGACATGTGGCGATTTGTGACGGGGATAATCGTAAACCTTAACCCCGATGACAGGCGCGCGTGGAGTGTGCCTGGCTCACGTCTCAGGCCAGCTGGTAGCTGCCTGGCACCCCGGGGAGACAGGGCAGGGACACGGGTGTGTGTTGGCTGGGGGTGCGGTGCTTTCTTGCGATTGGCTTGGCGCAGAGCTGGACGTGCCTGGCAGCGTCCAGCAGCTCTGTTTCGGAGAGCTCTTCGGGGGAAAGGAGCTTGGTTTGGGTTGAGCTGTTTTCCCCAACAGGAATCCTTCCAGCCTGTGAGCACGGGGGCAGCGCAGTACTGAGCCCTCTGCCCGCAGCTGCTGCCCTTTGTCACTTTCACAGTTGGAAAAACTTCCCTGGGGAAGTTCAGTCACGTGCCAAGACCACCGTGGCAGACCTGAACCCAGACGACCTGCTGCCCCCGAGCTTGGGGCCCCTTCCATCCAGGGCCTGAATTCCATCCTGTAACCAGCTTTCACCTACCCTTGCCTGGAGGCTCATGCCTGGTTCTAGAATCCTACCTAGGAAGCAGGCACTGTGAGCGTCTTCATTCAGCGTTTGGGGAAACCGAGGCATCGAGAAGTTCCCCCTAACTTTGAGGGTCAAAAGTCAAACAAGAGTGGTTTGACTTGGAGCCTTTTCTCTTCCCTCCCCACCCCCCAGCCACTTTGCTGCTTCTCTTCCAGAAAGGAGCTAAAAGAGGATGTGTTTCTTTTCTCCCGTCTCATCCTCGGGGATCCTCCACCCAGAGTTTCCAGGTCGCACACAGACGCTGAGCACTTCTGTAAACTGATTGATGACTCCAGAGCACAGGGGTCTGGGGCAGACAGAGTTCAGTGTCAGGGACAGTGTATGTCCCCATACATGCTGGCGTCTCCTAGGGTTCGGGGCCCAGCTCTCATCCAGTGACCCCTCTGAAGGACTCCCCCAGACTTGAGGGACCTCATCAGGTAATCCATCCATCCGTGCAGCGGGGTCCCCCAGGTCACTTGGCCAGGTATGTATAAAGGCCCAAGCAGGACAGGTGGTATTTGCACCCTTCTCCTAGAAATTGCTTTTTTTTATAAATACAGGCCAGGTTTTCACCTCTATTTATTTATCCAGCCTCTCAGGTTGTGACTTCCTGTTGATGTTATTATAGTCAACTGAAAGTTCTGAGTCGCCAACTTAAATCCTTAGGAGAGTGGAGGGCAGTGTGTGTGTGGGTGAGAGGCCTTTACATAGAGCTTCCTGCAGCCGTGCTAGGCCTTTGTTCTCTTGCACTCGGGCTGAGCACTTCCGTTGCTTGTTTTATAATAAATAGAAAAGCTTGTATTTTTTGCCCTTCTGGCTGGCAATGGATGTAGGGGGATCTTTCAGCGGAGAAGGAGGGTGGGGCCTGGAGAAGGGGGTTCATAGAGGCCAGGCCAGGTGACCAAGGTCAACATCATCAGTATTAAGTCCTGTTGACAGTACGTGCCCTTGATACGGTGTGATGAGGGTACTTCACCTCTGCCCCCTTCCTCCCCCGAATCCACAAACCTAGTCTCACCATGAAAAAAACCATCAGACACATTCCAGCTGAGGGGACGCTTACAAAGTACCTGTCGGGTCCTGCTCAAAACTGTCAAGGTCGTTGAAAACAAAGAGCCTCTATGGAATTGTCACAGCCCAGAGGAGCCTCAGGAGACAGGGCTGAATGTCATGTGGTGCTTGGATGGGGTCCTGGAGCAGAAGAAGGACATGAGGGAGAAACTAAGGGAATCTGAACAAGGAACGGACTTTCGATCGTAATAACGTGTCATCCTCATTCGTTGGCGAACGGGCTGTCCTAGAGCACGATTTAATCATGGGGAAATTAGGTGTTGGTTGGCATGTGGGAACGCCCTGTGCTATCTTTTCTATAAATCTAAACCTATTCTGAAAGAAAGTTTATTTTAGAAAAGAGACAAAACAGCGGCAGGGAAGGCCAGTGGGTGGCAGGGATTCCCTGGCGCGGCTCTCAGGCCAGGGATGGGCCTCTGCTCTTGCATCTGCTTTGTGCAGTGACCGCAGCTGGTGTCCGGAGGGTGCCCTGCAGTGCCGGCCAGTGGTACCGGCCGCCCCCTGCCAGGGAGAAGCCCCGGCCTCCACACCCGGGCTAGTAGCTGCCTTTTCTGCCAAGCGTGGTGTCCAGCCCCCTCCAGGTCATCAGGCCACGGCCTGTCTCTTCCGGCCAGCGTGTTCTTTGTTCTCTCCTGGACCAGACTTTGAACGGTGAGCTGCTCTCCCAGCAAGGAAGCCGGCTTCCAAACACAAACACAGGTCATCTCTGCCAGGTGAACTTGAGAAAGGCAGCAGAGCAGTGGGGACAATGGGCCTGCTTATAAACTGCTCTCAAATTCAGAATGTGGAGCATTAGGCTGGCGGTGGGAGTTGCGGTGGTGACCGAGGGTCCCGCTAATCCTGTTAGCGGATCAGGGGTTGATGCACGGAAAGTGGCATGAGATGGTGAGACCATCTCTGCTCCGAAGATGGCTGATTAAAGTATGCACAGCTGCATCGAGGCATCGGCTCCTTTAGGTACTTTCTGCTGATGCGGTGAGTCAGCGCTCAGGGAATAAGCACTGTTACACGCCCAGCACCGGGAACGTCACTGAGCGCACGTGCACACGCGTACACACGCACGCAGGCACAGGGCCCCTGCACTGGAGCTTGTAATCTTCTTAGGCCAGAAGGCTTTCCTAGAGGACCGAGCTCCAGGATGGCATGGGGACAAATGTCCATCTCCAGCTGGACCTGCCGTCCTCCGGCCCATCTTACGTGCCCAGGAATCGCCCGGGACAGGGGCATTCCTGACCAGCTCCCGAGTGATAGGGAGGAGGTGGCCGGCCTGGGGACCGCACTCTGAGTGGCAGAGGCTCAGTCTGGGCTGGTGGGGGGTGACTTCTGGAAGGAGTGGGGCTCATGCTTCTCCTTGGGGGCTGGGACTGAAATTTTTTCAGGTGGATAAATCGGGAGGTAAGCCTGAACGTGAGTACAGGGATGAGATTCAGCTGGCAAGCGACAAGGGCGTGGCAGGTGGGAGAGCAGGAGAGATGGCAGCCGTCCTGGGCGGCCCTTGTGTGCACACGTGGTCCCTCATCGGAGAGTAAAACCGCGAGCACCTACGTAGTGTCGGCCCCGAGGACCCCGAGCTGTTCTAAGCGCTTCACATGTACCGTTCAGTCCCCACGGCAGCCTGCGAGTTGGATGTCCGTTTGGATGCCGTTTTTGCGCCTTTTTATTTACTTATTTTAATTAATTTTTTTGGCGGGGGGGCCATGCCGTGCAACATGAGGGATCTTAGTTCCCCGATCAGGGATCGAACTCGTGCCCGCTGCAGTGGAAGCGCGGAATCCTAACCACTGGACCGCCGGGCAAGTCCCTTTTGCACCTTTTTAGAGATGAGGGCAGGTCTGCTCCTTGCTCGAGTCTCCACTGGTGGGAGGGGGCTGGGAGCTGCGCTCCTGGACCCGGGCAACCCACTCAGCCCGGCACCTGCTCAGGTGGGGTTTCCCAGCCGATGTGTTTACGCGGACGAGCATCCGACCGGAGCTTAGGGTCCCTGCCCTGGGTGAGCTCCGGGTCCTGGGAACTTCTGGGCTCACCCTTCTCGCAGACGAGCGCTGGGTCCAGAGGCTCACGTACGTGATGGACGTAGCGCCGGGATGGCCGCTTTGGTGTTCTGACCTGACCCCACCAGGGGCCTCTTCCTTGCTGTCTGGGCTTTCCCAAAGGTTCTCTCTTCACCACTCTTTGCTTCCCAAACTCAGGTGTGCCGATCTCATCCCCGACTGAGACTCACAGTACGTTTGAGTTAATAGCACCACATTCCCCAGCGGTTCCTGGAAGAAACTCCTCCAGATTCCTTACGTGCTTAGGGTGTGCTGTGAAAACACCTTTTCTGGTCTTTTCAGCTCTTCAGGGCGAGCAGGCTGTGCAGCTCGTGGAGGGTTTTCTGCAGAGAGCCTGACTTTTCGGTACTGAATGTTCCCTGTGTGTCTGCCGGCTGTGGGACAGGAACCCCAGGAGCAGGGTGGCCGCCTTGCCGTGGTCCTCAGGGGCTTTGCTCTCACGGCCAAGAGCAGCTTCACCTCCCTTCCTCACTCCATCTGGAAGCGCTTTGTCACTCATTCATTCAACAAGTATTTGAGAGCCCGCTGCGTCCGGGGGTGTAGGCGGTGGGCAAAGGGCAGGGCTCCCGGCACAGTCTGCTTTCCGCCCGTGGGCAGCAGGGACCAGATACCCTTTCCCTGCACCCCATGACCCCCCCCAGGCCCAGCTGGCGTGCACTTGGCCGTGTGTGCTCACCAAACAGGGTCACCCTGCGCACAGATCTCTGTCTGGGCTCCTTCCCTGCTGCAGGCTGCAGTCTCGCCCATCAGCCCGCGTAGAAAGTTCTTTTGTTCCATGATATTGCCATGATTGAATCCATGCCGCAGCCAAACAGGATGTGGTCTGGGTCACTCCCAACTTCCAGCAATCGAAGGTTCTTGTTTTCTGCTGCCTGAAGAGGGACAAACCCCACAGTCACAGGGCACTTCAGGGCCCTGGGTGGGGAGCCCTGGATTAATGAAGAGCCCAGCTCAGCAGCGTCTGGGACCTGCGCCTTTAATTGCAGGGGAGGGAGCGGGAAGAGGTGGGGCGAATTCTGAGAGTCATAATCCAGCCCAGGAGGACACGGCTTCCAGGTGAAGCTGGAGGCCTGTGAGTTTGGTTTGGGAGGAGGATTTCTGGGTGGGGCCCTACTTCAGGTCACAGCTGGTCTGTTTCTCTGCAGGGCGAGGTGAACGGGGGAAACAGTGGCTCGATCCCCGGCCCTGCAGTGATACCCCTATTCCATGGGGTATCAGGGGCCAAGCCATGTGGTCCCTAAATCTTGAATAGATACAAATAAAACTTAAATATATGGGATGAATAGCAAATGCAGAAACAGTGAACACTCGTATAGACTGGGATAGCCTCTACCAAGGCCAAGAAGTGGAACTTTACCCTTGACTTTGAAGTTCTGTTGCCCCTCCCCATCCCAACACCCTCTCACCTGCCCCCTTCCAAATGTGTTTTATCTGATATGCCATAGGTGTTCAAGGTAGTCCCTCCTGAATTTTGTGGTTGTCATTCCCTTGCTATTTATAGTTGTACAGCATACACGTACATCGTCTCCTCAAGCAATATCGTTTGTTTTTCACGTCTTCTTATTTATGTAAATGGAACCACACGCTATCTGTCTGTGGCTGGCCATCCCTAATGTGGCCCCCGTGATCCCCACCTGCAGGCATTCACAGCCTTGTGTCATCCTCCCCGGGATGTGGCCAGCCTAGCGACCTGCTTCTAACTGATGGAATTCGTCCAAAGTGATGGGTGTCCCTGCCACGAACAGGATACATAAGATTATCACGTCCTTCTTGAGAACGGACTTTCTCTCTGGCTAGCTTTGGCGAAGCAAGCTTCCGTATAGAGGGGCCCACATGGCAAGGAGCTGAGGCCCTCAGTCCAACAGCCAGCCAGGGACCGAGTGCTGCCATGAAGCATGGGAGTGTAGGAGGAGAGCCTTCCCCAGTCGAGCCTTCAGTGAGACCCCAGCCCGGCCCAGGCATTGACTGCAGCCTGAAGCAAAGGACCCAGCTAAGTCACACCTGGATTCCTGTTTGTGGTCTTTTGTTACCCAGCACTAGGTAACTGATAAACATCCTTCTGAGCGTTCCCTTCTGGCTCATGTGTTCGTGAGGTCCACAGCTGCAGTTCTCTGACACGGTTTTCCATGTGTACTAGACCTCAGTTTCCTTATTCCTTCTGCCCTTGGGGATCAGAGCTCTTTTCAGCGCTTTGCTGTTACAAGTCGCCTTTACAGCATAGCATCTCTATACCCATCTATGGGACAAATCTGGCTATGGGATGGAGGGTGTCCCCTTCACGTCCCACCAACCACGTTCCAGGTCATTCATGTTGTTCCACATCCTCACCAGCCCTCCATCCCTGCTGTTGTCTGACTGTTCATTTTGGGAGGAGGTCTGATGGAGGTGAGAGGGCTTTTAATTTACGCTTTCTTCATTATCAGCCATAAAGTAATGTTTATTGGCTGCTCCAGTTTCTTCTGATCTGAAGATCGTTTTCATGGTTTTTCCTATTTTTCTTACCGTATTGTAGTTCTTTGAATTTTCTGGAGAGTAAGCCTTTCTTGGCTGTGAGCATTGCAAATATTGCCTCCCAGTTTACTTGCCCACACGGGCTTCAGAAATCCAATGAGGCACTTCCCGAATCCTGTCCTGGGCGATAATTTGCAGAACTGTTTTCCAGGCGTTTCCAGTTCTGGCCCATGGGTCCTTGGTCTTGGCCAAGGCATCGTGCCTGGGAGATTAGGTCCCACTTACTGTAATTATTTGTTGCTGCCTTCCCAAGGCGTCTCTCGCTTTCTGTTCCCCTCTTGGCTCACCCTCTGGTCTGGGAGTGCTTTCCTGCTCAAATTGCTTGCTTTAGTCTCTTAGTCATTTTTGGAGAAAATCTGAGTCAGCGCTGGACCTCGGGCGGGCGCGGGGTGCACCTCTCCCGGCCCTGCAGCTTTAAATCTGCATTTCACTGTGGCCCCTGGAGGTGGGTGTTTTACTAAAGGAATGCGGGGTCTGGGGAGCCTGGGCCTAGCGTGTTTAGAACGAATGCATTCCTGGAGGAAGTTAAAATTAGAAAAAGCGGCTACACTTCCTGCCATTCAGCCGCAGTTGGCTGGTGTTTGTTTGCACAAGGATTCTTCTGGTAACAATCTGGGGTCGGTTTCGGGTGGAATGTGAGGTGAAGTCATGATTTTCGAGATGGAGGTGATCCGTTTCCATGGCAATCTTTGTTGTCAGAATCAACGGCTTTGTTTGTGGATTCTTGTAGAATTATGCCGGCATGAAAAAATATTCTTGAAACGACTCCTTTTTATAGCTAGCAAGAAAGGTTTTATTTTTTGAGAAAGCTCTTTAACGGCAAGTTGATACCGTGGAGTGCATCTCTTTGTCAGTGAACTCTGCAAGGAGCGGACCTGGACCCATGGGGGCTTGGCTCACCCTGCCCCCTCCCAGGGGGGCCACCTCCCACCTCTCCCCTTGAGGCTGGACTTCTTGGGGAGCCCCCTCTGATTGGCACAGCCTGGGGGCCCACCCTCGCACCGCCCTTCCTCCAGGTTTAGCAAGTAAAAATGTACTACATCCCAGTGTGTTTGACTATTTGGGACATACTTAGAGTAATAAAATTATTTGTTGTGTATCTGAAATTCAAATTTAACTGGGTGTCCTGGATTTTATCTGGAGGCCCTAACACCCCCCCCCCCCACCCCCGGCGATACTTTGTGGTCCTCGGTCTTGGTCTCTCTTGGTCTCTCCCAGATGAGGAGGGATGTCGCCTGCTCTTGGCTGGCTGGTGGCACCTGTGGCTTTTCCAGGGTTGTCCCTTTTGTGTTTGGACGCTCCTTCGTGCCGGCGCTGGGCTGGTCGCTCTCCCCTGCTGGGGTAAAGCTTGCGGTCAGGCGGTCGTGGATCGTGCTGTGCCCATTTTATGGATGGAGGGCGTGCTTGAGGGCTCGAGTAGCTCATAAACATCAGAGTCCTCCTGCTTTGTCACTCGAAGCCCAGAGCCTGGAGGGCACAGGAGAAACGGAACGTCATCTTCCCTGGAGAACAGAAGTGCTCTTCAGAGGCTCACGCCCAGGGAAGCAGAGGCATCACAAGCTCACCTGCACCGCACTGCCCGGAAGTGCCGTCCCTTAACAGGAGGAGGTGGCGTGCGTGTCACCGAGACCTGGAATCACGGGTCTCTTTGTGGGAGCCCTGGCTAGCCACTGGGCCTTGAAGGAGGAGGTGGGATGTGTGTGTAGGAGTTTTCTGGTGGGTGGCTGATCTGGCTGGAGTGAAGGGAATTGGCAGTGGGTGCTAAGGAGGCTGGTGGGATGGGGCCAAGCTGGGGGGAGCTTGAGCTGGGGCAGAGAAGCCTGGCCCCCAGGTGGGGTGGTGGCAGGAGGGAGAAGGGCACTTTGTGTTCACGGGTAGGGGAATAATCGCCGAAGGTGAGGGAGCCGGAGGATGGATGGTGTAGGTGCAGCTGGGACCATCCGGGAGATAGCTGATCATTTGCTCCAAAACTGGGATGCAGATCACAGGTACCTGGGGGACTTTTCTTTTATGTTCAGGCAACAGGTACTACTAATAGAGCATCTTACCTCGTGCTCCGTGCAGGGGCTGGGATGCAACATTGAGTCTGGAGGGTGGATTCCTGCCCATGGACCCTACAGATGAGCTTGTGAAAGATACAGATGCTGATTCCTTGAGGGGATTCTGTAGCAATTTACTGAGTGCGTGCTGTGTTCCAGGTGGTTTCGGAGGTACAGCATGGAGTCCTTGCCTTCGAGGAGCATTTTCTCTGGTGGAAGAGAAAGGAAATAAACAGATGATAAACAAAGAATGTTGGGAGTGATCCCTGAAGCCAGGTGGAGACATGGGCGGAAAAGCTGTGTTGTTTTGAGAGAGTGTGTAGTAGGCTGAATAATGGGCCCCCAGGGATAGTCACATGCTAATTCCCAGAACCTGTGAATGTGACTTTAGACGGCAAGAAGGACTTGGCAGGTGTGATAATTTAAGGATCTTGAGACGGAGAGATTACCCCGCATATCCGGAGGGGCCCTGAATGTAATGTAATGACCAGTGTCATTTTATGAGAGAGGCAGAGGGAGATGTGATTACGGAGCAGAAGACCATGTGATGATGGAGACAGAGGCAGAGTGATGGGTTTTGAAGATGGAGGAAGGGGCCACACGCTGCGAATCCAGGTGGCTTCTAGGATGCCAGCAGGGAAACGGATTCTCCCTTTAGAGCCTCCACAAGGCACCAGACCCAGCAATACCTTGACTTTCGCCCAGTGAAACTGGTTTCAGATTTCTGGCCTCCAGACTGTAAGAATAAATTGGTTTTAAGCCACCGAGTTTGTGGCAGTTTGTAACAGCAGCCTAGGAAAGTAACACAGAAGCCTGGGGATTTGAGGAGGTGGCATTCGAGCAGAGCCCTAGGTGTAGGTGACCGAAGGTCCTAACTCACGATGCTTTCAGAAGGTGGGGGTGGGCTTCCCTGCTGACCTGTGGGCTGGGACCACGGGGCCTGAACCGGGATACAGGCCCAGCTTAGAGTCAGAAGTTCCTTGGGAACCATGAGCTCTGACGGCCTCCAGCCTGGACCTGAGTGAGCCGCAGTGCATTTATACGTTTTCAATGTAAAAACGTCAGTCGGGATATAAATACCCTTCGCTTTTGTCCAGTTTTAGCTGAGTGTAAGTGTATCTTATTAATGGAACCAAATATTTCCTTGGCTTTCTAAATCGGGAATTTCTAACAGGACAAAATAGCCCACCGGCTTTGACCAGAAATGACCGGGAATGTGCGCGCACATCACTCAGCCGGGCTCGTGTCTTGACCAGAAGGCCCCCGGTGGCCTAGTGCCAGCTTGACATTTGCCGTCTGTTCTCGTTTGGGACCCTCGAGTGCAGAGCCGGAGGCGAGGACTTGGGGGAGAGGTGGTCCCCAGAAGCAGGAAAGGGACGCAGGAGGGCGACACGAGGAAGTTGGGGAGGCACGTGCAGGGTGAGTGACTGCCGAGCTCGTGGTCCCCGTGACTGCTGGGGACCCCCCCGAGGAACCTTGGCGTCGTCCCTCTGGAGGACGGGCTGCCCCGGGGAGCGTGTCCCTGCAGCCTGAGTGAGGGCTGTGGGCCTGGCTGCTGTGGAGGGCTCGTAGCTGCCCGTTTGGAGGGTATCTTGACAGCACAGCGAGGGGGTAACTGATTGCACGCCAATCCAGTACGGTGTGGCCTCCACGAAATCCAGACTTGACTGTTCCCTGTGGATCGTGAGAAAGGCAGGGATTTCAGCCCCATCCAGCGAGAGCTGAGACAGCCACCAAGGTCTGTCCTCAGGACTGTCAGTCACCAGCAAAGCACATGGTGTTCAGACGATCATCGGAGAAATTTCAGATGTGTGTGGGGAGTGATGGGGGCCCAGAGGTACCGAGCACCTCTCCCGTGGAAGGACTTTTGACCCCTGTGTGTAGCATCCTCTCTTGATACCTGTTTGGAGCCCTGTCAGCCCAGGTGGTACCTTCTCCGTGTCCCAGGAACCCCTTCTCCATCCAGGGGTTCTCTCTCCATCTAGTTCTGTACTCACACCAGCAGCTTTATGTCCTGGCATTTTCTGTTTTCAGCCTCGTCTTTTATTTAGGTACTTGCTTTCTCTTAAACTTCCATTCTAGAGCGCAGGACCCACGTGTTGTATTTATGTTGTCCGTCCCTCTGTAGCTTGCAAGGAACAGAGCCGAGTGAGGATTTGGGAGATGACGGAGGGATCTGTCGACACTGTAATCTCATGTCCCTCAAAGCCAAATGCACACCAGCCAGGAGAGCTTGAACTGTGTTTAAAGTTGTGTTATCCTTTTACACCACCAGTTGGTGGTTGCTTGTGACGAAGGTAAGAATAAGTAGATATGCAGAGCAGTCACTGGGAGGAGAGACTCATCATAGAGCTTCAGATGTTTCTGGCGGGGAGTGAGGGATGGTAAACACAACCCACCTTTCATGTCGCATAACTACCTGGGCTGGAGGGTTCTGACCAGGACCTGATTCCACACTTGCTCACTCGTTCCAGCCTGTAGTTAGGAGCTGGGGGATCGGAGAGAAGTGACCCCATGGAGCTGTGCCCTTTGCCCAGCCTTGCTGGTGGTGGGGAATTGTGGTCACCCAACCCTGTGTCCACTAATGCACGCATCTGCCCAAATGCCCACCACTCCAGTGGACAGCCGGCCATTGAAATGGCTTCTTCAGGTTGGCTTTTTTTTTTTTTTTTTTTTAACTTTTTTGGGGAAGATTGCATTTTTTTAAAAAGTCTCATTCAAAAAGTAGGATATTCCGAGGTTGGGGACCGCCTTGCATTTCTGGATAGCATTGTACTTATCTCAAAGAAGTGATTAAGAAACCGAGGATTCACTTTGGGGGAAAAAAAAAAAATACAGAATGGTCCTCTAATAACCAGAATCAGGTCGTGGGCTTCAGAAAATGTTTGTTGCAGTGATTCTGTTTCTGACCCAGTTTCTACATGTCTTTGAGAGTAGGACTTGTTATCTAAAAGTAGGGGGTGGTCTGTGATTTTTGCAATACGTAGCAGATTAACGAATTACAAATCGTTCGATGCTCTTATAAAGTAGGTATTCCACCCTTTCTCCACCGCTTCGGCTAGGTTTATGGAACTGAAATGAGCCCTCTTTGCAAAGCTCAGCGGGGAAGGGGCCTCTCGGGGGCCTTATTCTGGGTGAGTCGGGCGTGGAGGGGAATTTGGGTCAGCTGGAAAGGTCCGCTAGGGTGGCTCCAGCTGCGTTCCCCCCCTCCTGCCTCTTTCACAGTTGCTGAGGTGAGAGGTTGCCCGGGTGAAGGTCCCCAGGAAGAAGAATCCAAGAGGTCAGAGGGTGGGTGGTCCTCATCGTGACAGCTCTGCCCCAGCTCTGCCCGAGGTCAGGAGGGGTGAGCCAGCAGGAGGGCAGCTTTGAGGAAGGAGGTAGCTGTGGGGATTCTGGCAGAAAGGGACCAGCGCTGGATACCATGTGTGCAGGGGCCGAGGCTGCCACTCACACCAGGCTGGGTAATTCCCCACCCCACCCGGAACCGAGGAACAAGGGTACACATCCCGGGGTCACACGTTCAGGGGCCGAGCCGGGATTTGAGGCCCTGTTCAAACAGAGTCTGAGCTTCCACCACTGACTTGTCCCAGGATTTTCAGCCTCTTCTACGTTTGTCGGGAGGCTCTTTGCTCTGTGCCATCTCCCAGGACTGGCACAGAAACTCCCTTCCTGTGGTTCATAAACATCAGGCAGGATATTGCACTTCTTCCTACTTTAGTAGACTTGGGAAGGGGGTGTGTGGTTATAATTGCTGTCTTGGAAGAAGGAAAGAAGGAAGGCCGTTCAATGTTGGAACCCAGGCCGGCATTTTATACCCTCACATGGAGACATCTGGTCTGACTGCAGCCTGCTTTGTCTTTTTAATATTTTCTTGTTTTATTTTTTGGCCAAGCCACGTGACATGTGGGATCCTAGTTCCCTGATCAGGGATCGAATCCGCGCCTCCTACATGGAAAGCACAGAGTCTTAACCTCTGGACTGTCAGGAAAGTCCCTGCAATCTCCTTTTTCCGCCTTTGTTTTCTCTGCACTTGACTGTTAGTCTGTTCATCAAGGTCATGGGGGCTGCTTTGCACCGGGGGTTATGATCCCAGCTTCCCATTTCTTGACCTCGGTC